>NC_133805.1:30967753-31317753 GCF_043250625.1 Sebastes fasciatus
ATGCTTAATTGGCCAGAAAAAATACAATTGCGACGCCGAGTTTTTAAGTGTTCAAAGTCCAGGATAGGGTACGTCCATATTTACTAGTTTGTTGTGTTTGTGCAATAGGGAGCAACAACTGGAGGAGGTGCTGTGGCTTAGTTGGTTAAAGTGCCTGTCTAGTAAACAGGAGATCCTGGGTTCAAATCCCAGCAGCGCCTGGTTTTTGCAGAAATGAGCTCTTAAATGAAGTCTGTCATGTTTATCTCTGCCACCTCAACATCAAGGGTTTAGTTTAGGCTGGAAAACTCAGTAGTTAAGTTTAGAGAAAGACTGGTTCTGGTTAAAAGTTGACTGTTGTGATGAGGAAACAGACAACTCCTGTGTTGAACTCTTTTTTACATTTTGGATATGAATGCAGCTTTGACATGAGAGAAGAAGACAGCAAGAAACAGTGGCGCTGTGGCTTAGCGGTTAAAACGCCTGTCTTGTAAACAGATGATCTTGGGTTCAAACCCCAACAGTGCCTCACACAGGACAGAAATCTGTGGGCTTTAAAAGGAGGAGAGTTATTCAGGACATGTTGTGACTTTTTTCTGGAAAAACATTGTCTCGTTTGGAAACAATGGAAGAGAGAACGGAATGAACACCAACAAGAGGAGGTGCGTTAGTACTATAGTCTGGAAGTTATGGTTTGAGAGGGAAGGGGGATTCTGCTCCTGTGTATTTGCTGCGGAGCTGAAGGTCATGGGTTCCATTCCCACCTGAGGCAAGGATGGATAAATGTGTCAAGGTAATGGATAAATGGTAAAGGTAGGCGGGGTACACCCTGGACAGATCGGCAGACTGTCACAGGGCGAACACTAGAGACAGACAACCAATCACACTCACATTCACACCTACGGGCTCATTCCATATCTCTGTATATTCCCTGTATACACTGGAACAGCGCCACCTGTCCATTGACGTGCCAAAAACAGGGATGAAGCAGTCCTCGTTAGTATAGTGGACAGTATCTCCGCTTGTCACGCGGAAGACCGGGGTTCGATTCCCCGACGGGGAGGTTAGCGTCTTCTACCAGCTGCTTATTATTCACCAAGAAAGACAAAAGTTGTAAAGCAGCAGCAGTTGTTACTTCACAGCAGAATGGAGAATTCACAATTAGTCCATGAAATGTGATATTCATACCATATGTTGATTTCCGCGAGGCTACGGAGAAGGACTTTCCTTTGGCATCGTGGAAGTTCTGGCAAACTGTTAGACGACCCAGGAAGGGAGAGCAGGGTTTGGCTCAGGCTGCGTTCAGCAGGGGAGGAGAACTGCTGACCCTGACTGAGGATATTGTCATGCGGCGGAAAGGGGAGCGGAACATCAGGTAGAAATTTGTGCAGTGCGAACTAGCTATAAGGAGAACTGAAAAGATCAAGCACTGATAGCGCAAAGCAAAGAATGCACCAACTATCACAAAGGCAAGAAAAGCAAGTGGACGTTTAGCTGAACAAGTTCAAGTTGTTCTTCTCAGCAATTGGGAAAGTTCCGAACATTTTTGCAAATTGGTATTTACTGTTGTTTTACAGGTTGTCGTGGCCGAGTGGTTAAGGCGATGGACTAGAAATCCATTGGGGTCTCCCCGCGCAGGTTCGAATCCTGCCGACAACGAAAGACACTTTTCGGCAACTGGAGCCCACCAATGATACTCGGATACTAGGTGCAACTTAGAAAAAAACATCAGTATCAAAGCAAACAAAGTGATTCTTTGACAGTAATTGTTGATTGTGTGTAGCCTTTAAGATTGGCCTTCAATCAAACCCAATTTTGATACAATATGGAAAATAAGCAAGTAGAGGTGACAGTCCCATGCATTTTTTAAATGCAGGGCTCGCTTCAGTGTCAATGCCCAGAAAAATTGGCGAATTTGGTGTGAAGACTTTTTGGCGCAGCGATGGTGGTATAGTGGTGAGCATAGCTGCCTTCCAAGCAGTTGACCTGGGTTCGATTCCCAGCCATCGCAGTCCTTTGCTTCTTCTTCTTCTACTGACGGTATACTACTGTTGCTTGGTACTGTTGTTAGAAAGTAAGCAGTAAAGCTGGGGACACACCAAGCCAACATCAAAGAACTAGCGGCAACGAACGCCGCCTGTTGCGTCGCCTCAAGTCACCTTTGTTTTGGCCGACAAGTTGCACTTGAACACACCGCAAAGACTACAGCCGACGGCCAGTTAGCACGTACGTTCTGTGCCTGCCTGAGATGAAATAACTCTTCCTACCAGCAGGTCGCGGTAGTGTGTACTTGTCATTCAAAAAGGGAAACCGGAAGACCGAGGACGGCGGATATACGAGCCGTTATAATGAAACGGACATAAAATAAACCAGTTGCCGACCACATAACTTGAATGAGCTTGAAAAATGGGAAGAGCCCTATGTGTTTTTCCTCTTGACTTTACTCGTTGGCTTGTACTACTGTATCCTGTCAGTACAACTGTATTTTATTAAAATATATCTTGTTTATAGGCCACATATCTACAGGCTATCAGACTAGGAACAGGAAGTGCATTATTATCATACTGTCGCAGATGTGTCTATGGTTTTGTTCCGCTGCTTTGCGCGGAGCTGACACCCGACTGTGCTCTATCCTCCCCGGCTCTCTGGAGCGCTGTACCCTGCTGTTGTCTGAAAAGCAGCTGTGTCGGCGGCACGGAGCTACAATAACCTTTTATTTTGATGTTAATACATTGTACCAGAATTCACGAATATATAGGATAAACTACTAACATTTATGTAATATTACGTCACAACGGCTGCTGTATTAGCTATGTGTTTACTACATGTTTATTTGCATATAGAGCGGGGAATTGAGATTGAATCACAAGTGGCCACTGAAGACGCATGTGGGGACGCATTTTAATGCCAGGTGTGAACAGACGCATTTAAAACTGTCCACTTGTGATCCGATCACTGAGGACGCATGCTAATACCAGGTCTGAACAGGGCCTATGTGTACTGCAACAGGACATTCTTGAAGAGATTCAAGACATGATGTGACATTGTCCTGGAAAAACATTGTCTCATTTCAGGGGAAATGAAAGGAAACAATGGAAGAAAGAACAGAATAAACAGCAACAAGAGGAGGTGGTGTAGTACTATAGTCTGGTTACCTGTCCAGGGTGTACCCCGACTTCATATAATGTCAGCTGGGATCTGCTCCAGCCCCCACGTGACCTTAAATAGGATAAGTGGGTACAGAGTTCCTCAAAAGGTTCCAAGTTCAGAAGGAAAGTTCCTGCAGTCGAAATGGGGCTATGCTTTCATGCTACACTTATTACAGAAAATAAGCTAAACAAAGTTGTCACTCAACTGGCGATGTGCTTTCCTACGCTGTGACAAGTGTGTGGATGAAGCATTATGTTGTTAAATTTGACTAATTAATCAACTGGCTAGTTAGCTTGCCAGCTTGCCAAATCCACTTTAATGCTACACTGGTTACAGAAATTGAGTGCACATGGGAGAAGTTTGCCTCTGTCAGAAACCTCCTCAGGTTTAGCCAACAGCTGTACTTGGTTAGGTTTAGGAAAAGATAATGGGTTGGGTTAAAATAAACCCTTTCTGGCAGAAAGCCCTGAAAGCAAAGACTTCTCCCGTGTGCAAAATGAGCCGAACATTCGAGGCAGAGGCAACGAATACTAGCCAATCACAGCACAGTAGTGCGGGACGAGGCCCAGCACCGAGTAGAGAGGACAAGATGAAGCCTGACCTTCGGCTGCATTCGTTGAAAATCCTGCAATAAGGCACGTTCCCGCAGGGTTGTGCGGAGTCGTGTTTATCCGTGCTTTAGACCGTTACCGCCGTGAAACAATCAGAAAATAACGTTTTCTTTCTCTGATTCACTGCTTCTCTCTCATTAATGGCGCTCACTCTCTTCATTCACTCTATAGATTGCATTTTTCATCATTTTAAATAAAGTAAATTATGATTACATTATGATTACACATCAGGAGCTCCAGAACATGAACGGTGGTGATAACTGCGACTCAACATTGATTTCTGAGGGGAAAAGCTCCACAGGTTGACTTCATGTGTCTGTATTGAGCCATGTAATGTGAAAACTAGCAGGGTGTTACATACTGTACATCTGTAAACTAAAGAATATGATTTGTTTTGCAGCAAAAACCCAGATAGTCAGGATTTTGTTTTTATTTTGTTTTACATCAAACGTCACATACAAAAGACAATATTAAGGAGCTGATTTTCCACCAAAATTCAGACATAACCTGTTTGTAGTCAGTTGAAAAACTGAAGCCTCAGGTTCAGGTTTTATCTACTTCTTTCTGTTTGTTACAAGCAAATCTGTTATAAAATAAAAAAGATGGCTATAATAGTAGTATGTGGAAATTAACTGCAAAAGTCAATCGTTCCACAGGGAGGAGCTGCAACACAAAGCAAAGCAGAAACATCTATTTAAATGTATTAATCTACAGTTATGTTGTCATAAACAGAACTAATCTGCAGAGGCACTTTAGATTCAGAATATATGAATGAATGAAGACAAAGTGAAACCCAGGTCCAGGTGGTTGAGTGTGGAGCAGAAGGAGTGGAGGAGTCTCAGTGTGTCTGCAGAGACTGTGCAGAAGGACAAAGTCCAGATACACTGACGATACTCTGTCAGGTCCAGAGGAACACACAGGGATGATTGTGGTTAGAGATCACTACAGCCATCTGATGAGAGAAGAAGAAGACAACAGAAGTCATCAATCAGTGTTTACAGAGACTCCCTTCATCAGCTGTCAGTCAGCATCCAGTATAAAGAGCAGCAGGGACTTCAGTCTGTGCAGCGTAGCCAGCTTCCTTTCAACTCTCATGTTAACGTATTGGAGTGAACACACTGAGCTCAGAACTCACAGACCAGAGGCCTGTACTACGAAGCCAGTTCAACACATTCAGGGTATCTTCTGGTTATCTGATTTAACTAACCCCTCAACTAAGATCCCGCTAAGCGGTACTACGACAGCTGTTATCAACTCGGTACGTCAACCCAGGGTTTCTCAGTCTGGCTATGAGCGCGTTCACATAGAAGGGGCTGTGTTTGTAGCACATGACCAATCACAAACATGGACCAGTCTACGGTCAGCAGAGCGGCATACTTTACAAACGCATATTAGACAAGTTAAACACATAATCCAGACTCGAAGTAACACAGTTTAAACTGCCAAATGCAGGAAGGACAGCTGACTGTGTGAATGTGTAAATTAACAGACTTATAATATCACGATAGATCTGACTATAACTAATTACACGTGTATTCCATTAAATTAATGTGTTGATTAGATGTGTTCTTAGAATAGAATAGAATAGAATAGAAGATACTTTATTCATCTCCTTGAGGAAATTATGCCCTGTATCACAATACTTTAGTCTTATTCTTTCAGCTCCAACCCCGGCGGTGTAAAACAGACTTAGGAGAAAGTAAAAAATAAATATATAAACATGATTCAAAGCCGTAAGCAGGCCTACTTTCACATCTTATAATCACATACATACAAAAACAACATTAAAGTATTGATAGCAAAGTAACCAAGGCAACGCATTCAGTCTAAGGGACTGTAGGAACACGACTCTGATGTGTCTCACAACAACATACGGCTCAAGAAGCTGATTCAGATGAGTGACTATATGAATATCATATATGATTATATGATAAGAGATCATATACTGATTTTGTGTTATTGTGGTTAGTTAAATGTAATTTATGTCCGTTTCACACCACTGAGTTTGCAGCTGAGAGAAGAAGGCTAAATTATTGTCATACAGGTCATAACAATACATCTAATCCCATTAACTCAGCAGAGTACACAAAGTAATTCTAGTCAGATCTATCGTGCTCTAGATGGGGCGGTGATATTACAAGTCTGTTAATTTACACATTCACACAGTCGGTGACCTTTCTGCATTTGTCAGTTTAAACTCTGTTGCTTTTAGCCTGGATTATGTGTTTAAATCCTTTGTCTTTGTACACAAAAAACAGATATTATTTTACGATCCATGCACTGAGCTTTGATTGGTCAGTAGAGACTTTGGGCATCAGGTATGTTTACTCTGCAGATTTCACTGAAGAACACAGTGGAAATAAACTGCTGAGAGTCCTGAGGGTATCATTACTGCAGAAACAGAGAGCTTTTCACTGCTCACTTTCATGATGGATTTACTGCTGTTAGGTTGGTTTCAGTCACATTTGAATGTTTCATCTACTTTTAAATATTACATGACAAATATGTAAATATTAGGGCTGTCAATCCATTAAAATATCTAGTTGCGATTAATTGCATGATTGTCCATAGTTAATTGTGATTAATCACAAATAAATCGCACATTTTTGATCTGTTCAAAATGTACTTTAAAGGGAGATTTGTCAAGTATTTAATACTCTTATCAACATGGAAATGGACAAATAGGCTGCTTTATGCAATTGTATGTATATATTTATTATTGTAAATCAATTAACAACTCAAAACAATGACAGATATTGTCCAGAAACCCTCACAGGTACTGCATTTAGGATAACAAATATGCTCAAATCATAACATGGCAAACTGCAGCCCAACAGGCAACAACAGCTGTCAGTGTGTCAGTGCGCTGACTTGACTGTGAGTTGCCCCCAAACTGCATGGGATTATTATAAGTGGGCATGTCTGTAAAGGGGAGACTCGTGGGTACCCATAGAACCCATTTACATTCACATATCTGGAGGTCAGAGGTCAAGGGACCCCTTTGAAAATGGCCAGAGACAGTTTTTCCTCGTCAACATTAAGAGCAAGTTTGGAGCGTTATTTAACCTCCTTCATGACAAGCTAGTATGACATGGTTGGTACCGATGGATTCATCAGGTTTTTTAGTTTCATATAATACCAGTCTTCACTCTATCGCAAGTTGCGTTTCGTAAATGCATTAAAGAAATGACGCGTTATTATAACGTTAACTTTGACAGCCCGACTAAATATGGAGTCTTTTTGGACAAGGAGATCAAACAGAGCGTTTCAGAGAGAGGGTGAAAAGAGGTGCAGCAGCTCAGCCGGTAGAAGAAAAGTAAAGTGTTTTTTTGAACATTAAAGCATGTAAACATGTTCTAGTGGAAACCCAAAATACAAGTATGCACCTGAACATAAGCTTAACAGGTCCTCTTTAAAAGGTCCTACATGTTCATACACAGACTGAACAGTAAAACGTCAGCAGTGATTACTGGACTTCAGCAGAGGTTCTGGTCTGCATAAAGACCACATGGTTACTAAATGTAACCATGGTTCTATGATGGTTCTATCTCTCAATGAGAGAACAAAGACTTTTTGATCAGATTTTATGGTACAACAGTTTGATGGATGAGGACCACTGTCTCTATACATGTTGTGATGCTGTCAGCTGTAATCCAGCTTTATTTCCTGGAGACATGAACACAACAACATCTTCTTCACATCAACTCTAACACATGATCACAACAAGCTTCTGGCTGATCTGATTGGCTGACCGTTCTCTCTCTTTCTGTGCGTCACGCGTTCTCCTCTCACAGTTTATCGGAGGAAACACATCACAACAATACTGCTGAAACCAGCATGGACCGACTACGACCGTCTACTTACTCCAGAGTCTCCAGTCTACAGTGTGGACTCTTCACAAGATCAGACAGCAGCTTCACATCTGAATCCTGCAGCTTGTTGAGGCTCAGATCCAGCTGTCTCAGATGGGAGAGGTTGGACTTCAGAGCTGAGGCCAGAGGAGCACAGCTGATCTTTGACAAACTGCAGCGCCACAATCTGAATAAAGAATAAATGATGAAGATAAAAAACACTTTATAACCCAATCAGATGTGTTTAGGTTTTAAATGTGTAGCTCAACATTACTATGTCCTAATCAATGATCTTTTCCCTAAAATGATTAGAGTGACTTTGTCATTGTGTTATTGTGGATCATCATAATGTCAGACTTCTACAGACATCATCCAAATGTCACCACAACATTCATACACCTATTCATGTCAACACACATCAATAACATGCTGCTGATCTCTGTGTTCATCTATGTGTGTGTGCTGAAGGATCAATATCAATGATCAGACATTATTTGTGGAATACATTGAAACAAACAGAAACCAGAGAAATATTTATACTTCAATAAGTAAACTTGATCAATTTAGGACAAATATTCAGGGTTCCTACAAATTTTCCATTTCAAAATTCCCGACTTTTCCAGAATCAAATATCCAGACTTCTCTGTAGATTTTTCAGACCATATTTTACTTTGTGACTCGGGGTTCAGAGGACGCTGTGACAAGACTAAAGTTCCTCCCCCCCTCCATGGTTGAGATGTCAAACGATTTTCCTCAAAGTTTGCATCCAGCTCTCTTTTCCCATTTGTAATTGTTAACCAACCAGGCTTTGTGTTTGGGATCGTCAAGCCAGCCCTCAGAAAACTTGCATTTACTCATCGTGGCCATTCAGTCTACAGTCCTACACAGAAGGCTGGACGACGTTCCACTGTCAAACATCCTGCTCTAGGTGAAAAACAATGATGCTGCCCCTCTATTAGCACCAGGGACAGACTGGGACACAAACCCATCCCAGGACTTTGGGACGGAGAGGTTTCTTATGTGTGGGAAGGAGGGTGCGACACGAAACATTTTGGGCAGTAGTTTTACCACTAATAGAGTTCTAGTGGTATAAAGAGAATGTGATGATGATGATGAAGAACTTCAAGAGTCTTCATAGTGGATGACACCTCCACAGTTTGTTTCAGCACATCACCACTGAATCAAAACCAGACCGGCCAGCTGGAACACTGGTCACAGTTCATCACGTTCATAATGTAAATGGCTGAGCCAATCAGATTTCAGCCAGAACAAGGATCAGTCCATATTAGGATGGGCCGCTAGTACCCGCACCCCCTCCATATGTCAGGTATTAGATTGTCCCAATCTGACAGGCAGTATTCTGCTCTGTGCCGTCTGCCTGCAGTTACAGGTTACCTTTTATTATTATATTATTATTGTTATGTTGCTCATGATGAATAGTTGGCCCACACTGTAAGACTTCGATGTAAATTTACAGTGAGATTCTAACAGTTACCTACTGTAAAATGCTTTTACTGTATATTACTGTGAAAGCAATGCATTCTGGGAGTCAGAACGCTTGCTCCCATGATCCCAGCGGTCAAGTGTATCTTTTCACAGTAGTCTACTGCTTGCCGCTGAGAATCTCGGGAAAATAAATTAACGGCTATTTTTCTAAGTTCTCGCGCGTATTTTTTTCGAGTTGACCGTTGAGCGCCACAACTCAACAGCTCAACGGTCAACAGCTCAACAGCTCACTCTGGCAGCAGCAGCATCGTTGTTGTCCAGTGCAACTTGAGGAGAGACAGCAGCAGTTTGGATAAACACTTTTTATTTTCACCACCGCCAGTTCCATTTTGATCGTCAGACCAGACGAAGGGAAACTCCAGTGGTTACATTACGTTACTTCATGGTAAGTCAAATTATCAAGTTGTATTGTACCTTTGCTAACACAGTGCACGTTCCTCAGTGTATGTACATTAGCTAGCTAACGTTAGGTCGTTAGCTGTTATTAGCTTCGTCTATATTTCAATACTCATTAGTATCACAGGTAACAAACATCAGTAGTCTATCTTATATTCACGTTAGCTAGCGCTAGCTCGTTAGCTAGCTGGTTTTAGCTTAGTCAGCATTTAAATTCTCAATATAATTACTAATAGGTAGCAGCAATCTAAAAGGGAGACAAGGCAGTATCTATCTTGTGTTTCCAGAATGTCCAACTGTCAATTTTGCCGCCATGCATGTGGTACTAAATATGCCTTTGTTAGGCATATGAAAGTTCACCAAAACACCCCACACATCCAATTTAAATGTGCTTTCCACGATTGTTACCGTTCATTTGGCAAAGTTACAGCTTTAAAATGCCATGTATATAGAGATCACCCAGATCAGAGGGAGTCAAGCTTGAGGGAAGGATGTTCTGGCATAAGGACATTAATGTTAGACGTTTTATCATGCCACATCGATTTCTGTACTGTCAAATGTGACAGTTTGTCTAAATTATTTTCTCACTTGAAGACTCACATTAAAGAGGGGAAACCAGTCTTATGTCCATTCACAAATTGTGGTAAAATGTTTACTGTGATATCCACTTTTTCATCACACTTGTCAAGAACACATAAAGGTTGTGTAGTTGGTAATCTTTTGAGTCAGATCAGGTCAGGTAGAGATGATGGAGAGAATACTGTTGAGCAAGCAGGGTGCTCACATGAGCATGCAGGGTGCTTCAAATAGAAGAGAGATGTCCTCATCTTGCAGGCAGATGTGAGTATAACTGATGTAGTTTATTTCAGATTAAGACATTGAAATTAATGAAATGCAATGAGTGGAGCTCAGTGGGATTTTAAAAATAATTTCTTTAAAAAGGAAAATTGATGACAACTATAGTTAAAGCATTGTTTAATTGTATTAACATTAACTTAGAATTGCAATGCCTTTATTGTCTCCTATATAGGTGTCAGACACAGCGGCGACTGTGAAGACATCCCTCACCCTTCCTGATAGCCCTTGGTTGATCATTCTAGGTAAGCACTAAGCCCCACGTTTCTACTTACACTGTACTAGTGCACATATGCAGAGTACTTCTATTGAGCCTGTCAGCAGGCAGTCAGAAGGTGTAGGGCAGGCAGGAAGACGCTGCTTGCCGCTGGAGTTGGAGTTCAGTTGTAGTGAGTTTCTATGGTTATGTCTTCTATATTGTATATAATACACACAACTTTACATTCTTATAAATAGATACTGGATAAATAAATACGTAGTTTTAGATGGTTAATAAATAGTTGACTATAATACATACACAGTGGGCTATGTTTTAGTTATTAAATAGTTGACTCTATAATACATACACAGTGGGCTATGTTTTGGTTAATAAATAGTTGACTCTATAATACATACACAGTAGGCTACGGAATAATAATTTCTCTGATTCTTCTCTGATATGTAAATAGTTTGTTTGAACTTTTCTCTCACTCTCTTTCTGGATTAGGGTGTTCCTATAGCTTGTAAATATGTAAATAGTTCGTTTGATATTCTCCCTCCCTTTGTAGATTTTATTTTATTTGTATTAACTTTTTTACTTGATTTCTCCTTCACTGCAACGGACACAACCACTAAGCTTTATGAAAATGAGTGCGCGATGGTGTCGCAAGTATGTAAATGGCTACCTGGATACATCAAAGAGCAGTACAGTAGATGAGTAGCATCTCACATCCTGCATCAAGAATTCCTGATATCTAGCGGAGGCTTACATTTTTTTAGAAAGGTTTTCAAATATCAGTTGGAAATGCCAATACCATACAAAAACAATAAAGCGGTAAGTGGCCACTTGATAATTCGTCAAATGGTCAATTTGGTATTCAGCCTAAAGCTTTTTGCATTGTGTTTCAGGTCCAATGATTTCCGACCAGCGCTGGATGGTAAGCATCGAGGGTCAGGTGGTGTGTGAAGGGGCATTGTCTGCGTTGGGGCTTGCTGTTGTCTTCACATCCTACTACAACTTCAACCTCCAATATCAGGATCACGCTGCCTGGACACTTGAATTCATACAGAGGTAAGTTTGAATTCCATATAGTCATTTGTGTCAGATGTTTGGGCCTTACAGCTATCCTTGTATCTATCTATGTGTGACATACGATCAGAGAGTAGGGTATGGAGAGTTCATTCCAAAATAAGCTTAAATGATCACTTGGACGTTTGGGTGTGTATGTGTGGTTCTAAAATATATACAAGAAACATAAAAACAGTATTAGCCTTCAATAATATCATTTCATATATAAATTAATAACCCATTGTTATTAGTCTTGAATAATTAAATTAAATAGATAATTATCAAAGAGTCATCAAGTTACCAAAAACACTCAATGTTATATGCATATTCCAAAAGTGTGACACTCATAAAACATCAGGCAAGTAAGCTATATTAGCAAGAAGTATTTCACCATGTCCACGTGTATCTACTCTAATATGCATTGCAAACATAAAGCATGAAAAAGAACGATTTGGGGACTTATAATAAATCAGGTATTATTTATACTAACAATATTTAGCAGTCTAATTTTAGGTAAGAGGTGGTTTGATTCACATTTGTGTCTTTTTGTTTTACCTTGCTATGCCTTGTAGAAGCTGTGTCAGGATCAACCCAGAGAGAGGGACAAAGGCACGACAGGGAAAGGTGACCAGCAAGAAGAGCGGGAAAATGGTTCATAAGAAAGGGACATCCCTGAATCCTCATGTTTGCACCCTCCTGCGGAAGCTCATGGATTTCGAGTGGGACTTTGTGTGAGTTTAACAATCACATCCCTGACTCTGTCTGTAGAGACAAACCCTCCATATCTCACTCAATTACTGAAAATCCCTTTATGTCTGTGTCTCACTTATTCACAATGTTATTTTTTATTTAATTTTGCTTAAAATGTTCAACCTGGCATTATTTATACGTTTAATAATTGACCATATTGAGCCAGCACACAGTATTGTTCAACAGTATTGTTCTGTCTAGTGAACCCCCGCAGTGTAACGGGGGAGGCTATTTCATTTTGAAACAGAAAAGTTACAGTATTTACTCAGTCCACAAAGTACAAATGTTTTAAGCCCGTCACTTACTCAGATACACTCACACATGAATTCATTCATTCACAACAGTATTTTTATTTGTAATGGCTATTTTTGTATTTTTGAATTTTATTCTATTTACAATGTTCAACCTGGCATTATTTCTACGTTTAATATTGAAGATGTTTAGCCAGCACACAGTATTGTTCAATAAGATGGTTCTGTCTAGTGAACCCCCTCAGCGTAACAGGGGAGGCTATTTAATTTTGAAACAGAAAGGTTATGGTATTTACTCAGTCCATGGACTCAGATATTCATAAACAGTCAAATATACACCCTCACTCAGTCAGTCAGATACACACACACACACACACTTACTCACACACAACTCATCACACCATTTTTATTTGTAAGGGCTTGAGTATTTGAATGTTTTATTTGGATGTTATTTTCTGTCAAACTCAGGTTATTATAATAAACAAGAATAATATGAATATGCCATGTTGTTGTGTTTATTGTTCAAAATTGTTATTTTTCATTTGCTTGTTAGTTTTTATAGATGCTTAAAATACTCTAATTTGTGGAATTATTACAGGAAATTATTGGACATTTTGATTACAACAAGTTACTGTATTTCTCTGATACAGTAGAGATACTGTAAATTGTACAGTATCTTGCTGGTGAAACTGCAACCAATAAATTACTGTATTTGGAATTATTACAGCAAGTTACTGTATGCTTTGATTACAGTAAGCTGCTGTATTCTTTGATACAGTACAGATACTGTAAATTTTTACAGTAACTTACAGGAGAAACTGCTGCCAGTATTTTACTGTAATTTTTGAATTATTACAGCAAATTACTGTATGCTTTGATTACAGTAAGTTGCTGTATTCTTTGATACAGTACAGATACTGTAAATGTTACAGTAAAATACTGGCAGCAGTTTCTCCTGTAAGTTACTGTAATTTTACAGGAAAAAGTTTTACAGTGCACATTTGGCTGCCAAAGTGCCACCCTAGGCAGTTGCCTAGTTGGCCTCTATGGCTGATCCAAACGCCGTGAAAAACACTCTGCTTGTATGATCTATTTATTTTTAGAAATTCTAAATTTTATATCTTAGAAAACAGAATAGGGGCAACAGTTTGGAAACAGAAATGTTTTTTCCATTCTCTCTTTTCTTTTTTCCATACTCATCCAGACCTGGAAATTACTAAAATCAAATTCTATACTTCTCCATACTGCTTAGGAACCCTGAATATTAGTTCAGAGGATCTTCTGTCTCCAGATGTGACCATTTACCAACAATGATAAACATTCATTTACTTTAACAACTAACAGTGGACATTTTCTACACTTTCTTTAAGAAACACAAGGGTTTTGTGACTGCAGACTAAATTTGGTTCAAGAATTATTAAAAGGACATTAACAACTTTATAGATGTAAGATATGTTTGCACATAAATTAGGTTCAATTGTTAATTAAACATATAAGATCTATTATGGTAACAAAGAGCCAGTGAACTGACCTCACAGTCTCCAGTCTACAGTGTGGACTCAAGAAAACCACACAACAATGTCACTCCTGAATCCTGCAGGTCGTTGTCACTCAGATCCAGCTGTCTCAGATGGGAGGGGTTGGATTTCAGAGCTGAGGCCAGAGAAGCACAGCTGATCTGAGACAAACTGCAGTCACTCAATCTGAATGAAAAATAAATGATGTAGATAAATATCACTGTATAATCCAATCAGATGTGTTCAGGTTTTAAATGTGTAGCTTAACATCACTATGTCCTAATCAATGATCTTTTCCCTAAAATGAGTAGAGTGACTTTGTCATTGTGTTATTGTGGATCATCATGTCAGCCTCCTACAGACATCATCCAAATGTCACCACAACATTCATAAACCTGTTCATGTCAACACATATCAATAACATGCTGCTGATCTCAGTCAAGTCTGGAATTAGGGGATCATTATCAAATCAGACTTGTTGGAGTAAAAAAAAGGTTCATTATTTAATTTATTAAATTGCCTTCTTCTTAATGAAGCTTATTCGGAAGTTCAGACAGGAAGACCTTCCTTACACTCTCATTCATTCTCAGCCTTTCTGTCTGTCTCTCTCTCTCTCTCTCTCTCTCTCTCTCTCTCACTGGCTCCTACTCTATCAGCTGACTGTGGGTGGTTCACTCTTAAATAACCACACGGATTCTGCCACGCTCTTCCTGAGTCAATCATAAATGGTAAATGTAAATGGTTGCATGACTTGCATTTACATAGGGCTTTTTTTTAGTCTTCCGATGAAACAGTGTCGAATTTAGCTGAGGTGTTGTCAAATTTTAGTAATTCTAAAATTATTGTAATTGGTGATTTGATTTGAGACTGGCTTAGTGACAAATCTGAGAGTTTCAAGCTGGCCTGTAACTCTTTAAATATAGTACAATTTATTGATAGCCCTACCAGAAACAATCCACTTAAGCCAGACAGTGACACTTTGTTAGGTGTCATGTTTACCAACAGGGCTCACAAATACATAGCCATTGGAGTGTTTGCTAATGACATGAGTGAGCACTGTGTAATTAGCTGTGTGAGAAACACCAAAACATTCAAATCCAATGGTGTTACTATTTTGAGACGTAGTTTTAAACACTTTACTGAACAGACCTTTCAACATGACCTGGCTGGCTGAACTGGGATCAAATTATACTGTTTCCTAATGTTGACGAGGCTGCTGCTTTTTTTCAACAACAGTTTTTATTGGTAGCTTACAAACATGCTCCTTTTAAAAAGTTCAGAATCAAGAACAGAGACAATCCGTGGTTCTCCAAGGAACTTCCCCAGCTCATACACTGTAGAAATAAACAGTGGTCCCTAGCAAGGAAGACCAAAAGTGATGAAGATTAGCAATGCTTCAGAACCTTGAGAAATAAGTGTAGTATTGCCATTAGGAAGTCAAAATCAAATTATTATCTTGCCTTGACAAATGACTGTTTCACCAACCATTAAAAATTCTGGAAGACTATCAAAGTATTACAGGAACAAAAAAGTTTCAGTTTTTCCACCGGAATTGAAAAGAGGAAATACCTCACCAGACAAACGTGATATGTTGAATGCCTTTAACAGTCATTTTGAGAAGGCAGGTCGTATTTTTGACAGCAGTCTCCCTCAACCCCAGCTGTATCTTCAGAGTGTTTCACACCATCAAGTATGCCCTGGTCCTCTTCTCATTCATTTGATTTGAAAGCCTTCCAAGTCACTGACGTTCTCAATGCATTAAATACAATCGACCCCAAAAAGGCACCCGAGCCCGATGGCTTGGACCCCTACCTGTTAAAGGCCGCTGCATTGGTTATTGCGGAGCCCCTTACCCACATTTTTAAAATGTCTATTGGTTTTAATCAGGTTCCAGTGACTTGGAAGCAAGCTTATGTGTCACCCCTTTTTAAAGCTGGCAACCGATCTGACATGAACAACTACAGGCCTATTTCCAATCTCTCTGTCCTCTCAAAATATTGGAAACATTAGTCGCTACCCAACTGAAATCCCACATGAAATCATACAATATTTTAAATGACATGCAATCTGGGTTCCGTTCGAGGCATAGCACAGTAACCGCCACTCTGTAGGTCATGGATGACATCAAAGAGGCTATGGACAACAAACTGACATGTGTGTCGCTGTTCATCAATCTTACTAAGACTTCCAATACTGTGGACCACCCTTTACTCATTAACACCTTGCAGAATGCCGGCATTGGATGTAAAGCGGCAAAGTGATTCCACAGTTATCTGACTAATCATTCTCAGATTGTTAAACACGGCAACATCATGTCTGACCTGGTCAATCGTCCGAAGGGTGTTCCGCAAGGATCTGTCTTAGGACCCTTGCTTTTTCTAGTTTATATTAATAACATCTGTGAGAAACTCAGTTTCTGCAAGTACCATCTCTATGCAGATGACACAGTCATGTACTCCTGCACCCCCACCGCAGAGACAGCATTTTCTAATCTGCAGACTGACCCTCTTGTTTCACTGCTCAGGCAGCCTCATCTGCTACTGCAGGCTACAAACGATCAAACTCGCAGTCTTCGGTTAAATACAGCAAACATCACGCACGATTCCTGTCTCATATGCTCAGGCTCATGCCTCATCAGCGTCTTCATCACCGTCCGGCTTCCTCATCGCAGCCGCCTCGACGCTATATTCATTCCACCTCAAGCCGCTCTTCATCTCAACTGACCTCAGAGTCTCCAGTCTGCAGTATGGACACTTCAGTCCAGTAGACAGCAGCTTCACTCCTGAATCCTTCAGATTTAAGTTGTCAGTCAGGTCCAGCTCTCTCAGATGGGAGGGGTTGGACTTCAGAGCTGAGGCCACAACTTCACAGTGAGTATCTGAGATCCAATAGTCAGAAAGTCTGTCATGACACAAAAATCATAAAATATGTTATTATGAAAGAGGACAGTTTATATTTACTTCATGCATTTGATGACTATACAGTTTGATATATACTTCTTTGATTAACATTTGCTCTTCACATTAGTGGTTTAGCTAATATTATGTCACTGTTTGACATGAAACAATAATTCTCATCACTCTCTCTCAAACCTGACTTTTAATCTTTGTTTTTCTTTAATCTTGCAGATGAAGAGAGAGAACATGTAGTTACATTGAGGCTTCCATAATGTCCAATCTGTCAGTGTGATCTGATCCCAGGTCTGTCTCCACAAAGTTAGCATGAGGCCTTCTTGATTAGAAAACCGAAGTGATAATAATACAGTTGATACAGTTGACCTATCATGGCATGACATGGCAGAGCTGGTCTCATTCATTCATTATCCGTAACCGCTTATCCTATAAAGGGTTGGACAGGTCGCCAGACTATTGCAGGGCTAACACAGAGACAGACAACCATCCACACTCACATTTACACCTACGCGCAATTTAGAGTCATCAGTTAACCTAACCCGCATGTCTTTGGACGAAACTGGAGTACCCGGAGAAAACCCACGCTAAGATGGGGCACAGAAGAGCCACAAGCCGGATTCGAATCTACGACCCTCTTGCTGTGAGGCAACAGTGCTAACCACTGCAGCCCAGAGCTGGTCAAAAAGAAAACTAAACCTGCAGCAATATGGCAACATTTTGGATTTGAAGCTAACGAGAGAGATGAGACGAAAAACACACGAGGTAAGGTGTAATGTGGTGCCGCTTCTTCTTCGTTAGTGTTTATTGGCGGTTGGCAAAACAGCTTAGAGGTGCATTACTGCCACCAAGTGGACTGGAGTCGCTCCACTCTCATTCATGGGCTCTCTGCGGCAGCTGAGTCAAGTGCGACACCTAGTGGTAAAATTCGGTCCACCAGTCCAGTCCGGTCCAGTGGCTTGATATCAAACCGGTTTGAAATATTTCACACTGGCACAACCCAAGCTAATGCTAATGTTAAAACTTTAGATTGATGTTGTTGTGCAACTGACATTACTGAATCACTTCACTGACTTGATGAATATTCTCCACTTGTGCTACCAAATCACTGTTAGCGTAGCATTCAACATTACCCCATACTTGTCACTTGTGGCCACAGTGGCTGCTTCAGCTAAAGTTACATACTCAGTCAATAATAATAATAATAATAATAAAAAGAACATTAATGAGAAGAATCAATCTATACAGCACTTTTCAAAAACAAGTGCTTCAAAGACATAAAAACAGAATATATACAGAGCAGTTACAAAATAGAATAAATACAATGGAAATCAGTGTGGAGGCAACAGAAATTAGTTTTTGGTCCAGGTTCTTTAAAGGTGCAACATGTAAGATCTGGCCAGAATTTTAGTTTAAAACATTAAATAATTAACTAATTTTATCAAAAGAATATGAAAAAGTAACAGTTTTTACGTTATGCCAAATATATCAATGTGGCAGAGATATCTACTGCCAACCAGCAAGGTCCAGCCCTGACTTTCTTGTAGTACTAGCCTACTTGTACCTCGAGATGCGATAGTGAGTCTGTGAGTAAGCTGTGACCTGTCTGTGTTTTTCCCCTGTGAGTAAGGCGGTATTTCCCCAGTGTCAGACTTGATACTAACAAATAACACTTGTTAGTATGAAGTTAGTTATTAAAATATAAAGTTCTTATAAGTGTTCTGTGTGTTTCTTACATAAATATGTCAGTTGTATTTTGTCACAGATGACGTACCCCAAGTTAGCAGTTAGCTCAAATTCAGCCAGTGCAAACCCCAGCACCAGGGCTCTGATCCCAGGACTGCCTCGACTCCCCGCCGGATCAGCAAACATTCTGTTGCTGCCGTTACACTGCTTAGACCCAGCGCTCCACCAGCCAGCTGATCTTTAGTTTTTTTTCATTTGTTTTTACCAGGTTCACATGTCGTCTCCATCAGCCAGAAAGATAAATAAGAAAAAACTGTAAAATCTAACAATTATTAGAAATAAATAGAATAAGTGTTCATTAACTTGACAGCTAGAAACACAACCTACTGAAACATTTTTTAACTCAACATTTGAAACAGCTCAAGAACATCTGTGATAAAATACAACTGACATATTTATGTAATAAACACGCGGAACACTTATAGTTTTTATAGTTTGTATATTTGAGGAACTAAACTAGTTATCTAAACTGATCTATAAAGTTAATCACATCTGGACTTACTCAGCTTTTCTGCAGTTCCTCACAGCTGGAATCAGTCTCAGTCGTCCCTCGTCTGTTGTGTTGTACTTCTTCAGGTCCAACTCATCCAGAACCTCCTCTGACATCTGCAGCATGTAGGCCAGAGCTGAGCAGTGGATCTCTGAGAGTTTCTTCTCTGATCTGTTCTCTGACTTCAGGAACTCTTGGATCTCCCGATGTACCGAGTGGTCGTTCATCTCCGTCAGACAGTGGAAGATGTTGATGCTTTTGTCAGGAGAGGTTTTGGTCTTCTTCTCCTTCAGGTTTTTGATGGCTCTCTGGATGATTTCTGGACTGTTGTCTGTCTGACCCAGCAGACCTCCTAAGAGTCTCTGGTTGGACTCCAGAGAGAGGCCATGAAGAAAGCGAACAAACAAGTTCAGGTGGCCATTTTTACTCCTCAGAGATTTCATTATGACTCTCTTCAGGAAGTCATCAAGGGTTGAACGAACATATTTATTTCCCAGGAAGGCCTCCAGTACCTCTGTGTTGCTGTTTGTGTAACAGTGGAACATGTAGACTGCAGCCAGAAACTCCTGAATGCTTAGATGAACAAAGCAGTAGACTGTTTTCTGGAAGATCACACCCTCTCTTTTGAAGATCTCTGTACAAACTCCTGAGTACACCGAGGCCTCTGTGACATCCAGACCACACCGCTCCAGGTCTTCTTGGTAGAACATGATGTTTCCTTTCTCCAGATGTTCAAATGCCAGCCTCCCCAGCTTCAGAAGAACTTCCCCGTCAGCCTCCGTCAGCTCCTGTGGACCCGTCTCATGTTCCTCACCGTACTTCTGCTTCTTCCTCTTTGTCTGAACCAACAGGAAGTGTGAGTACATGTCAGTCAGGGTCTTGGGCAGCTCTCCTCTCTGGTCTGTAGTCAACATGTGGTCCAGAACTGTAGCAGTGATCCAGCAGAAAACTGGGATTAGACACATGATGTGGAGGCTCCTGGATGTCTTGATGTGTGAGATGATTCTGCTGGACAGCTCTTCATCACTGACTCTCCTCCTGAAGTACTCCTCCTTCTGGGCGTCAGTGAAGCCTCGTACTTCTGTTACCCTGTCAACACATGCAGGAGGGATCTGATTGGCTGCTGCAGGTCGGGAAGTTATCCAGACGAGAGCTGAGGGAAGCAGATTCCCCTCGATGAGGTTTGTCAACAGCACGTTGACTGATGACTTCTGGGTGACATCAGACACAACCTTCTTGTTCTTGAAATCCAGTGAAAGTCTGCTTTCATCCAGGCCGTCAAAGATGAACAGAACTTTACAGACAGCGAGCTTCTCTGCTGTGACCTTCTGTAATGCTGGATGGAAAACACGGAGCAGCATGAGAAGACTGTACTGCTCATCTCTGATCAAGTTCAGCTCCCTGAACGAAAGCAGAACCACCAGACTGACATCTTGGTTTTCCAAGCCCTCTGCCCAGTCCAGAGTGAACTTCTGCACTGAGAAGGTTTTTCCAACGCCAGCGACGCCGTTCGTCAGAACGACTCTGATGTGTCCCCGTTGGTCAGGTAAGGCTTTAAAGATGTCCTGGCACTTGATTGGAGCGTCATGGAGGGTCTTCTTCTTGGAAGCTGTCTCAAGCTGCCTCACCTCATGTTGGGTATTAACCTCTTCACTCTGTCCCTCTGTGATGTAGAGCTCAGTGTAAATCCTGTTGAGGAGGGTACCACTTCCTGTTTCATCAGTTCCTTCAGTCACACATTCACATCTCCTCCTCAGACTGATCTTATGATCATCTACAACTTCCTGCAGACCACTATCTGCTGAAAGAGAGAGACAAGTTTTGAGACAAAATAAAGGAAAATTTGACAATCTGCTTATTATTTTCATTTCCAATATGAAAGTGATCAATATAAAGTAAATAAAAAAAGAAGTAAAGGTTAAACAATCCAGTTTTTGTGGAAGAATCAGAAATGCTCCTTTTTCTCTCAGTACATGTTTGATTGACAGCCGAGGAGCCTCAGCTGTCCGTCTGCAGCCCTTCATCTAAACAGCTCACAGTGGCTGTTCCTTCCTCCCTGTAATATTTAAAATTGATCCACTCATTCATCATATAATGCAGAATATGTTCATATCTTGTTGTGTAGACCTGTTTTTATTGAGTAGCACCAATAACAAAAGCCGGGTTTCCACCAAAGGTTCCTGGGACTTCTTAGTCCTAATACTTTTAAGGAACTAAAATGTTCCTGACTGTTACTGCCTTGCATCTCAGCTAGTGCTTGTTAAAAGTTTGACAGCAATCTTAGTTTGTAAACCTGTGTTTACATTTACTGGCTCTTTCTTTTATGCCCACTAGAGCCACTCGGTGGTATTGTAGCTACCCCCATAGTGTAGGCCACTACATTGTTTGTAAGGATAGTGTACCTGCCAAGCCATACTACAAGGTGTCTGCCAACGCAACACCATAGCCAACAACATTGTTTTTTGTACTAGACATTCTGTTTATCTCACCCTCCATTCTAAGCACAACAATGGAGAACCCCTGTGTAGAGCTTTTTATTTCTTGACTGGCACAGAGTCTAATCCCTGGCTGCCCTGAAATCATCAGCAGGTTGAGTTTCAGTGAGTGCAGGAAAGAAATAGAATCGCTACTCACTGACAGGTGTGATGCACAGACCGCATCTAACAACTCATTGTTAAAATGTTTGCTTCTGATTTTCCACAAGCAAACCAGCCTTGCCTTTCAGAGCAAAGGAGGAAAAGGGAGGTAGATAGCCTAAGAACGCAAAATGCTCGTCTCCTCCATGAAGTTCAGACAGCAAACAAGAAAATGATGTGTCACTTAGACGGCATGCATTCAGCAGAGTTAGATCTTTGCTCACACAAAGAGAAATTGTTAGGGCTTATATTAGAATGTCTTTCCCCAGCACAGTCGTTCAGCCAATGTGATTCTGGTTACTCAGATTCACACTGCTCACTTGATGAGAGGTCAGCTACTCAACCTCCACTGAGAGACAGAGCTAACAGCTACCTGGCTTCCCATTTTTCTGACACAGACAGTGAGGAGATATGTAGTTTATCTACTAGAAGATATCCTGCCCCATGTTCTTCTCAGCCACTGAGAAATTACACTTTCATCCGTGCTCCTCCTTCCGAAGGTTCAAAAAGGCTTTTTTCCCATAGACTTACATCGGGAAAGAGACGTCTGTAACTCAGCAGATAATTTTTTAGGTGGGTAAATCAACTCCCCAGTACGAACACTCTAATAGTCCTTACTTAAATCATGAGGCCCTAAAAGTTGTAAAACGCACTAATAGCCGAATCATTTCCCTTCCTCATGTGAATGACACCCAGACCACGACGACAGCGCAAGCCGTGAACACGGCTTGAAGTTGGGACCCTGTGACCGAGACATGTGACCGAGCAGACGCTACTGCGCATGTTCTATAGGCCCAATAGATGCTGAAGATTGTCGGATGAACCGGACACTTTTCCAGTCGGAAGTTGAACCATTTTGGCTTCATGTGCCACTGAGCAACTTTCATAGGAATGAGCGGAAACCCGCCTCCAACGCTGTATCCAGTTCTCTTAATACATCCATAACAGTAGTCCAGAACGGACAAACAAAACCCTCTCTCTCTCTCTTGCTTCAACACTCACTTACCACTTACCACACACTGATTCTCCTCCAGATGGCTCTAGAGAGGAACATTTCAGATTACCTGCCTCATGCATTACTGTCAGGATATAGGGACCGTTTTATAAAGGTAACTTTTTTTAATCATATTTGCTCCATTTCTACCCACTGCTGCTTTAAGTCTTGTTTATACTTGCGCGAGGCACTGCTGCGCGGACCTACATGACGTTTATGCTCAACGCGTTGTTCGTTGCAGTATTTTCCAAAACGCAAAAGGGCATACAAACAAAATATTCTGTTTAGAAGCAAGAAATCAACGAGTGTCACCGGCAAAACGCCATAAACCATACTCCTCAATGTTGGGGAGGAATTGTAATTAACTGTGATCTCATATCTCATATTCATGAACGTCATTTTATCACCTTTATACAATCCCTTTAAAGAAAAAAGTCAAGTATTAAATGTATTATAACAATTTTTTATATTATATTTCTAGTACATATATACATATTTATATGGTATTATTACACCTCCGCTGCCGGCTCAGCAGCGGAGCAACTCTGTCCCCCCATTCCGTCCCTGTACCTTTCATACAGAACAACGAAGCAGAATAATGGCGCAACAGTCCTGCCTTGAACAGGCAGTGTGATACGGGGTAATGTGACTGTCTGTCTATGATAGAACATTGATGTTACTGCTTTACACAGTTTAATAGTTTTCTGTCTCCATCTATGCAGATTGAGAGCAAACAGCATGCTGATTGGTTAATGAAGGGGTCAGCAACCTGCAGCTCTTTAGCCCCTCTCCAGTGGCTCCCTGTGGCTTTGACAAAAAATAATATGGAAATGAATAACAGTTATTTTTTAACATATTCATTTTTGTTTATCATTGTTGTAGTGATTCTTACATTCTCCATCTGTAAAAATGTGTAGCCTAGCCTATGCATTTTGCCGACCTCAATAGCGGTGGCTATAGTCTTGAGTTTCCCTAGCTAAGCTAGCAAAAAAGAAAAGTCTCAGAAGAAAATAGAGAATTTAAAGAGGACTTGCAATGCTTATTTTTGGTCAGTTTGCCCACTGTGTTTGGTCAACTGAACTAAACTCTTTGGACTACGCTCCAGCACCGCTTTAACTAGCTTAGTTTGAGGGCGTGACAAACTGTCTGTTATGCAAATGTGTTACTTGGTGACATCATCACATTACGGAAGAAAAGGATTCAAGGACTTCAAGCGAGATGTTTCAGGAGCAGTGTTTCTGTGGGGGAGAGTAACTCCCTTTGGCGTGGACTTTGGGCTTTGTAACTTTGCCTTTTACATGCACAAGAACTATATAACACACTGAAGGAAAGGGAAAATGTACAAAAGTTCAATAGGTCCCCTTTAATAGTGCATAGACAGATTTGTTTGCTTTCAGTGCCAATGCTGCTGGCTTACTGGTGTGCTTGATCTGCGGCGAGAAATTAGCAAACAACAAAAAAAGTAACTAAAAGACATTTAAAGAACAAGGGAATTGCATTTGCTGAAAAGCCAGCAGAGCTTCCAGCCAAATCTCCTGAGACATTTCTTCAGTGTCCTGCGTCTCATTTGGTTGCTCACTGCATTAAGCTTTGTTTATACTCACACAAGACACCGTGGCGCAGGCCTCCGTAGATGGCGCTCACGCTACAAGCAAACACAGAGGCGTTTATGTTCAGCGTGTTGTTCGTTGCAGTATGCTCTGAAGCCCCACGAGGCGTACAAACTAAATATTCTCTGGTTAAGTAAGAAGTCAACGAGTGGCACCGGAAAGGAAAGTAGGTTGCATGACAACAGTAGTAAACACTAAACACCGACGTATGTACTGCCAAACATTGCATTTGTGTCCTGTATTTATTACTGTAGCTTACCTCCAAGTCTAAATGACTATCTGTCTCTCTCTGTGCTTCCCCTCGGGTCGCCACTCTTTCCATGAGACCTTTTTTTTAGCTTTAACAAAACAATCTCTCATATTCTTTCACAGCCTGCGCCAAAAAGACGCCTTTGCCCGGTGTGTTTTTTGCTATTTAATGACATGTGACTGTCCCTGTGGTCCCTCAATGAACAGCTTTAGAGATATCTGTATAGGCCGAGCTGCTTGGCCAGGTTTTTTTGCACCAAAAATGGCTCTTTTGATAGTAAAGGTTGCTGAGCCCTGGGTTAATGCCAAGACAAGGGGGAACCAAAGGGTTCAGATTTTCTCTCAAAAGAGAACACCGGACATGTGATACAGAGCACATATGTTGGAGCAGAAAAAACATGCAGTTAAATTCCAGGTTGACCTAAAATGTAATGATATTTATAATGATGTTAAATGGTCGGGCTGTATGACACAACACATGTCACTGTATTAAAACAACAAGTAGTGTTTTCAGACATGGAGATGTCATCAGACAGATAGTCTTACTTTGTACAGTGCTGGTCTGACTGGCTGTCTGCAGTCCAGGTCTTGTTCTGGATCTTTCTCCACACTGGGGACAGGAGGAGTCTCCTGACTGGTCCCAGAATGAGGTGATGCACTGTTTGCAGAAACTGTGTCCACAGCTGGTAGAGACTGGATCCTTCAGGACATCCTGACACAAAGCACAGCAGGACAGCTGCTCCTCCACAGAAACATCACTCCTCTTCCTCTTCCTGTAAGACATGTCTTTATAACTAAAATGCTTAGTTGGTTGGCCGACACTGTCTCAAAGCTCAGATAGTGTTGTTACTTTTCTGTTTGAATTCAGCATTCAGTCTGTGATGACAGTGTTCCTTTTATTTCAACTCTCCTGCTTTCATCAACACTAATTAGCTGAATTTCCTATCTGGCTGTCTTATCCCCCTTATTCTCAGGTGTTACTGTAGACATGATTATGTTTGTAACTTCCGGTGAAGTAGCGGAAGTAGCAGTACGCTAGTTAGTTCCATTGGCTAACCATAGCGGCTAACCACCAACGGCCCTTCTTTTGAAAAGTAATTAACCTTCATTTTACAAAATCCTGCTTTATCTTTAACAGACATTTAACTAACTTTAAATTGGCATTTTCTAAAATGTCATTGCAGAGCTGTGGTACGGTGTTCCGTACACGTTACGCCCGTCAGCGCCACGCCAGGCAGCACTCCTATGTCGTTAAGAGCCAGACAAGAATATCCATTAGACAGTCTACACTTTGACTGATGTCTTTTGGACCAGAGTTTTTGAGAAAAGTGGGGAAAAGTAACGCCTCTGCCTGTGTAGGTAGATCATAAAGCTTAATGGTGTTCCATACAGAGCGCATAACATGATTTCAACGACGATTAATGAAAATTTGAAACATCAAAATATTCAATTGATGTAATTAATACTAACTTTATTTACTTTTTATTAAATAGCGCTGCTGCAACATCAATATTGGGCGCAGGATTACATGCAAACAGCGTCTGTATTGACAGAGTTGCTGCGACAGTGCCAAGTAGTCAGTGAGCACCATTGATGTTAAAAAACTCCCATTTTAAAGCATTTATTCAACAAAGGGTGATATATTTAACAACGTGTGATAGGAGAATAATCATTTCATACAGACTACAGTTCTGTGAGAAGCATGAATTAAGTTAAAATGTACATTTTCGCTGCTCAAGTCATCTCCCCTCTCAAGCTGCAGTCGGGACTGGAGGTTCCCCTCCGGGTTTGTGGGCGTACCCATGGGTGCACCTCACAAACTGACTGAAATCTCTCAGGAACTAATGGTGGAGGTCTCTGACTGGTCGGGAATGAAAGAGGGGGAACTGAAGATGACACGCATATAAATGTTATGCACGATCTGGAAGTATTTATTCAGTGATAGGTGGAAAAATGTCATCTGTACAGAACATGGTTAGTGTACAGAATAAAAATAGTTAGTGTAGGTTAGTTGGGCTATAAAGAGCAGCAGAGAAGAGACGTCGGGTTCTTAAAAGGACCGACAGCTGTGTCAGGAGAACATCAGCTATGATTTCATGTGTAGGGCGGACTCAGCATTGTAGCGTTGGTTTAATGACAGCCAGTTACTTTCACTATTTCCTGTACAGTTTAAAATTTAAGGCAGTTTATGGCACGGAGTGCAGGGAGCATTAGAAAATTAAACCTTGTTACTGTGGAAGTCCTGAAATGCCTCAGAGCTTTTCAGATTGTTCATCGCTTCACCGTCTGTAGCAACGGAGTCAATAATGTAGCTAAATATGCTAGTCTACGTTATCTGAGGCCACTTCTTCAGGTCGTCCTCCATCCCTCCATAGTAGAAAGCAGAGCTGTGATCACATTATCCTGTTTGAGCTGTAATAAGTGGTGTTCACACATGTTTTACTAGATTTATTAATACAATCGCTCTAGGAGAGATGATCAGCGTAGCGTTACCGTGGAAACGATTCAGTGACACGACGCGCCAGAAGTTAGGGACATAATTCACGCAAGGCATCATGGGGGCTAGGAACAAAGTGGATTAACCTCTTCACAATCCGACGGCCGCTATTCTGTCTTTCAGAGGCTGTAGCAGGCTCAGTTTTCAAGATACTGGTAACATATGAAACTAGAAAACCTAAGGTATTGATTGTTACCAACCATGTCATACTAACTTGTTGGGAAGAATGCTCTGACCTCCAGATATGTGAATGAAAAATGGGTTCTCTGGGTACCCATGAGTCTCACCTTTACAGACAAGCCCACTTTATGATAATCACATGCAGTTTGGGGGCAAGTCATAGTCAAGTCAGCACACTGACACACTGACAGCTGTTGTTGCACGTTGGGTTTCAGAGGGGTCCCGCCTCCGTGGTCGTCCTCCAGAGGGGTCCCGCTTCCGTAGTCGTCCTTCAGAGGGGTCGCACTGTCGCCGTTGCCTGAGTTTTCCTGCCCCATCCCTGTTCGGCTAGAGACGTCAACCCCAGCGAATCAGAGTCTCTACTGCCCAGTGGCCCAGCCAACTTCAAGCCAGTTCCTGTGACGGGGGTCCCAGACAACTTCAAGACAGTTCCTGTGTCGGGGGTCCCAGACAACTTCAAGACAGTTCCTGTGTCGGGGGTCCCAGACAACTTCAAGACAGTTCCTGTGTCAGGGGTCCCAGACAACTTCAAGACAGTTCCTGTGTCGGGGGTCTCAACACTTGCTCCCCGTGTTCAGTCGGCGGTCCGGCCGACATCTGTCTCAGCTGGTCCGCAGTAGCCCCAAGTCCCTGCCTGGCTCCTCACTGGACCAACCTACCTCCAGAGGGGTCCCGCCTCCATGGCCGTCCTCCAGTGGGGTCCTGCCTCCGTGGTCGTCCTCCAGAGGGGTCCCGCCTCCAGGGCTGTCCTCCAGAGGGGTTTCCTAAGGTCCTGCCTTTGCCGACGCCCTCCTGATCAGTTTCTCCTGTCTGTCCTGCCCCCAGGCCGTCCCGAGTTTTCCTGCCCCGTTCCTGTTCAGCGCCCAGGCCGCTTTCCCCTTAATCCCTCCTCTGGACTCCCTCCACCCACCCTGCTGGACTTCAAAGTCTCTGTTTTAGAGACGTTTGGGATCCGACTCTTGAGAGGGACTTGGTCTTGGGTTTTGGTTGTAGTTTGTTTCCTGTTTTATTTTGTAGGTTCAACACTTTCTACAGCTACTTCACAGTAAAAGTCCTCCATTAAAGAGAGCTGATTATACCCTTACCAATCTCACGGTCACTTTGGGCAGCTTAGCTTGAGTAAGTTAGGTTTGAACTGAGGTTAAAAGTGGTTTACATTTTTTAGCACACAGTATGGGAACTGAACTGAAGCCGTAATATTGCTCTCTTCAAAGCCACCAGACTCCACTAACAGAAGCAGTAATTTTACTTCCCAGAACACGGGAGTATACATACAACCCCACTTCAAAAAAAGCTGTTATGGTCACGTGATGCGGTCATCGTGAGGAGTCGTTTTTCGCCGACCTCCCGTCACCACCAGATACAATTTACAATTTAAAGTTACTTTTTGACCCAGGCTGGACTTTCTAAAGGTGGCTATCTATGTATGAACATGTCCGCTTCTGATCCAAACCAAGTTCAACGTGATGCCGTGGCTAGAACTCGCTCAGAGCTGAAGAAACTCCAGACCACTAGCATGGACGCTACAGCTAACGTTAGCCAGCATGGCGCCGCCACCTGCGAGGAGGAGGGCTTGGCTACTCTCCTCGCGCAGGATTTCACACAGAAAATCAGCGCCTTAATGGATCAGAAGTTTACCGAACTTCATCTGACTCTGGAAGGATTTAACAACCGTATCGAAGGCAACACCAAGCGCATAACGGAGGCTGAATCACGTATCTCAGATGCTGAAGACTTCGTGACTTCATTGTCTAACAAGATCACGGCTCTAGAAAAGGAAGTGAATACTCTCTCACAACGAGCCGAGGACAGCGAAAACCGCAGCCGCAGGGATTATTGGTCTGAAGGAAGGCACGGAGGGACAACAACCAACTTCATTTTTCGAGTCATGGCTCCCCAAACTACTGGGTTTGCAAACCAAACGAGGGACGATTAAAATCGACAGAGCGCACAGATCCCTCGGCCCTCAGAAGGAAAAGTATACAAGACCGGTGATCATCAAGCTGCACAATTTCTGCGACAAACAGAGGGTCATGGCTGCAGTCAAGGAAAAAGAGAAGCTTCTGTACAACGGAAACCAAATCTACATTCGCCAGGACCTCTCGGTCCAGGTGAGGCAGACCCGACGGGAGTTCAATGATGTTTGCCAGCGTCTCATCATGCGAGGGATACGCTTCCAGATGCGCTTTCCAGCCAGCCTGTGCTTTTCGTACAACAACCAGGACTACACTTTCAAGTCTCCACGCAAGGCTTGGGAGTTTGTGAAGGACTGGGACAAATGAAAAACTTGGTCAGGTACAACTCCGTCTCTTTTCCTGCTCTCTGTGGGATGGGGACATGAAGGAATATTTTGAACTAGTTTAGGGCGACTCAGCTGTCTCTTGTACATATTCTAAGCTTCATACACCTGAACATTATACACGTTTCCTATACATCCATGAGCGCACACACACATTCACATTAGCTGGTTGTAGAACCCTGCATTACGCACATGCACACAATTACGCACGTAAATAGTCCCGTAGGCTACAGCCGAGCGCGCGCTCTGGCAGATACAGACACTCTTTATAATATACCCAGCTCTCACGTGTTATTTATATTCTGTTTTGAGAAAATAACGGGGTCAATACTTTGTTTTAAAACGGTCATTGCATTTCTTTTTTGTGTGTGAATAATTTAATGGACTGGATAAAGTCAAGGCTGACTTCAGTTTATTATGATCTTGGCCCTTGATAACGTCTTTTTCAGTTCATGTGGTGTTTCTGCCATACATAATCTCTCCTTTTGACAACTGCCTGTTCTTTTTGAGTTGCATAAATAAGAGCTTTAAAATGCTGAGTCGCCCACCACCTTTTATCTTTATCTTTTTTTTTTATCGCCACACTAATAAGTTGTTGCCTCTAATGATTTTTTTTTTTTTTGTGTAACACTGGAATGAGTAATAATTAGTATAGCCCTATACTGTTGGACAACTGTACTTTTCAAGGTGGTAGGTGGCGGGAGGGTGACAGAAGTTGATCTGGATCTTTAGGGGTAAGTTATGGGATCTAGATTTCTCTCCTGGTTTGGTGGAATGTTACTTCTCAGCTTCACGCACCCAAATGTGTTCACCATTTGTGATTTTTGTTGTGTTTTCTTTGGGAAAGTGTTCGATAGGCTCCAGCTGTCAGGCTTTGTTTTTGAGGGTAATGTTTTGTGTTTTATTTTTTGTTATCCTGTTCCATTGTTTTCAGTTTTCTCATGTAATAAGATGTCCTCTCTCTCATGTAAGACTAGATCTTATCAAACTTCTCATCTTAGTTTGGGTTTTGTAAACCCATTTGCAAATATGCTTCCACCCATTTACCTTGTTAGTGGTTGTACTTATGAGTGATCTCAAAATTACCTCGCTAAATGTTAAAGGTTTAAACCATGTCGTCAAGCGCCAAAAGATTCTTACTTTACTAAAAAAGGAGAAGTGCCACATCGCCTTCTTACAGGAAACCCACCTGTCCGATCTGGAACATATTAAATTACGTAGAAATTGGGTTGGGCAAGTTTTTTATTCCTCCTTTAAATCCAACAGTCGAGGTGTGGCTATTCTCTTACATCGCAGCCTTCCTTTTACATTGGATAGAACAGTAACCGATAAAGAAGGGCGTTATGTGCTTATTTCCGGATACATCTATGGAGAGCACATTTTACTGGGTTGCATTTACGCCCCCAATATATATGAATCTACCTTTTTTCCCAAACTTCTGGCAGACATGTCTGACTTTTCTACCTCCTTTACTTTGATAGGTGGTGACTTTAATTGTACCCCTGACTCTACTGTCGATCAATCTCCTCCTAGGCCTATTCCTTCTCGCAAAAGTCTTAAACTGGCTGAATTTTGTACTGACTTGGACTTGAATGATGCATGGAGAGTTCTTAACCCAACAGGCCGGGACTATACCTTCTTCTCTAAGCCTCACCAGTCCTTCTCTAGAATTGATTTTTTCCTTTCTTCCAGGACACTTTTAGATAGAATTAAAGACTGTATTATAGGAAGTCAGACTATATCTGACCACGCCCCTATCAGCGTAACCATTGGTCCCCCGTATAAAGACCCCTCTTGTAGACACTGGCGCCTGAGCCCTTCCTTATTAAGCAGCCCACCCTTTGTTGATTTCCTTAGTAAAGAACTTAAACAATTCCTTGCTGAGAATAAATCACCTGAAGTGAGTTCTACTACTTTGTGGGAGGCGGCTAAGGCTTACCTTCGTGGGGCTATCATATCCTACACATCAGCACAAAAGAAAAAGGCTCTCAAAACCCAGTTAGAGTTGGAGAAGAAAATTAAGGAGTTGGAGGGAGAATTTAAAAGTTCTCCATTCAGGTCCATTGGGGAACAGTTGGATGCTACGCGTTCTGCTTTAAATCAACTGTTAACAAAGAATGCAGAGTCTTCAATATTTTTTGCAAAACATAGGCTCTATGAATCAGGTAATAAACCAGGTCGCCTGCTGGCCCGTCTGGCCAAGGGGGGGAGCGGTTCAACCTCAATATCGGCGCTCCAAGACACCAATGGCGTTAGATGTCACAAATCTACTGAAATAAATAAAATTATGAAGGTCTTTTATCAGAAATTATATTCATCAGATGGTCTCACCTCTGAGGAGACAAGGGGAAGATTCCTTGACAAAATAAAATTACCAACTCTCTCAGATGACCAAAAGGAAGGCTTATGCAAACCAATCACAGAGGAGGAGGTTCTGGAAACTATTCGGGTACTTAAAGGAGGGAAGGCGGCAGGGCCTGATGGGTACTGCCCAGAATTTTATAAAAAACTAGGGAATATCATAGTAAGCCCTCTTACAGACATGTATAGAGATTCTTTTGAAAATGGCTGCCTCCCCTCAACTCTTAATCTAGCTAATATCTCCCTTATTCTGAAGAAGGGCAAACCCCCCGACCTATGTGGCTCCTATAGGCCTATTAGCCTTATCCCGGTAGAAAATAAGTTGCTTACTAAACTACTTGCTAGGAGGTTAGAATTGCTTCTGCCCTGTATTATTAATCCTGACCAGACGGGTTTTGTTCATGGGCGCTACTCACATACAAACATTAGACGGCTGTTGAATATTATCCAATTTACTAACCATTTTAAAAAGAAGGCCCTCGCCATTTCTTTAGATGCCGAAAAGGCGTTCGATAGAGTTGAGTGGCACTATCTATATGACGTCCTTGAGAGGTTTGGTTTGGGGGGGGATTTCCTTAAGTGGATCCAAACTATTTACCACTCCCCCACGGCCTGTATTATAACTAATGGTCTGCGTTCGGGCTCCTTCCCTTTGGAAAGGTCCACACGCCAGGGCTGCCCTCTAAGCCCTCTGCTCTTCGCCATCGCTCTCGAGCCGTTGGCAGAAGCCATTAGATGCCATGGAGATGTGAGGGGTATAGCTGTCGAGGGTACCACTCACAAAATTGCGTTATATGCTGACGACATCCTTTTATTCCTTACCTCTCCTGAAACTTCTGTTCCCACCATCCTAGCAATAATAAACGAATTTAGCTATATCTCAGGCTACAAGATAAACTTTAGCAAATCCGAGGCTATGCCCCTGGGCAGCTTTAGTGATACCAGCATGTTAGTAAATTTCCCTTTCAAGTGGTCCACTGCTGGTTTCACGTACCTAGGTCTAAAAATATCGCCAGATAACCACGACTTATGGAAATTTAACTTTGCCCCTGTACTTAATACAGTGAAACAAGATCTGATTCGGTGGCATGATCTTCCGCTTTCACTTATTGGTCGTGTTAGCCTGATAAAGATGAACGTACTCCCTCGACTTCTATACCCTCTACAAATGTTGCCACTGCGCATCTCCAAAAAAGTTAACAAAGACTTGGAGAGATCCTTTTCAAAATTTATTTGGCACGGTAAAAGGCCGAGACAAAAGTTTAGTTCTCTGCAGTTGCCCAAAGAAAAAGGTGGTTTAGCGGTACCCAACATGCTCTTTTACAACTGGGCCTGTCACATTCGTACTCTTTGGACTTGGTTACACTCATATCTTAGGCTCGAAACTTGTGTAGACTCTTGGGCGTGCTCCCCTGAGTCCCTGTGGAGTTTGGTGACATGTGGACCGGAAAAAATTAAAATGAACATTAAGAATAACCCTTTAATTATCAACTCTATTAAAGTGTGGCGGGAGATCTCCGATTACATGGATAGACGAGGTGTCAAATCCATGCTGTCTCCCATCTGTAATAATCAGGAATTTTTACCAGGCTTGAGGCTTTCTTTATTCCACTCATGGCGTGACAAAGGGATTCATGTGATAGGGGACGTGTTTGAGGTTAATACCTTGATGTCCTTTCAGCAGCTTCAAGACAAATTTAATCTCCCTAAAGATCACTTTTTTGCATATCTACAATTAAGGCATTTTGTTAATACACTTGTAAAGCCTACAGAGGACATTTCCATCTATAGTGAGGCAGAAAAGTTTATCCGTGAGCAGAAGGGTTTTAAGCACGGAATATCCCGTTTCTATTCTGTACTTTACTCTCAGGATAAATATGACATGACCAAATTATCACGCAAATGGGAGGGTGACCTGGGTAATGACTACAATGAGGAAGACTGGCGGGAGGCAGTGCACCTGGTGCAATCAACCTTCACTTGCAACAGGCTTGCGGAGATTCAATATAAAATATTACATAGGCTCCATATAGCCCCTGTTACCCTCCACAAAATATCTCGAACCATCTCTCCCATTTGCGGTAAGTGTAACACAGACCTTGGGTCCCATTACCATTACTTTTGGGGGTGCAATCGGATTGCTAGATACTGGAATCACGTAGCCCGAGAACTGAGCGGGATCTTTAAGACCACAATAAGAAAGGATCCAGGGTTATTTTTACTGGGTTTGCCCTCTAAAGTAGTTTCTCTCTCTCGAGAAATCAGTACAAATTGCTGGACAAACTTCTATTCCTTGCTCGTAAATGCATCCTGCTAAAATGGGTGAAAGACACTCCACCTACAGTAACTTTCTGGTACAGGGAGATCTTCAACGTACTGCCACATGAAAGGATGAGTGCAGTCCTTAGGGGTAATGAGGGCTCATTTATTAAGATCTGGAACCCTGTCCTGGACTATATACCATCAGAGCTCAAACACACTCTGTTGAAAGGCCAATACCCCTCAGGGTGGAAGCAAATTATGCCTGGTGCCACGTAAAACATAAAATATATTTCTAGGATCACCGTTTACCATTCATGAGAGTCTGAGGACAATATACTTCACTCTATGAGATACTATCTGCTATTCTTATTGTCTTCTTTTTTTCTTTTTTCTTTTTCTTTTATGTATTTATTTTTATGTATGGGTATGTAGGTATATGTGTATGTATATGTAGGTATGTATGTGTATATAAGTATATATATATATATATTTATTTTACGGTCAGTTTAACCACTGTTATTTTATGTAAAATGTCCCTTTTCACCCATTTTTATAATTCATTTATTTTTATTTATTGGTTTTGGGGGAGGGTGGGGGGGTCTGACTGTATAGAATAACTGTTGAACATAACATTGCTGTGAGCCTTCTGTTCTGAAAATAATAAAAATATGTTGAAAAAAAAAAAAAAAAAGCTGTTATAACAGCTGATTTTAGGAGAAGTCAAATCAACACTGATGATTCTGTTAGGTTCTTTTGTGTTTGCTCTCTCTCTCTCTCTCTCTCTCTCTCTCTCTCTCTCTCTCTCTCTCTCTCTCTCTCTCTCTCTCTCTCCCCTTTTCTCCTGGCAGGGCATGTGTGTGGCAGGGGGTGTGGCTGGATCCTCCCATGGCAGCAACGAGGCACACCAGGTTTCTATCAGCTCATCAACCTCACCATAAAAGCCTGATCTTCACGCCACTACGCTGCCAGATAATTCCTTCTCGTTCGGTTAGCCTGTGTGCCTCGCTGTTTCGCCAGCTTCTGTGTCTTCAGTGACTGAGTTTTTGACATGTGCTCATCCCTCGTGATTCCTCCATGAGTCAGCCAGTTTCTTTTTGGTTGGAAAATAAACTCTTTTCATTTTTACTTAACTGTGTCTGTCTCTGCTTTGGGGTTCAAACAAAACCTAAACCTCACAACAGTATTTTGAAGACAAATTTGAGAAAATGAATTACACATTTGAAGTACATTCTTTCAGATTTTGAATAGTTGTAAATCTTTACAGCGACTTCAATGTTCGGGCAAAAATATTTATATTTTCTTGAAGTGTAAATTGTGAAATGGAGTTTGAGGAAGCACCAACTCCCTCACGAAGTGTTTGGTTAAGCCAAATGGGGTTGATCACAGTTTTCTTTGTTTTCTTATGTGTGTAGTTAAGGGGTTAATTGACTGATGGAGACTGAGTGGCTCCAAGTGTAATCAGGTGTGCTATAATTGCCCAGGCTCTCACTGCAGGTGTCTCCAGTCTGAGCTAATAGCAGTACTCGCCTGATAGGCCTGTTGGAGCTGGAAGGGCGGGCTGTTGGGTTATATTAGGGTGTGTGAAAGCAGAGTTTTGGGAGAGTGGTAAAAAGAGCAGCACCAGGCATGTGGTGAGCAGTGTAATTGAATGCAGAGGATTTTTCCCTCCATGTGTTTTGACCTTTGCTTGATGGAATTTTTACAGACTGAAAATGAAAGTCTGCCTTATTTTTCAAGCATACTTACCTGCCAGTGTGATGATTTATCTTCATTTCACCTTGCTCTCCTGTACCTCACCTTGCAACATGGAGGTTCTCAGGTGTTTTGTTACAGAAATACAATTGGTAGTTTGTGGCTATAAAACCCAGACTAAGATCTATCTTAGTTTGAAACAGTATTTGCACTAATAGTTCTGCATCAAGAATATAAATCTTTTAGCAGAACATTTAGTGTTCGTCTTCAATGCATCATCATCCACCAGGTCAATTTACAGTAAAAACAGTCTCTTACTTTGATTCTGAGGGTCCAGGTTCATTACTGAAGTCTGGGGGAATATTATTGGACCAGTCACTCTTCATAGACAGACAGCTGGGTACTGGAGACTCTGCTCTCGGTCTGTACTGAACTCTGAAAACACAAAGATGATTTAAATCATATCACATGAATCCTTGTTAAATTTTCTGATGACAAAGCCATCTCAGTAGCTCTAAACACACAAACTACTGCTACTGTTAACAATAAGGAGGTTTAAAAGTTTGTAACCTTCCTATTAGATTAGATTAGATTAGATTACATCTTTTCTAGGTGACTGACAGCTGTTACAGATACTAAGAGGAAGATGGCACTAATGATTTAGCTTTGTCTGTATCACAAAAAGTTAAAATTTTAGTTAACAAATAAACTTCAGTAGAAAATGTAACATACAAACAAAATCACATAAAACATTACTTTGTGTCTGAGGGTCCAGGTTCATTACTGAAGTTCCGAGGTTCAGCTTTGGACCGGTCACTCTTCATAGACAGACAGCTGGGTACTGGACTCTGCTCTCTGTCTGTACTGAACTCTGCAAACACCAAGATGTTTTTATTCATACTGCTTGAATCCTTGATAAATTCTCTGTTTTAGGTCATTAAGGTGGCTCTAAACACACAAACTACTGCTACTGTCAACAATAACAAGGTTTAAAAGTTAGCTGTTTTCTTAGATTAGATTACATCTTCTCTAGGTGACTGACAGCTGTCACAGATACTAAGAGCAAGAGTTTATTCAACAAAGTCTGTTCAGTTTTAGTTGGCAAATACATTTGTGTAGACATTTGAATATACAAACACAACATCAACAGAAAACATGGTATTGTCAGAGGTAACTAAAAATGAGTCCTATAAATGAGTTAGTAGCAGCTCTCTTACTTTGACTCTGAGGGTCCAGGTTCATTACTGAAGTCTGGAGGATGACCTTTAGACTGATCACTCTTCATAGTCAGACAGCCAGAGACTAGAGACTCTGCTCTGTCCTCTTCTTCCTCCACACAATCACTCATCTTCTGATCTGAAGTCAGTCTGAGAGGTAACACAGTAACACTGACTGTGAGCTCAGAACACAAGAATCAAGACAAACAAGTTTGTTCAAGAGTCACAGGCAAGACTGAGAGAACAGGAAGTCACACACACACACACACACACACACACACACACACAGTATACAGTATAATAAAACAACCCAGCATTCACCTGGTCAGTTCTCTTTAAATCTCTGCTTGTTTTCTTGGGTTACAGCAGGTTTAATGAGGATTATTCAGCCAGTCATGACTTTGTGTTCACAGAAGAATCAAACTGTTGAGTTCATTCTAACTTTTCTCTCCTCTACAGTCCACAGGGAAGAAACTGACTCAGAGACTTTGACAGTAAAGTAATAAAATGTTTGATTAAAACTCACGCTGCGGCTCGGTCACGTGATGCGGTCATCGTGAGGAGTCGTTTTTCGCCGACCTCCCGTCACCACCAGATACAATTTACAATTTAAAGTTACTTTTTGACCCAGGCTGGACTTTCTAAACGTGGCTATCTATGTATGAACATGTCCGCTTCTGATCCAAACCAAGTTCAACGTGATGCCGTGGCTAGAACTCGCTCAGAGCTGAAGAAACTCCAGACCACTAGCATGGAAGCTACAGCTAACGCTAGCCAGCATGGCGCCGCCACCTGCGAGGAGGAGGGCTTGGCTACTCTCCTCGCGCAGGATGTCACACAGAAAATCAGCGCCTTAATGGATCAGAAGTTTACCGAACTTCATCTGACTCTGGAAGGATTTAACAACCGTATCGAAGGCAACACCAAGCGCATAACGGAGGCTGAATCACGTATCTCAGATGCTGAAGACTTCGTGACTTCATTGTCTAACAAGATCACGGCTCTAGAAAAGGAAGTGAATACTCTCTCACAACGAGCCGAGGACAGCGAAAACCGCAGCCGCAGGGAGAACATCAGGATTATTGGTCTGAAGGAAGGCACGGAGGGACAACAACCAACTTCATTTTTCGAATCATGGCTCCCCAAACTACTGGGTTTGCAAACCAAACGAGGGACGATTAAAATCGACAGAGCGCACAGATCCCTCGGCCCTCAGAAGGAAAAGTATACAAGACCGGTGATCATCAAGCTGCACAATTTCTGCGACAAACAGAGGGTCATGGCTGCAGTCAAGGAAAAAGAGAAGCTTCTGTACAACGGAAACCAAATCTACATTCGCCAGGACCTCTCGGTCCAGGTGAGGCAGACCCGACGGGAGTTCAATGATGTTTGCCAGCGTCTCATCATGCGAGGGATACGCTTCCAGATGCGCTTTCCAGCCAGCCTGTGCTTTTCGTACAACAACCAGGACTACACTTTCAAGTCTCCACGCAAGGCTTGGGAGTTTGTGAAGGACTGGGACAAATGAAAAACTTGGTCAGGTACAACTCCGTCTCTTTTCCTGCTCTCTGTGGGATGGGGACATGAAGGAATATTTTGAACTAGTTTAGGGCGACTCAGCTGTCTCTTGTACATATTCTAAGCTTCATACACCCGAACATTATACACGTTTCCTATACATCCATGAGCGCACACACACATTCACTTTAGCTGGTTGTAGAACCCTGCATTACGCACATGCACACAATTACGCACGTAAATAGTCCCGTAGGCTACAGCCGAGCGCGCGCTCTGGCAGATACAGACACTCTTTATAATATACCCAGCTCTCACGTGTTATTTATATTCTGTTTTGAGAAAATAACAGGGTCAATACTTTGTTTTAAAACGGTCATTGCATTTCTTTTTTGTGTGTGAATAATCTAATGGACTGGATAAAGTCAAGGCTGACCTCAGTTTCTTATGATCTTGGCCTTTGATAACGTCTTTTTCAGTTCATGTGGTGTTTCTGCCATACATAATCTCTCCTTGTGACAACTTCCTGTTCTTTTTGAGTTGCATAATTAAGACCTTTAAAATGCTGAGTCGCCCACCACCTTTTATCTTTATCTTTTCTTTTTTTTTTTATCGCCACACTAATAAGTTGTTGCCTCTAATGATTTTTTTTTTTTGTGTAACACTGGAATGAGTAATAATTAGTATAGCCCTATACTGTTGGACAACTGTACTTTTCAAGGTGGTAGGTGGCGGGAGGGTGACAGAAGTTGATCTGGATCTTTAGGGGTAAGTTATGGGATCTAGATTTCTCTCCTGGTTTGGTGGAATGTTACTTCTCAGCTTCACGCACCCAAATGTGTTCACCATTTGTGATTTTTGTTGTGTTTTCTTTGAGAAAGTGTTCGATAGGCTCCAGCTGTCAGGCTTTGTTTTTGAGGGTAATGTTTTGTGTTTTGTTTTTTGTTATCCTGTTCCATTGTTTTCAGTTTTCTCATGTAATAAGATGTCCTCTCTCTCATGTAAGACTAGATCTTATCAGACTTCTCATCTTAGTTTGGGTTTTGTAAACCCATTTGCAAATATGCTTCCACCCATTTACCTTGTTAGTGGTTGTACTTATGAGTGATCTCAAAATGACCTCGCTAAATGTTAAAGGTTTAAACCATGTCGTCAAGCGCCAAAAGATTCTTACTTTACTAAAAAAGGAGAAGTGCCACATCGCCTTCTTACAGGAAACCCACCTGTCCGATCTGGAACATATTAAATTACGTAGAAATTGGGTTGGGCAAGTTTTTTATTCCTCCTTTAAATCCAACAGTCGAGGTGTGGCTATTCTCTTACATCGCAGCCTTCCTTTTACATTGGATAGAACAGTAACCGATAAAGAAGGGCGTTATGTGCTTATTTCCGGATACATCTATGGAGAGCACATTTTACTGGGTTGCATTTACGCCCCCAATATATATGAATCTACCTTTTTTCCCAAACTTCTGGCAGACATGTCTGACTTTTCTACCTCCTTTACTTTGATAGGTGGTGACTTTAATTGTACCCCTGACTCTACTGTCGATCAATCTCCTCCTAGGCCTATTCCTTCTCGCAAAAGTCTTAAACTGGCTGAATTTTGTACTGACTTGGACTTGAATGATGCATGGAGAGTTCTTAACCCAACAGGCCGGGACTATACCTTCTTCTCTAAGCCTCACCAGTCCTTCTCTAGAATTGATTTTTTCCTTTCTTCCAGGACACTTTTAGATAGAATTAAAGACTGTATTATAGGAAGTCAGACTATATCTGACCACGCCCCTATCAGCGTAACCATTGGTCCCCCGTATAAAGACCCCTCTTGTAGACACTGGCGCCTGAGCCCTTCCTTATTAAGCAGCCCACCCTTTGTTGATTTCCTTAGTAAAGAACTTAAACAATTCCTTGCTGAGAATAAATCACCTGAAGTGAGTTCTACTACTTTGTGGGAGGCAGCTAAGGCTTACCTTCGTGGGGCTATCATATCCTACACATCAGCACAAAAGAAAAAGGCTCTCAAAACCCAGTTAGAGTTGGAGAAGAAAATTAAGGAGTTGGAGGGAGAATTTAAAAGTTCTCCATTCAGGTCCATTGGGGAACAGTTGGATGCTACGCGTTCTGCTTTAAATCAACTGTTAACAAAGAATGCAGAGTCTTCAATATTTTTTGCAAAACATAGGCTCTATGAATCAGGTAATAAACCAGGTCGCCTGCTGGCCCGTCTGGCCAAGGGGGGGAGCGGTTCAACCTCAATATCGGCGCTCCAAGACACCAATGGAGTTAGATGTCACAAATCTACTGAAATAAATAAAATTATGAAGGTCTTTTATCAGAAATTATATTCATCAGATGGTCTCACCTCTGAGGAGACAAGGGGAAGATTCCTTGGCAAAATAAAATTACCAACTCTCTCAGATGACCAAAAGGAAGGCTTATGCAAACCAATCACAGAGGAGGAGGTTCTGGAAACTATTCGGGTACTTAAAGGAGGGAAGGCGGCAGGGCCTGATGGGTACTGCCCAGAATTTTATAAAAAACTAGGGAATATCATAGTAAGCCCTCTTACAGACATGTATAGAGATTCTTTTGAAAATGGCTGCCTCCCCTCAACTCTTAATCTAGCTAATATCTCCCTTATTCTGAAGAAGGGCAAACCCCCCGACCTATGTGGCTCCTATAGGCCTATTAGCCTTATCCCGGTAGAAAATAAGTTGCTTACCAAACTACTTGCTAGGAGGTTAGAATTGCTTCTGCCCTGTATTATTAATCCTGACCAGACGGGTTTTGTTCATGGGCGCTACTCACATACAAACATTAGACGGCTGTTGAATATTATCCAATTTACTAACCATTTTAAAAAGAAGGCCCTCGCCATTTCTTTAGATGCCGAAAAGGCGTTCGATAGAGTTGAGTGGCACTATCTATATGACGTCCTTGAGAGGTTTGGTTTGGGGGGGGATTTCCTTAAGTGGATCCAAACTATTTACCACTCCCCCACGGCCTGTATTATAACTAATGGTCTGCGCTCGGGCTCCTTCCCTTTGGAAAGGTCCACACGCCAGGGCTGCCCTCTAAGCCCTCTGCTCTTCGCCATCGCTCTCGAGCCGTTGGCAGAAGCCATTAGATGCCATGGAGATGTGAGGGGTATAGCTGTCGAGGGTACCACTCACAAAATTGCGTTATATGCTGACGACATCCTTTTATTCCTTACCTCTCCTGAAACTTCTGTTCCCACCATCCTAGCAATAATAAACGAATTTAGCTATATCTCAGGCTACAAGATAAACTTTAGCAAATCCGAGGCTATGCCCCTGGGCAGCTTCAGTGATACCAGCATGTTAGTAAATTTCCCTTTCAAGTGGTCCACTGCTGGTTTCACATACCTAGGTCTAAAAATATCGCCAGATAACCACGACTTATGGAAATTTAACTTTGCCCCTGTACTTAATACAGTGAAACAAGATCTGGTTCGGTGGCATGATCTTCCGCTTTCACTTATTGGTCGTGTTAGCCTGATAAAGATGAACGTACTCCCTCGACTTCTATACCCTCTACAAATGTTGCCACTGCGCATCTCCAAAAAAGTTAACAAAGACTTGGAGAGATCCTTTTCAAAATTTATTTGGCACGGTAAAAGGCCGAGACAAAAGTTTAGTTCTCTGCAGTTGCCCAAAGAAAAAGGTGGTTTAGCGGTACCCAACATGCTCTTTTATAACTGGGCCTGTCACATTCGTACTCTTTGGACTTGGTTACACTCATATCTTAGGCTCGAAACTTGTGTAGACTCTTGGGCGTGCTCCCCTGAGTCCCTGTGGAGTTTGGTGACATGTGGACCGGAAAAAATTAAAATGAACATTAAGAATAACCCTTTAATTATCAACTCTATTAAAGTGTGGCGGGAGATCTCCGTTTACATGGATAGACGAGGTGTCAAATCCATGCTGTCTCCCATCTGTAATAATCAGGAATTTTTACCAGGCTTGAGGCTTTCTTTATTCCACTCATGGCGTGACAAAGGGATTCATGTGATAGGGGACGTGTTTGAGGTTAATACCTTGATGTCCTTTCAGCAGCTTCAAGACAAATTTAATCTCCCTAAAGATCACTTTTTTGCATATTTACAATTAAGGCATTTTGTTAATACACTTGTAAAGCCTACAGAGGACATTTCCATCTATAGTGAGGCAGAAAAGTTTATCCGTGAGCAGAAGGGTTTTAAGCACGGAATATCCCGTTTCTATTCTGTACTTTACTCTCAGGATAAATATGACACGACCAAATTATCACGCAAATGGGAGGGTGACCTGGGTAATGACTACAATGAGGAAGACTGGCGGGAGGCAGTGCACCTGGTGCAATCAACCTTCACTTGCAACAGGCTTGCGGAGATTCAATATAAAATATTACATAGGCTCCATATAGCCCCTGTTACCCTCCACAAAATATCTCGAACCATCTCTCCCATTTGCGGTAAATGTAACACAGACCTTGGGTCCCATTACCATTACTTTTGGGGGTGCAATCGGATTGCTAGATACTGGAATCACGTAGCCCGAGAACTGAGCGGGATCTTTAAGACTACAATAAGTAAGGATCCAGGGTTATTTTTACTGGGTTTGCCCTCTAAAGTAGTTTCTCTCTCGAGAAATCAGTACAAATTGCTGGACAAACTTCTACTCCTTGCTCGTAAATGCATCCTGCTAAAATGGGTGAAAGACACCCCACCCACAGTAACTTTCTGGTACAGGGAGATCTTCAATATACTGCCACATGAAAGGATGAGTGCAGTCCTTAGGGGTGTTGAGGGCTCATTTATTAAGATCTGGAACCCTGTCCTGGACTATATACCATCAGAGCTCAAACACACTCTGTTGAAAGGCCAATACCCTTCAGGGTGGAAGCAAATTATGCCTAGTGCCACGTAAAACATAAAATATATTTCTAGGATCACCGTTTACCACTCATGAGAGTCTGAGGACAATATACTTTACTCTATGAGATACTATCTGCTATTCTTAGTCTTCTTTTTTTCTTTTTTCTTTTTTTTTTATGTATTTATTTTTATGTAGGTATGTGTGTATGTATATGTAGGTATGTATGTGTATATATGTATATATATATTTATATATATATATATATATTTATTTTTGCGATCAGTTTATCCACTGTTATTTTATGTAAAATGTCCCTTTTCACCCATTTTTATAATTCATTTATTTTTATTTATTGGTTTTGGGGGAGGGTGGGGGGTCTGACTGTATAGAATAACTGTTGAACATAACATTGCTGTGAGCCTTCTGTTCTGAAAATAATAAAAATATGTTTGAAAAAAAAAAAAACTCACGCTGCTTCAATTTTCAGTCTGAGTCTATACTGACCGAACACTTCCACTTTCAGGATTTCCTCTCTGTCCTCCTCCGCCTGCATCACATGGTCAGTGTGGCTCTTCCCCTTTCCATTTACAGGAAATCTTTGACCTCACAGTTTATCTATGAGGGCGTGTGTGTGTTACTCACACAAAACAGCTTTTTAACACGGTGTGTTTATGAGAATCTCTTTTGTCTTGAACAGGTTGAATTAAAATGAGTTTTGGTCCAATGTTATCTCATTTTTATGTTTAAATCATGTAAATAAATCTTAGTTAAATACTATTGTGCTTTTTAGTGTTGTTGTTTTTTCAGAATTATATGACTAAGATTTTGCTGAACATCTGGAAGAAAAAATATTCTTTCTGTTGCACAATAAAAAAAATATCTGAGTTGCAAGTCTTTTTCATAATCTAAACATAGTAGCCAGAAATGACACATCTTCCTTACTCAATTAGTACAATAACCTACATTTTGAAATGTATTATAGTCTTAGTTTTATCTTATTAGTTATATTTGAATGTTTCTTCCACTATTTCATGTTTTCATGAAAAATAATCTGTGAATATTCAGCTTTTTTAAAATTTTTTATTTTTTTTTACTAAAGGATAAAAAGACAAGTAATTTCCAGCAACCTGGATTTGGAAATATAATCACAAATTCTCTACTCGTCAAATGTTTAAGTTACTTGTTAATTATTTCTTAAAGATGTGTTTATTGAATTTCACATGTCAGCATTACAAAATTAGTAGAAGCTTATCGTGAATAAGTAACTTTAACAAAAATGTATTTTAATTTTTTTCACACTTTCAAGTTTCAGATTGACTAAAGAAACAGTCGCAACAGATATAATCTCTCCACCTACTCCTGGATCTTCCTCGTGGCCTCCTCCCAGCTGGTCGTGCCTGGAACACCTCCCTAGGGAGGCGCCCAGGAGGGCATCCTTACTACATGCCCGAAACCACCTCAGCTGGCTCCTTTCAACACAAAGGAGTAGCAGCTCTACTCAGAGTCCCTCATGGATGACTGAGCTTCTCACCCTATCTCTAAGGGAGACGCCAGCCACCCTCCTGAGAAAACCCATTTTGTCCGCTTGTACCCGCAATCTGGTTCTTTCGGTCATCACCCAGCCCTCATGACCATAGGTGAGAGTAGGAACGAAGATTAACCGGTAGATCAAGAGCTTTGCCTTCCGGCTCAGCTCTCTTTCCGTCACAACGGTGTGGTAAAGCGAATGCAATACCGCCCCCGCTGCTCTGATTTTCCGGCCAATGTCACGTTCCATCGTCCCCTCACTCGCGAACAAGACCCCGAGATACTTGAACTCCTTCACTTGGGGTAAGGCTGAGTAGTGTGATACCCCTGTAATTGGCACACACTCTCTGGTTCACCTTTTTGAACAGGGGAACCACCACCCCGGTCTGCCACTCCTTAGGCACTGTCACTGACTTCCAAGACAGCCCCTCCACACCCAAAGCTTTCAGCATTTCTGGACGGCTCTCATCAATCCCCGGGGCTTTGCCACTGTGGAGTTGTTTGACTACCTCAGTGACTTCCACCAGGGAAATTGATGATGGTCCCCCAACCAGCTTCCAGCTCTGCCTCTACAACAGAGGGTGTATTAGTCGGATTCAGGAGATCCTCAAAGTGCTCCTTCCACTGCCCGATTACCTCCTCAGTTGAGGTCAACAGTGTCCCATCCTTACTGTACACAGCTTGGATGGTTCCCCGTTTCCCCCTCCTGAGGTGCCAGGCGGTTTTCCTGAAGCACTTTGGTGCTGACCGAAAGTCCTTCTGCATGGCTGCTCCACCTCCTTCACGGCAGTGGCTGCTGCCTAAATCTAGTTATCTTAGTAAGTGTAGTTAGCTTGCAGGTAATGTAGCTAACAACTAATTAAACTTTGGACGCCGGTTGATGTGGTCGTGCACTTCTGTGACCATCAGACACTGCACGCACAAGTTAGATGCAATCTCCTGCATGGAGTGCGTGGCGCTGGAAATGGCGTATTGCCAGCCATTATATAATGCCAGCTTCACATCTGGCTTAAGTAAAAGAATACAATTTTGTACATTTTGAAGTTAAATGCTTCACTCTGGTGCACTTTGAGAGCAAAATTAAGATGCTAGATCTAGGAAAAACGTCATGCTCTTGTAAACAATTTTGTGCTGTAGCAGTGGTGTAATGTAACAAAGTACATTTAGACAAGTACTGTACTTAAGTATAATTTTGAGGTATGTGTACTCTACTTGAGTATTTCCATTTTATGTAACTTTAAAGCCCACTTTTACTCCACTACATCTCATAGAGAAATATTGTACTTTTTACTTTAATACATTTATTTGATAATATTAGTTACTACTAGCTACTTTTCAGATTCTTAATACAAAATATAAATCAACTAATAAATAAAGGCATATCATTAAGTAGTATATAATTAAGTATATAAAGTAGTTAAAAGTAGCTCCACCTTTACGAGCTGCAACATTAAAGTGATGAGCACATTAATGCATCAATAATTATAATAAAATTATATACCATAATATATATTATTATAAAATGGGCCATTCTGCATAATGAGTACTTTTACTTTTTGTACTTTAAGTTGGCTATATTTTGATTCCAATAAATTTGTAGTTTTACTTAAATAACATTTTGAATGCAAAACTGTTATTTGTAACAGTATTTTTACACTGTGGTATTACTTTTACTTAAGATTTGAGTACTTCTTCCACCTCAGTGCTCTAGTAAACAATGTCATCATAAACACATTGATTGTATAGATATGAATGGTGATGACACATCAAAAAAGTCACTCAAAAAGCATGGTAAACGAGACGGGCTGCGTGTTTCAAAACAGGTCGGTTGCCGCCATCGCCACAGACCAGGGTCCGTCCCTCCACGTAGGGAGAGCAGGCAAAGCGAGCACCAATCCATGGCCCCGTTAGCCACTTTCACCCCCGGGCCTCTCTGAGCCAAACTAGAGCCGGTCGCTGCACAGTGTGCGCACCGCCGCGGAGGAAATGCGCCAATGAGCGCCAGCCAGCCCACCTGTTGTGTGTGTTCAGGTTCATCCTGAGATGCGTATCAAGTGTTCTGGTTGCAGCTGGGTACATCGCCTACAATCAATCTGCACTAAGTAAGGGCTTAACATCATCAGGAATCTGAGTTAGAACACACACAGGTATAGAATCCTAGCCGTCATCAGTCATCATCACAGCTGATCATGGAAATTCATTCTTAAAAATGCCTCCAAACCTATTGCTTCAAAATACACAGTTTCATATTAGTTCTAAAGATGAGGACATTTCATCACATAAAAGACTTTTTTTTAATCTGTTTTTCTCTTTCCTTTACACTTTATCTTAACTCAGACTTAAAGGGACTGTTTGTAACTTTTTACAAGTATAAATCTACCGAGTCGGTTTCCAATGCGTGCTCGTGTGTGGCTACGTTGTTCAGACCACTCCTCTGCCTGCTTGCCTTCACTCACACAACGCGCTCGTTCTTGCTACACCTCGCCTTCATGCGCGCTCACTGCACACTGCAGAAGAGTTAGTAGCTCTGAGAATATCTAGTGAATCAACTATTCTCAGGGAATCCTCCCACCCAGCTCATCACCTGTTTGACCTGCTGCGCTCTGGCTGGCGCTACAGGTCAATGAAAGCCCGCACCTCCAGACTCACAGACAGTTTCTTTCCCTTGGCCATATGGACACTGAACAAAAAATAAATGCAATATTAATACACTGAATGTGAATACATTTATCTTTGCAATATATCCTTGATGCAATATATATCTCAAGTACAACTTTGTTTACATTTTATTTATTACATCTACCCTACCTATTTTACAAGTGCAATTACCTCTGTTTACATTACATCTATTTTTATATTTTATACATCTAGTGTAACACTTCTGTTTATATTTTTTTATTACATCTACTTTACCTGTTTTATTTACTTTATAACTATGTTTTTTACCTGTTATATGTTTTATCTGCCTCGTCTTGTCAAGTATTTGTTTTTAAAGCACTGACCAGAAGTGGCAACTGTGAATCTCGTTGTATTTAATACAATGACAATAAAGATTTCTATTCTATTCTATTCTATGTACAGTGGACGTTTGTGCAGAAATAACTGCTGCAGCTCCTCCAGACCAACAGAGGTTTTCCGTGTCTTGTGAAGTGACGGGGCTCCGGAGCGAGTAACGTTATCGTCTCCGACCGGGTGCCGGTGTCTCCCTGCGGGCGCAGTTGGAGACGATAACGTTTCGGAGACGATAACGTTTCAGAGACAATAATGTTTCTCTTCCTGCTTCAGCCGTAGGCAGCCGAGCCAACACTAGGATCAGCATTGATTCATGGAGAGACCTTCGTCTGGTCAGCTAACATTACTGCCAAGCAGCTGAAATATAGAGTGATATTGTGCTTTTAGCTGACGTGTGTCGCCTCACTGTGTTGAGCGATTCTCGTTCATGTCTATGTAGAGCGAGCACAAGCGCGAACCCGACGCTGACTTTCGTTGACTTAATGGCCGCAGGTCTCGCTGTTAACATCATTTCAGCATTTCTGAGAGTTACAAACAGTCCCTTTAACCAATTGTTTATGAATTTACAGCTCAGAAACTGTCATTACAACATTGATCCAGTAGATGTCACTTTGTGACTGAAGTAAGAGGGAGCTGGCCCACATCAGCCTTCCATTAGGAATACAGCAGCATTATTAAACACTGCTAAGAGGACTGTTGATGTGACCACTACCATTTCTACTATACTCTTCTTGTGTTCTTAATCCTGTCGTGAAACTGCCACACGCAATTTATCTGATGTTTGCCACGTCTATCACTTGTCACATCCAAATGACATCAGGAACAAGACATAAGAACAATAGTGAATGCAATCTGAAAATGACACACACTTGCCTTTTTCTCTCTAAATGATATTCAGGGTTCTGTTACATAGCTATTGTACTATAACCATACCTAAACATATAGCCCACTGTATATGTAGCTTATGAAGCTGTTTCTTCCTGTGAGCTGTATTGTATTCCACTGTGTAGATTGTGTTGGATCGGCCAGTTGTTGTTTAAAGAGAGATCAGGGTCGGTTTAAAGGCCATTTAAAGGAAATTTGTTTCTAAACACATTATACATTTTGGAAAATAATGACTGAAAACATGTTGCAAAGACTGTGAACATTGTAGTACTGGATTGTGGAGTTAGACCGTTAAAGTGTTTTTCGCCAGTTTTGTGTTCAGGATTTTTTAGGCGGGGCTGAAATCATGGCTCGATGGCGCAGTGGAGCCATCCTTAACATAACTCCACCCGTCTTCACAAACCTGAACCCGTTTTGAAAGACAAAACAGAAACCCAGAGATTTATCAAAGGTAAACTTGGCTAGCTCAGTCAGTAGAGCATGAAACTCAAACTCTCAGCGTAGTGGGTTCGAGCCTCATATCGAGTGTTGGCATGTATGTCACTATTTTTGTAATCCATCCCATGTCCCAAGTATATTTATTCTTTTTCTGTACAAAAAATGTATAGTCTTAAAAAAAAAAGAAAATGACAAGGTGTCAGAGTATGGAGTACCAGGGCCACGAATGTCTTTGAGAGTACCAGGACCACAAAAGCAAGCACTTTGTCCAGGTGGGGGGCGCTGTAAAGCTCGCGGCCGCGAAGCCGCGAGCCACTCTCGCCTTGAGCCTTTCCAAGCCGACCGACCGCCTCGAATGAAATGCGCCTGGCAGGGGCCAGCCAGCGCCGGGGAGAAGTCCCGCGAGGGGATCCTCCCACACCGAGCGGTCGTCCCTAACCCGCTGAGTTGAATCCCCTGGGGAGACTGCGCGACGGGGGCCGTTCCCGGCCTCACACCGTCCACGGGCTGAGCCTCGATCAGAACTCTCCCCATCGGACGGCTATTTGGCACTGGGCTCTTCCCTCTTTGCCCACTGCTACTGAGGGAATCCTGACAGGCTGCAACTTCCCCGCCTGTGGGTGTGGTTTCAGCCATGGATGTATTAGGAGAGGTTTCAGGTTTCAGCGACACGCCCCCAGCGTCTCAGAGCAGAGAATATTGCTGATTTTTCCACGATTTTGAAAGCTAATTTTATATACTTGCCGATTCATTTAATCATTCATATTTGGCTGGGTGGTTAGTAACAATTTTTTTCTGTGGTGTGACAAACCCATAATGCATATTTATTTTTGCTTTACACGGACTTTAAGGCATAGGCCATATAGTCGTTCGCCTAGGACGCCAGCTTCTGGGGGGGGGGGGGGGGGGGGCTGGTCGCCCTCTAAATAATAATAATGATGATTATAATTTAAAAAAAATGCTATTTTAAAAAAGAAAGAAAGAAAGAAATACTGTTTCACCCCTATAACTCTCTTTCTCAAACTTTTTCATGTGTCCGGCCGCAGTTATTTGTGAAAATAAAAATCTTGTTTTTTGTCTTAAAACCATCGTGATGTCTGATGTGTTTTTACGGGGCTAGGGTAAGGGTTCTGGGGGGTTGAAGCCTTATCCTAGAACGGCGTAAAACAATTTCCTTTCTGTTGCAATCCCCTAACCCAGCCATTCTCAACCACTGTGCCGCGGCACACCGGTGGGCCTCAGAGCGCCATCTAGTGTGCCGCGGAGGCAGTGGTACTAGATTATTTTTTTATTATTATTTAGCAAAGTGAACAGGTAAAACCTAAAGGAGGTAAGATGCCAGCTGCCGTAAAACCAAAGCCTATTGAAGGAGGCTGAGACACGGGCGGACACGGGTCTTGTATTGGGTATAACACATGCGCAGTGTAACTGGAGCTGCGGTCGTGCGTTGCGATCGGCTCAATTTCGGCGAGTGCAGAGCAGATATTACTGCGCATGTGCGGTACCCCGAAGGCGCGTTGATTAAGTGTGACCCAACCTCCTTCAATAGGCCTTGTGTAAAAACACCAAACATCATCAGGTAGAGACAAACGTGTTTGCCACTGTTAGCTAGCTAACGTTCTCGGATGCAGTGAGACAAAATGGATCGGTTTTTAAAGCGAAAAAGTGATGTGGGAGACGACCCTGCGCCAGTAAAAGCTCCGAAGCGTGTGGTGAGGAAATATGACCCTGAATACATTAAATTAGGATTCGTGCTTAATCGCCTTTTTGAACTGAGAGAAGAAGTGCACACATTTCTGGAAGAGCAGCACTCCCCTATTGCTGAGCATTACACTGATGGTAACTTTTGTGCAAAACTGGCCTACTTATCAGATATATTTGACCAGCTCAATATATCAATGCAAGGCAGAAACAGCACAGTGTTTTTGTTTTCAGACAAAATTGAGGGCTTCAAGAAAAAACTTATTCTGTGGAACAGAAGAGTCAAGGAGGGACGATTTGACGTGTTTTCACTCCTCAGTGAAACTTTGGAAGCCACTCCTCATGTCAACATATCCAGTGTTATAACCCAGCATTTGACTCAGTTGTCAGGAAAGTTTACAGACTACTTCCCAGAAGATGCACGAGATGGAAACCTTTGGATTTTGGACCCTTTCTCTGTGGATCCTGCTTCAGAAGACGTAGCTCTCTCCACTGTGTTGGAAAATGAACTGATGGAACTATCAGCAGACAGCAGCCTGAAGCTTCAGCTCACATAAGTTGACCTTGCTTCATTCTGGATACTGGCTGCCAGTCAATATCCCTCTCTGTCAAAACGGGCAATCAAATTTCTGTTGCCTTTCACCACCACCTATTTATGTGAGTCAGGGTTTTCCATTGTGACTGTCACAAAATCAAAGGCAAGGAACAAACTGAAAGCAACTTTGAATGCTACTCTGCGTGTCAGCCTCTCACCCATCCCACCACGACTTGATCTCATTATTTCCCAGAGGCACGCCCAAGTGTCTCACTGAGGGTAAGCAGAATATGTATTTTGGTCATTACAGCTGACAGTGGTATGACACATATTTACAGCCCAGTTTATTATTTGTTTTATAAACATGTTAGGTTTTTTACTAATTTATTTGGGAAGGTGGTCCTCGGAAATGTTTTGACAATCACAAGTGTGCCTTCAGTTGCAAAAGGTTGAGAACCCCTGGTCTACACCTATACGCGGCTGGCCCCCGCGCTGAGGGCAGCTATGCTCACCACTATACCACCATCGCTGCACACCAAATTCTCCAATTTTTCTGGGCATTGAGAATGAAACGAGCCCTGCATTTAAAAAACGCATGGGGCTGTCACCTCTACTTATAGGGACTGTTTGTAACTTCTTACACGTATAAATCACCCAGGTCGGTGTCTCATGCGCGCTCGCGTGTGGCTACGCTGTTCAGACTCAGACTCCAACACAAACTACAGTGAAGCACCAAAACCTCTTGGTTGTATCTAGTGAAGCCCGTCTGTTAAACAGTGTTGGCCGCGGTCGGAGGACGTGGAGGAGACCGTAGCTTTGGTCTCCAGGGCCGGAGTCTCTGCTGTACTCTGCTCCTCTGCTTGCCTTCACTCACACACCACGCTCGTTCTCACTCTCTCTCTCGCTCCACCTCACGGGCATGCGCGCACACTACACACTGCAGAAGAGATAGTTTAGCTCTGAGAATATCTAGTGAATGAACAGTGGACGTTTGTGCAGAAATAACTGCTGCAGCTCCTCCAGACCAACAGAGGTTTCCCGTGTCTTGTGAAGTGACGGAGCTCTACAGAGAGAAATGTTATCGTCTCAATCCAAAACTCCGGCGTCTCCCCTGTTCCCTCCGGCCGCGGTCGGGAGGTTGAGGCAGGAAAAGCCAACACTAGGATCAGCATTGATTGATGGAGAGACCTTCGTCTGGTCAGCTAACATTACTGCCAAGCAGCTGAAATATAGAGTGATATTGTGGTTTTAGCTGACGTGTATCCTCACTGTGTTGAGCGATGCTCTTTCCCTCTCTCCCCCCACAGGAAACCCCACATAGAACGAACCATAACTTCCAGACTATAGTACTAAAGCACCTCCTCTTGTTGGTGTTCATTCAGTTCTTTCTTCTATCGTTTCCAAATGAGACAATGTCTTTCCAGAAAAACATCACATCATGTCCTGAATAACTCTTCGACTGTTAAACTCTACAGACCGCTGTCCTGTGTGAGGCACTGTTGGGATTTGAACCCAAGATCTCCTGTTTACGAGACAGGCGCTTTAACCACTAAGCCACAGTGCCTCTGTTCTTTGTTGTTGTCTTCTCTCATATCAAAGCTGCATTCATATCCAAAATGTAAAAAAAGAGTTCAATACAGGAGCCGTCTGTTTCCTCATCACAACAGTCAACTTTTAACCGGAACCAGTCTTTCTCTAAACTTAACTACTGAGTTTTCCAGCCTAAACTAAACCCTTGATATAGAGGAGGCAGAGATAAACATGACAGACTTCATTTAAGAGCTCATTTCTGCAACAACCAGGCACTGCTGGGATTTGAACCCAGGATCTCCTGTTTACTAGACAGGCACTTTTAACCAACTAAGCCACAGCACCTCCTTCAGCTGCAGCTCCCCGTTGCATGAAGACAACAAGCTAGTAAACATGGACGTAAACAGTACTGGATTTAAAACACTTAAAAACTCACTGATAGCTTCTTCCATTCTGTGTTTCTTCACTCCAGCAGTCAACATTTAACCAGAACCACAGTCTTTCTCTAAACTTAACTATGTAGTTTTCCTGCCTAGATTAAACCTTTGATATAGAGTTGGCAGAGATAAACTTCCACCTATCCATCATCTGTACCTGCTTATCCTATTCAGGGTCGCGTTGGGGCTGGAGCAGATCCCAGCTGATATTATATGAAGGCGGGGTACACCCTGGACAGGTCACCAGACTATAGTACTACACCACCTCCTCTTGTTGGTGTTCATTCCGTTCTTTCTTCCATTGTTTCCTTTCATTTCCACACAAATGAGACAATGTTTTTCAAGGACAATGTCACATCATGTCTTGAATCTCTTCAAGAATGTCCTGTTCCAGTACACATAGGCCGTGTTCAGACCTGGTATTAACATGCGTCCTCAGTGATCGGATCATAAGTGGACAGCTTTAAGTACATCTGTTCACACCTGGCATTAGAATGCGTCTCCACATGCATCTTCAGTGACCACTTGTGATCTGATCTCACTTCCCCGCTCTATATGCAAATAAACACGTAGTAAACACATGGCTGATACAGCAGCCGTTGTGACGTAATACTACAGGAATGTCAGTAGTAATATCCTACATATTCGTGAATTCTGGTACATTTTATAAACATCAAAATAAAAGGGCTGACGGTCGGACGGTCGGGTGTCAGCTCCATGCAAAGCTGCTGAACAAAATCACCGACACATCTCCCGACAGTATGATAATAATGCACTTCGCTTGCCTAGTCTGATAGTCTGTAGATATGTAGCCTATAGATAAGATATATTTTAATAAAATAAAGTTGTACCTACAGGATACAGTAGAGCACAGAGGCTGTTTCCATGCTGAGAAGCACCCGTGTCTCCTGTTTATTCACCTGAGGGGCGCGGTGATCCCGCGGATCCCAGCTGGACATCAGATGAGTTGGCGGTTCTTAATGTGGCCCAGGACGCATTCACTACACCATGCTAAACTAATGTGGTCATATGTGGCCCAGACCACCTCTGAAAGATCTGATCTCAATGTGTCTTCAATGTGTTCACACCTGTCCACTTGTGATTGGAATACTGAGTATGCATGTTAATACCATGTCTGAACAGGGCCATAATGTCCTGAATCTCTTTTCTACTGTTAAAGTCTAACAACTGCTGTCCTGTGTGAGGCGCTGTTGGGATTTGAACCTAAGATCTCCTGTTTACAAGACAGGCGCTTTAACCACTAAGCCACAGCGCCTCTGCTCTCGGTTGTTTTCTTCTCTCATATCAAAGTTGCATACGGAGCAAGTCAAAGAGTAAAGTCAAGAGGAAAAACACAGAGGGCTCTTCCCATTTTTCTTCTTGATCTCATCTGATCTTTCCAATACACGGATATTTTCACAACAACATGGCCATCTGGAGTAAAGCTATGTGGTCGGCAACTGCTTTGTTTCATGTCCGTATCATAACAACGGCTTGTATATCCGCTGTCCTCGGTCTTCCGTTTTCCCTTTTTTGAATGACAAGTACACACTACCGCGATCTGCTGGTAGGGAGAGTTATTTCATCTCAGGCAGGCACAGAACGTACGTGATAACTGGCCGTCGGCTGTAGTCTTTGCGGTGTGTTCAAGTGCGACTTGTCTGCCAAAACAAAGGTGATGTGAGGCGACGCAACAGGCGGCCTTCGTTGCCGCTAGTTCTTTGATGTCGGCTTGGTGTGTCCCCAGTTTTACTGATTACTTTCTAACAACAATACCAAGCAACAGTATACTGTCAGTGGAAGAAGAGAAGGACTGCAATGGCTGGGAATCGAACCCAGGTCAACTGCTTGGAAGGCAGCTATGCTCACCACTATACCACCATCGCTGCGCAAAATGATATTCACACCAAATTCGCCAATTTTTCTGGGCATTGACACTGAAGCGAGCCCTGCATTTAAAAAATGCATGGGACTGTCACCTCTACTTACTTATTTTCCATATTGTATCAAAATTGGGTTTGATTGAAGGCCAATCTTAAGGCCTACACACAATCTAGTCCACTTGCTTTTCTTGCCGTTGTGATAGTTGGTGCATTCTTTGCTTTGCGCTATCAGTGCTTGATCTTTTCAGTTCTCCTTATAGCTAGTTCGCACTGCACAAATTTCTACCTGATGTTCTGCTCCCCTTTCCGCCGCATGACATTCTCCTCAGTCAGGGTCAGCAGTTCTCCTGAGCCAAACCCTGCTCTCCCTTCCTGAGTCGTCTAACAGTTTGCCAGAACTTCCACGATGCCAAAGGAAAGTCCTTCTCCGTAGCCTCCCGGAAATCAACATATGGTATGAATATCACATTTCATGGACTAATTGTGAATTCTCCATTCTGCTGTGAAGTAACAACTGCTGTTGCTTTACAACTTTTGTCTTTCTTGGTGAATAATAAGCAGCTGGTAGAAGACGCTAACCTCCCCGTCGGGGAATCGCACCCCGGTCTTCCGCATGACAAGCGGAGATACTGTCCACTATACTAACGAGGACTGCTTCATCCCTGTTTTTGGCACGTCAATGAACAGGTGGCGCTGTTCCAGTGTATACAGGGAATATACAGAGATATGGAATGAGCCCGTAGGTGTGAATGTGAGTGTGAATGGTTGTCTGTCTCTAGTGTCCGCCCTGTGATAGTCTGCCGATCTGTCCAGGGTGTACCCTGCCTACCTTTATCATTTATCCATTACCTTGACACATTTCTCCATCCTTGCCTCAGGTGGGAAAGGAACCCATGACCTTCGGCTCCGCAGCAAAAACACAGGAGCAGAATCCCCCTTCCCTCTCAAACCCTAACTTCCAGACTGTAGTACTAACGCACCTCCTCTTGTTGGTGTTCATTCCCTTCTCTCTTCCATTGTTTCCAAATGAGACAATGTTTTTCCATAAAAAAGTCACATCATGTCCTGATGAACTTTTCTACTTTTAAAGTCCACAGACTGCTGTTCTGTGTGAGGCACTGTTGGGGTTTGAACCCAAGATCTCCTGTTTACAAGACAGGCGTTTTAACCACTAAGCCACAGCGCCACTGTTTCTTGCTGTCTTCTTCTCTCATGTCAAAGCTGCATTCATATCCAAAATGTAAAAAAGAGTTCAACACAGGAGTTGTCTGTTTCCTCATCACAACAGTCAACTTTTAACCGGAACCAGTCTTTCTCTAAACTTAACTACTGAGTTTTCCAGCCTAAACTAAACCCCTTGATGTTGAGGTGGCAGAGATAAACATGACAGACTTCATTTAAGAGCTCATTTCTGCAACAACCAGGCACTACTGGGATTTGAACCCAGGATCTCCTGTTTACTAGACAGGCACTTTAACCAACTAAGCCACAGCACCTCCTCCAGTTGTTGCTCCCTATTGCACAAACACAACAAACTAGTAAACATGGACGTACCCTATCCTGGATTTTAAACACTTAAAAACTCGGCGTTGCAAATGTATTTTTTCTGGCCAAGCATGTTGAATCGGTGGTGCCGCCCGTCGGTGAGAGAAATCACTCTCACTGGCAGTTCAGCCTTTGGTTCAGCTTAAACAAATCAGTGCACTAGAAGAGAAAAGGACGTGAGGGAAAGCAAGCCAACGAGGAAAGTCAAGAGGAAAAACCCAGAGGGCTCTTCCCATTTTTCTTCTTGATCTCATCTGATCATTCCAATACACGGATATTTTCACAACGACATGGCCATCTGGAGTAAAGCTATGTGGTCGGCAACTGCTTTTTTCTGGGGGGGAGGGAGGGCAGCCCATGTGAGGCCAGCGGGATACTTTGAGACTTGAGTCCGTCAGACTTCGTTAGAACGTTTGACCCTCAGTGTGGGACTGCAAGGGTCTTAATGTCCATTCTTTGTCCTCTGCTGTGGATGGAAGAGATGTAGAAGACGACATGAGTGACTGCTAGGCCCGAGCCCCGACTGTGTGGGCGCCCGAGCTCTGGCCCTGACATCCGACAGACAGCAGGCAGGGAAAGCCTTGCCATATTTGTAAGGCCAGTGACAGAGTCGCGGGCTGTGTGTAACATTATGTATGTATGCGTGTGAGTGTGCGTACATGCAGGTAGATGAAAAGTGACTGTGTGTTCCTCCAGGACGGTGCTTAGCAAAACGCTTAAGGAGAGCTGAAGATGTGAAGCATTGTGGGCTTACATTGTGTTTGCACGCCTTTCAAGTGCCGACAAAAAGAAGCGGCGGCGGCGGCGGTCTGACTGACTGACAGCACACCCCGACTCAAATGCAAATCATCACCAGGCGGCGAGATAAGACAAAGCGGTAAACATGTCCACACAGATTTTGAAAATCTCATCATGACGAGTGACATGCACTCAGATATTGAGGCGAGCCGCCAGCCAGCCAGCCAGCTGCTGCTGCTGCTGCTGCTTAATTTGTTTCCTAGCTGATGCAGATCAGAATGAATCCTCCGCCTCGTATGACAAGGGAAGTGAAGTGCAAAGATGGCTGGAGGTTCGTCCATGCGGTTGATATTCAGGGTATCTCCACATCAGCCTGAGCGTGCTGCTAGAGAGTTGTTTCCAGTTGTTTTTGTTACGACTACAGAATCCGACAGCAGCCGGTGCAGTGTGCTTTTTTTGTGTGTATTTTAAATTGATGCCGGCGTGGTCTGCACAAACACCTGCTGGAAGTCCTGTCAGTTTGTGAAGCTGCCACCTCATCACGCAGAGCAGCGCGAGGCGAAGAAGCACCGACCTCTGAGCTCACTGTTTACTTCTCTTTCCAACAATCAGTATTATTTATCAGTGTGTTTACAGTCCTGATGGGTGGAGCACGGAGGATCTGAGGAGGTTTAAACTCTGAAACTCAAAAGGAGAGACGCTCTTTCTTTCTCTCACTCTCACTATTTCATTCCCACTCTGGCCTCTAGTTTGACGACATTATAGTGCCGTCCAGTAATGCTACAGCGGTGTATCGGCAAGAATCTGGCGATACGATACGTATCACGATACTGGGGTTACGATTCAGTATATTGCGATACTGAAATCAAGGAGATATATTGCAAATTTTTTTAACCTAATTTTAGGAAAACTGTCAAAAACACCACCATATGCATACAATCTGAGTTTAGGAAAGTTTATCTTTCATGCAATCTGAGCGTTGGGATCTGGTATTTATCACGGTCTCTGTAACATCCAACGTCACAGCTCTACTTTGAGAGGACGCATCTCTTTGCAAATGAAATAAAGCATTGACAGAGGTAATCTTTGCATGTAAACTATTAATTAAAAACCGATAAAGTGTTTTTGAGAATCAATACAGTATCACGAAACACGATATTGCAATAAACACCCCTAGTAGAAAGCCAGAGATGATTAACATTTAACAACGTAGTGCTTCATTCACACACTCTTGTCACAGCGTAGGAGAGCACATAGCTATGGCCAGATGACAGACAACCTTGTTTGGCTCATTTTTTGTATCCAGTGTAGCATTAAAAGTATGGTGGAATTAGCTAGCTAACTAGCGGACAGCTGGCTAATTAACTAGCTTTCATGCTACATTGGTTACAGAAAATGAGCCGGCCAGCGGGTTGGTGGCCAGCGGGCCGGTGGCCAGCGGCAGCGCCCGGTCTAACGGTTTATCCGCCTCTCTCCCGCTCCGGAGAAGGACAGGCTAGCCAGCCATCCATCTCTGGTAGCTGCGACAACACAACATCGACGTGTTGTTACCATAACAACCAACAACAATTGCCATTTCCTTTTGCACTAGTCGAAAACAGTTCAATGTCCATTCTACTCATATTCTATTTCTATGATTGTACCATTGCGAAACTAGAATGGCACTCGGAGAGCGCAGACCTCCGCCAAGCTGCCCGAGTTCGATATACAAAATATTCCTGAATCCGGATCATGATCTGGATCGCCACTAGGGATGTTAATAATTAACCGTTTAACCGTTAACCGACAGAAGCATTTTAACCGATTAACGCTATCGGTTAAAATGGTTAAAAGAAATGTTGATATTTAATTAAAAAGCTGAGAAAAACTCGTCGCTTAAAGGAGAAAAGCTGGTCCACCTTAAGAGAGTCTGAGCCGGCGTTACAGATACAGGAAGTCGGCTCCCGTCTAAAGCTCGCTGTATCCTCGTAGCATTTATTCACCGACAAATAAACTGTACACACACTGTCTGCTACACCTTTAACACCACACACACATACGGTCTGTCGGAAACTCGCTGAAGTTGTACCGTATGTGTGTGTGGCGGCGGCGAGCACGAAGCTACCAGCAGAGCTACAGATGCTAACGTAGCACAAACACACACACTGTTTGTCGGGAAATCGCTATCGTTACGCCGGGCAGACACACAGCTGACAACCTGCTGAACTAAACTAAATGTGCGGTGGAGACTTTTACTGGGAAAGTGGCTGCATTTCCGCGACACTACACGCAGCATCGTAGCTGCTAAGTTAACGCTCCCGGACAATGAACTGGGGACTGTTGTCTGTTGTGCTCATACACTGCAGCTGGTGCACTGCTGCATGCGAGGCACAAATCTTGTCGGTTAACGGTTAATAATCAGTTAACGAGGGTCGCTTATTGTTTCAAAATTAGCATCCCCAGTCGCCACCAAAATCTAATGGATTGTTCATTGTGCTACACCCCACCCGTAATGCTGCAAACGGACAAACAAACCAACAAACCAACGCCAGTGAAAACACAACCTCCTTCCTAGGCCTTTGGCCTTGGCGGAGGTAACTAGAGGCCTCTCTCTCTCTCTCTCTCTCTCTCTCTCTGTCTGTCTGTACAGGGGGCTCGGTGGGGAAGGGCTCGGTGCAGTGATGCAGGTGTGTGTTTCTGTGTGTGTGTGATTGTACATGTATGTTCAGTATGCATGTGTGGCTTTGCGGGGCTGGGAGGATCTGCAGTGTGTAAGTAGGACAGTGATGACTGATGCTGCTACCTGAATAAAAGCAAAGAGTCAAACACTCCGCTGTCACTTTGTTTCATCAGTTCTGTCTTCATGAATATCAATTTAGCCTTGTGAACCCAAAGTAAAGAGGGATTCATGTGTCACTGTTACACGCACACACACACACACACACACACACACACACACACACACACACACACGTGTATTTATACTTCCAGGGATTCCCAAGTGTACCACCTTTCTCAGTTAAAAGGGCACTCTGCTGTTTTTACATGTCAAAGTCAGTTTACTCATCAAAGAGACAATAAAAACAGTTATATAATGTTTCTGTGTCTCTGGAGAAGCTTTGTCGAGTCAGGCAGAGGGCGTCTGAGAAAAGATGATACTAAGTTGCATTATGGGAAATGAAGTTTTGTAAAGCTTACACCATACAGGGTTCACAGTTCAATGTGCAGGAGTCCATGTTTCCATTTCTTACTTTTTATAAGCTTTTTGTAAATTGTTCGCAATCCCCTCTTCAATTCAACACCAAGCCAACACCGAAGAACTAGCAGTGACAAAGGTCGACTGTTGCACTCGAACACACCGCAAAGACTGCAGCTGACGGCCAACTACAACGTACGTTCTGCACCTGCGTGAGATGAAATAAATCTCCACACCATGCAGGCGGCGGTAGTCTGTATCGGTAATCCAAAAGGGAAACCAGAAGACCGAGGACGGCGGATATACAAGCCGTTATTACGATAAATACATGAAATAAAGCAGCGTTCCGTGTCTTGGAATGATCAGATGAAAGATGAAAAATGAGAAGAGTCTTCTTGACTTTACTCGTCGGCTCGCTTTCCTCACGTCCGTTTCTCTTCTCATGCACTGATTCGTTTAAGCCGAACAGCCAATCAGAGTGATTTCTCTTACCGACGAGCTCTGCCGCCGATTCAACACGCTGAATCGGCCGGAAAAAACCCCAACATGAGCAGAGTAGAGCTGACGGTGTGGGACACACACGACGGACGCTCACCGACGGCCGCCCGTCGGCTTAGTGTGTCGGGGGCCTTTAAAGTACCAAACACTAGAAAGCCTTTATTAACAGTGGCGTGACAACTGATATCTCACTGTAAATTCATAGAAAAGGATTATGTCATTGGTTCTAATTATAGACAGCGTGCAACTGGCACATGTCGAATGAATTATTGAGTCTTTTTGTCAGTGCACAGCAGATCAGATGAACTGTGAAACAGTCAAACCTGGTTATAAATTACAAGCAAGCACACAATTCAACAAATACGGAGAATAAAGTGTCCAATAATTCACAAATATGCACTCGAGTTGAACGGATCCCTGTCAGTTTCTCCAGTCATTGCCAAATGTAGCGTTACCAAATCAATCTATCATATTTGGCCGTGGCTGAGACCTCCCTTAGTTCACTTTCAATCTGTGTAATTGAATTATGTCCTACAGCATTTTAAATGAAAACACACCCTCAGATTTAGTTGATATTGTGATCTGTTTTTTTCGGCTCCATGTTGCTTATCCTCATTATTTTGTATTCTTACAACACCCATTATACATAAATCATATTTAAGACAGCATTTGGACATTAGCATCAGCAAAATGAATAAATGTAATGGTATTAGTCAGTTATTCAGTGCATTCAGTGTGGAGGCATGAGAGAAACACAAAGTTTTCTTCTTCATGAATTCAAGGTAACACGAGGTGAGTTATTGATAAACAAATGGTCATTTTGGGGGTGAAGTATTCCTTTAAACATGTGACTCCAGTCTGTATAAATTGACCTAAGCATCGAGCGTCTCTGCGCTCTCAGGTGTTCATATCAGTGAAGAACACGTGGAGAAGCTCTGGTTTATTCTCAGATCATTTTTGTCCAACTAGGTTCTCCAAACTTAAAGAAGTACTTGACTTTTGTTTTCATTATTTGTTTCCTTTCTGGGAGTGAGATGAGAAGGATCTTATGTGTTAAGTGCGGAGCAGGAGTCAGGATGTGGTTAGCCTAGCTTAGCATAAAGACTAGACGCAGGGGAAACGGCTAGCAAAGTTAAAGCACGTCTGTGACTACAGCGCAGGTTGCCGGATACAGTCAGCGCAGGTTTCGGTTTCTGCACAGGCACAAACCTGGCAACCTTTACCGCGACTGCAAGACGTCCCTGCACCTGGACTGTGATGTCTTTTATAGGCTACTAAACGGTAATATCAACATGATATTGCTCACAATGCTGACAATGTGTTGGACGAATTCAAGTTTTGTTCTGATGATGGTGTTAGATGAAAAGTCAGAGGATCACCATACTCATCAAGACAAATCCATCCGATAGAGATATCCAAGTCTGGACTGAAGTCATGAGCCGACTGACGGGCAAAGAGCCAAGCTGCTGCCACGGCTAAAAAAAAGTTAGTCCCATTATGATCCTTTGAAGGACTGCATCAGTTGGGCTGCCGCCACAAGGGAGACACACATCCTATTTATTATCTGGGAGGTCAAACTGTCAAGTCAGAAAGAAGACGGACAGCAGTTTTTTCCCCTTCTTATAAAAAGTAGTAGTAGAAAAGCCGTAAAGGACCTGGCATGTTTGATGTGGTGGTGTCTCTGGTGGCTGCAGGGCTCACTTCAGCCTCGAGCTGGCTGTGGTCTGAAGGACGACTCCGCAGTGAGGACACACTCAGCTGTGCAGCACCGACTGGATACTGTGGCTTTAAGATAGCAGCTGATCAACAGAAAGACAGGATGGTTCTCACACAAACACTCTAAGAAAAGACCAAATCTCATCAGCAGCTCATTTTTATTGGTTTATCTTTTTTCCTTTTTTTATATGGAGGAGGCATAGTACATGAAAAATCAAGTGAGTTATGGCCAAAAATGTGTTTTGTGAGGTCGCAGTGACCTTTGACCACCAGATTCTAATCAGATCATACTTCAGAAAGAAAGCATTCACAGCATCAGTCCAGTGTTCACTGCATCGTTCAGATAAACCTCCTTTGTGGTAAAACAGAGGGAACGGTGACATCTGCTGGCAGAAAGCAGCTCCAGCAGGAACAACAGAACATGAACGGTGGTGAGAACGACCGCTTCAACACAGATTTCTGAGGGAAGAAGCTCCACGGGCGACTTTATGTGTCTGTGTTCAGTCATGTAACGTGAAAACTGGCAGAGTCACACATGAAACTGGAATCCTCCTGTACGTACATGATTAGTGAATATAAAATCTAGAGTACGCATGTTAATCTGTTCTGTTTGTTTATTTTATATCAAACATTGTATTAAATATGAAGGAGCTGACTTTACACCTAAATCCAGACATAATCTGTTTGTAGTCAGTTGAGAAATTGAAGTGAGGCCTCGACTGAATTCAGAGTTTATCTCATTCATTCTGTTTGTTACAAGCAAATATTTATCTTCTATAATATGAGAAATGGCTGGTATTGGTTTTAATCATGGATGTATAAAGAGAACCCTCCTTTAACTCCTCCTCCCAGCCCTCGCTCCAGCCTCGGTCTGCGACACAAAGCAGAGCAGACAGATCTATTTACATGTGTTAATCTATAGTTATGTTGTCATGAACTGAACTATTCTGCAGAGGCACTTTGGGTTCAGAATATATGAATGAATAAAAAAGACAAAATAAGATGCAGGTCCAGGTGGTGAACCTCTGTGGATCATCAGGACACGGCTGATCCTCTCAACACATCCACTTTTCTGATCACTCACCCTGACGGAGACCACCATCTGATGAGAGAAGAAGAGAACAGAAGTCATGAATCAGTGTTTACAGAGACTCCCTTCATCAGCTGTCAGTCACTGATGCAGCACAGAGTTCATTTATAAAACTATCATTGGCAGAACCAACCTCCATATCTCTGCTCACTACTCAATATCTCCAACAGGAACCGCAATTTATCTTCTAGCAAATTCATCAGTGTGGTCGTTCCTAAAGTCTGCACCTCCTGTGGTCGTCACTCATTCCAGTTTGCTGCTCCTAGTGACTGTAACGAGTTAATATAGACACTAAACCTCCACACCCTCATCCCGTTACCCTCCTTTAATAGCTCTATGGGCAGACCACATCATGGTTACTAAATGTAACCACGGTTATATGAAATAAGAGCCAGTGATGTGAGGCTTCAGTCAGACTGATCTCAGAGCTGTGACAGAGATGAACTGATCAATGAGAGAACAAAGACTTTCTGATCAGATTTGATGGTACGACAGTTTGATGGATGAGGACCACTGTCTCTATACATGTTGTGATGCTGTCAGCTGTAATCCAGCTTTATTTCCTGGAGACATGAACACAACAACAACATCTTCTTCACATCAACTCTAACACATGATCACAACAAGCTTCTGGCTGATCTGATTGGCTGACTGTTCTCTCTCTCTCTGTGTGTGTCACCGTTCTCCTCTCACAGCTTAATGGAAGAAACACATCACAACAATACTGCTGAAACCAGCATGGACCGACTCCGACCCTCTACTGACCTCAGAGTCTCCAGTCTACAGTGTGGACTCTCCACCAGATCAGACAGCAGCTTCATATCTGAATCCTTCAGCTTGTTGTCTCTCAGCTGCAGCTCTCTCAGATGGGAGGGGTTGGACTTCAGAGCTGAGGCCAGAGAAGCACAGCTGATCTCTGACAAACTGCAGTCACTCAATCTGAATAAAGAATAAATGATGAAGATAAAAATCACTTTATAATCCAATCAGATGTGTTCATCATCCAAATGTCACATCAACATTCATACACCTATTCATGTCAACACACATCAATAACATGCTGCTGATCTCTGTGTTCATCTATGTGTGTGTGCTGAAGGATCAATATCAATGATCAGACATTATTTGTGGAACACGTTGAAACAAACAGAAACCTGAGAAATATTTCTACTTCATGAAGTAAACTTGATCAATATTAGTTCAGAGGATCTTCTGTATCCAGATGTGACCATTTACCAACAATGATAAACATTCATTTACTTTAACAACTAACAGTGGACATTTTCTACACTTTCTTTAAGAAACACAAGTCTTTAGTGACTGCAGACTGAATTTAGTTCAAGAAACATGAAAATATGAAGAAAAGGACATCAACAACTTTATGGATGTAAGTTATGTTTGTACATAAATCAGGTTGAATTGTTAATTAAAGATATAAGATATCTAACAGTAACAGAGAGTCAGTGAACTGACCTCAGAGTCTCCAGTCTACAGTGTGGACTCTCCAGAAAACCACACAGCTGCTTCACTCCTGAATCCTTCAGCTTGTTGTCACTCAGCTCCAGCTCTCTCAGATGGGAGGGGTTGGACTTCAGAGCTGAGGCCAGAAAAGCACAGCTGATCTCTGACAACCTGCAGCTCCAAAATCTGAATAAAGAATAAATGATGTAAGTTTAGAAGACAACGTTCCTGCTTGAAATCATTCAATGTTTAATAATGTGTTCAGAGCTGAAGAAGGTTTAGAACGTAGAAGTTTAGAAAATGTAAACTCCAAACACCTGAAGCCAACAGGATGCAGGTTAAAAACTGTCGAATACAAACAGTGAAACAGAACTCTCATTAATATTAATGACAACGTGCTGCTACTTCAATAAAGACGTGGTGACTTCACCTCTTAAACTCTGACAGCTCCACCAGTGGATCCATCTATACAAACTCATGTTGAGTAGCCAAACACAAATAAAAACCACAGAAACTGATTCAAGATTTGACTCAAGATCTCAAAGTTTCTAAAGATGTCAAATATGTCAGGATGGATTTTGGGGAAATGTGAACAAAACTCATCTACAATATATATTTTAGGAATAGTGGAGTCATAAAATCAAAGCATCTTCAGTTTAAACTCTTCAGTCAGTATAAGCATTATATAGCTTCATAAATGTATAGAAAAAAGAATACTGCATATATTTGTTATTGTCTGATAGCTGAAATAGAGATTATTTATTTATTCTTCATATTTATGTTTTTTTATAATTTATTTTAACATGATGAATTCAGGTGTTGTGATATATGAAGGTTTTAAATGTGTAGCTCAACATTGCTCTGCCACAGTCAATGGACTAAACCACTGAAGAAGAAAATGGACTTTAGCATTAAGATACTCAGTGTAGATCAGTATAATATCAGCCTTATGTCTGCAGTTTAGTGTCAGCAGAACTTTCACATCATATTAATCTCAGTACAGAAGTAAAAGATGGTGTCTGACCTCAGAGTCTCCAGTCTACAGTGTGGACTCTCCAGAAAACCACACATGAGCTTCACTCCTGAATCCTTCAGCTTGTTGTTGTTACTCAGCTGCAGCTCTCTCAGATGGGAAGGGTTGGACTTCAGAGCTGAGGCCAGAGAAGCACAGCTGATCTCTGACAAACTGCAGCCATTCAATCTGAATAAAGAATAAATAATGAAGATAAAAATCACTTTATAATCCAGTCAGATGTGTTTAGGTTTTAAATGTGTAGCTCAACATTACTATGTCCTAATCAATGATCTTTTCCCTAACATGAGTAGAGTGACTTTGTCATTGTGTTATTGTGGATCATCATAATGTCAGCCTTCTACAGACATCATCCAGATGTCACCACAACATTCATACACCTATTCATTACAACACACATCAATAACATGCTGCTGATCTCTGTCAAGTCTGGAATTAGAGGATCAATATTAATCAGACTTGTTGGACTTCATTACCTCATTTATTACATGGCCTTCTTCTCACTGTATCTGGTAGCTTAGCAGGTTTATGTCATTTACAGGAAAGGTCCACATTTGTTTAAGTGTGTCTATAAACAACAGCCATATGTCATATGTACATTAAAAGAGTTATTGGTGGCAATAATCATTCCTCCTGTGAAGTGGTCCCTTCATAACACAACTACACTGTAAGAAATTACTTCATAAGTTCAACTGTCACTAATATGAAGATTCAGCAGTCTGAGTCCGACAAATCAAGTGGATGTTTACTGGGCTGGGACGATTCAACTCCCCCCTGATTCAATATGTATTGTGATTTTTAAGTATTGTGATTCGATATTACAATTATTGCGATTTTTGTTAACTTTTTTTAACACTAGACCATTGGAAAAAGTTGAATCATACACTTCTAGGGATTTTTAATTTGGAAAATATCTAAATGAATCCAGTAAAATTGTTTGATTTTCAGCATGTATGTAGTCAGAGATGTCCTGAAGTCAAATATATCAGTCATTTTCAGGAAGTATTTATTAAATTTTTTCCAGCAAAACCCCAAAATCAAAGGCTAAATACATTTAACATAAATGTCAGTTATGGGTGCTCTACAGTTGTAGAGTCAGCCCATTTGACCAACGAGATAAGAGCGACGGCCAGCTCGACCGGCACGTTACCGCCATACGATAACGTTTCCTGTCCGTGACAGAGTTAGCATGCAGCTTTAGCCGTGATGTCTAGCTCTGCTTTTCCTGTCAATGTGTGAAACCCAAAGTGTTTAGACTTTCTCGTTTCGGCTCGCTGCAGTTTGTTTTGGTTGGAATGGATATGACGTCACGCTACTCAGAGTACAACAATAAAAGCGGCAACTTCCTTCTACCTCCACATAGACTCAAATGGAGCAAATATATCGATTATGGCATTAAAAAATCTATTTCTAAATCGTAGAGAAAAAATTGCGATACAAAGGTGAAACGATTTTTTTCCCACCCCTAGTGTTTACCAAAGTTACAGACTGTTTAGTACCAAATTCCCTCTTTGTGTTACTAATCCTCCTGCAGCTCAACAAGGAAACTGTCAAACACAACATACTGACTGGATACATACTAAGGCTGGGCAATGTATCCATATTATATCGATATCGTGATATGAGACGAGATATCTTCTTAGATTTTGGATATTGTTTTATCGTGATATGACATAAGTGTTGTCTTTTCCTGGTTTTAAAGGCTACATTTCAATAAAGTGATGTAATGATCTGAACTTACCAGACTGTTCTAGCTGTTATATTATTTGTCATTTACACTTCGTCATGAGATCCACATTACTGATGAATATTTATCAAAAACCTCATTGTGTAAATAATTTGTGAAAGCACCAATGGTCAATCCTACAATATCGTCGCAATATCGATATCGAAGTATTTGTTCAAAAATATTGTGATATTTGATTTTGTCCAAGTCACCCAGCCCTAATACGTCTAACTCAGACTGCTGAAGCCTCCGATTAGTTTAAGATCAACTTTACAGGTCATTTACACAGAACAAGACTGTGGATTTAGTCCTCATCTCGTAACACTCAGGTTATACGAGGATTGCTTCACAGACAGAAGGAATGATGACAGACATCAATAACTCTTTGAATGTACATATGCACATGTGAGTATTGTATTCAGATAGACTTGAGAGAAATATGAACCTGCAAAGATGTTTTTGACGCAGAATATTGATTTGATTTTTGATGCAATCTAAATGTCTGTGGCTTCAAATAATTAGACAATGCTGGCATGAAAACAGCGCACAGTTACGTAGATCTGCTGTCAAAAAGAACGTGGGAATAACTTAGAACCATAGAAACCTCTGATTAGATGGTGTCGTTCATAATCATCACTTATATGCCTTTAAGTTGGTGCAATACGTGTTTATGAGATTGCTGCACCTTAAGACATGTTCAAATAGAGAGCTACAGGAATGAGTCCTAAAACCCAGAGATGAGTTAGCATTTTAGCACTGCCTGTTCCCTCGTCTGGAAGTCAATGGGTTTTTAGTTAGATGCCTGAAATAAGGTCTGTGGTTAAGGGTCCAGAGTAGTATAAGACTGGTACGTTTGCGCGTGCACGTGAAAAGCGCGTGCACGTGCGTGCGTGTGTGTGTGTGTGTGTGTGTGTGTGTGTGTGCGCGCGTGCGTGTGTGTGTGTGTGTGTGTGTGAGTGTGTGTGTGTGTGTGTGTGTGTGGGGATGCAGGCGCACCCTGGTGACCCTGGTGACCTTTATGTAACCCTAGGGCTGATGTTAATTATTGGTAGTTGACCAATGTGTGTGTAATGTGCCTGTGTGTGTGTGTGGGGATGCAGGCGCACCCTGGTGACCCTGGTGACCTTTATGTAACCCTAGGGCTGATGTTAATTATTGGTAGTTGACCAATGTGTGTGTAATGTGCCTGTGTGTGTGTGTGGGGATGCAGGCGCACCCTGGTGACCCTGGTGACCTTTATGTAACCCTAGGGCTGATGTTAATTATTGGTAGTTGACCAATGTGTGTGTAATGTGCCTGTGTGTGTGTGTGGGGATGCAGGCGCACCCTGGTGACCCTGGTGACCTTTTTGTAACCCTAGGGCTGATGTTAATTATTGGTAGTTGACCAAAGGTGTCTGCTGTAGGTGTTATCAGTTGCTCCACAACAAAAAAAAAGAAGACCCCATCCTGTGGATCCTGATGCAGATAAAAAATACAGTTGTATCCCAATATGTGTCTTTATTACAGTATCATTAAAAGTTCAAACAAACCCCTGGTCCCTGTGTCCAAAATGTTTTTGCTTTTTGATGTTGCCACAGAAGACCCATACTGTTGATCCTGAGTCAGATAAAAAAAAAAAGTCGGTTGTATCCAAGATGTTATCAGTTGCTCCGTAAACAAAAGAAGACCCCCTCCTGTGGATACTGCGTCAGTGAACAAAATACAGTTGTATCTCTATATGTGAACTCCGTTGTATCCAAGAGGTGTCTTTTTATTACAGTACCCATAAAAGATCAAACAAACCCTAGTGTGCTGTGGTCAAAATGTTTATGGCTTTTGATGATGTGGTGGTTGGTACTGTTTGCAGGCTATATCAGCATGGATCCTGTAACCATATGTTTGTTTGTGAGAGGGTGTATGGATTAGCGTTGTTCGTAGTCGATATTAACATGTATCCAGGACAAATGGTGTGAGAAGGGAAGTATGTCATCTCCTTCATGTCATCTCCTAAAATTCTTTATGAGATGTATCTGTGAGAGGGGGTGGGGTATGGGGTGGTATTGTTTGTAATAGATATCAGCATGTATCCAGGGACAAATGGGGTGGATGTGAGCGGGATGGGGGTCATCTCTTGTATGCCATCTCCTAAAATTCTTTAGGAGATGTATCTGTGCTGTAATGATTTGTTAACATTTAAATTGGTAGATGTGTGTTAGTACACCACTAATTTTGCTTGTAGTCATCTCCCAAAAAAAAAAAGCGGTGCAATGTCGGTAGAGTTACAATATAGTGGGTTTTTAAAAAAAAAAAAAAAAAAAATGTATGTAGTGTGAATGGGGCAACCTCAAGCCCTGTCAACCATGCGTATTCATGAGATGTCACTAGCTCCATCTTTTACCTACACTTTGTGTATATAGTCAGCATTCAGCTGAGGTCGTGTTTACCAAACTTCACAACTTTTGAAGAGGACGCTTTTCCTAACGCCACTCTTGCATTTTGCACATTAGGTACAGTGTTCTTTTCTTTGGATGCTTCATTTTTGGCGTCTGTGAACATAGAGCTGATGTGACTTGCCAAAAAGCCCCAGTTTTGTCTCATCTGTCCAAAAGACATTCTCCAAGAAGCTTTGTGGCTTGTCAATATGCATTTTGGCAAATTCCAGTCTCACTTTTTTATGATTTGGTGTCCTCCGGGGTTGTCTGCCATTAAGTCCACTTTGGCTCAAACAGGAGAAAATGGCTCATGGACTACTACTAAAACACTATGAATACTATAGAACTAACTAGCATTGTTAGAAAAATAATTATTAATGGGACAAATTTCTTGGGTATTTTAGCGTGCGATCAACTGCCTAAACACATCAGGCTGCTTGGAGATGGTCTTATAGCTTTTACCTTTAACATGCTTGTCTATAATTTTCTTTCTAATCTCCTGAGACAACTCTCTCCTTAGCTTTCTGTGGTCCATGTTCAGTGTGGTACACACCATGATACCAATGTTTAATGTGTCCCTATGGTCAAATTATTTTTCACTCTTTTCTAGGGGTACCATCATTTTTGTCCAGGCCAGCTTCATTAGTTTTTTTTTTTTAAATGATTCTGAACCAAAATTCAAAAACATTAGCTGATTTTCATTAGTTCATTTTCAATAAATTTTTATTTATTATTACTTTTTGTCAGTTTCAAGTTATTTCAGTGACCATTGTTTTTTTTTTATTCTTTCTTTAACGGAAGGGTACCAACAATTTTGACTATGTGTGTAGATACACACACACACACATACAGTATATACATATGTCTATATCCACCACCCGCTTACATATAGATATCCACTTAGACACATTCGCTTACACAGTTATCTATTCTATTTTACAGACAAAAAAAAAAAAAAAGGACATATTTACATCCCTTTAGTTGACCTTTTTGTCGACATTACTTATTAATTAATTTTGTTTAACTCCAATCCTCACCCTGACTCAAAGTAGCCCACCCATGATCAAAAATGATATTCTGTTCTTTTATTTCTATTAACATCCCTCTCAAGAACCCACTGATGTTTCAAAAACATTTTGAAATGTTCAGTGTTTAACTGTTGTCTTTTTATAGCTTTAAATATAAATGCTTTCCCCATCATAATGATGATGTTGTTCAGGTCTTTTCCTTTTTTTCATCACCCCTTAAATCACCAAACATTATAGATAAAGGACAACTATAGAAATTTGATTTGTAGACTGAGATCCACTTTTTTCAACGTTAATCCAAAATAATGCAACTTCCTTACAATACCAAAAATAAATGAATGTCTGACTCCTCTTCCTCCTCACACAATCTACATATGTCACATTGTTGGATGCCCCATTTTTATTTTTTTTAGCATTCTCTTAGTAGGCAAGAATTTGTAGATTAGTTTTAGTTGTAAAATTCTAATGGAGACATCAAAAGAAGTTGTGTAAATACATGCATATACTTTCCTCCATGGGATACATTTGTCTAACAAATACCCCCATTTTTGACTGGATAGCTACTGGTGTAGCAGAAATGTGTTTAAGTTGCATGTATAACTGATATATTTTCTTGTTTATTTTTGTCTTATTCATCCATGTTGTGTCCTTAATGTAGGGGTAACATGCCATTTGTTTTGTACATAATAATAGCTTCCTTTTCCAGATCTGAGGTATAGCTGCACAGAGTTGATTAAAGGTAAAAAGGTCACAAACATTACCGTATACTATTTTAAATTCATCATAAGTCTTGATTTCGCCCCACTATTCAAGAGGTCATTTATAAATAATATTCCTTTTTTCAAACATTGATTCAATAAAGATACGGTGATCATTAATCAAAATATTTCTATTATACCACAACACTTGGCTCTGGATTTCATAACTTCACTCTGGTTGATGATATTGGTATTGAAACCAACTGACTATGGCCTCTTCCAAAAAGCCGGATAAGTATGGAAATGACTTTCTCGTTAATATAGTGAACTGAAAAGCAGTTAACTGGAGGTAAGGATAGAGTTCTTTGTGGAACAGAGGATGAGCAGACCTCAATCATTTTGCTGAAAACCACTGCGGATTTAAGATACATTTTGGTATAAGGGATGCTTTTAGTGCAAAGTTGAGTGCCTTAAGGTTTAACAATTTAAGTCCACAGTGTTTGTAATCATTATACAGATAAGCTCTTTTAATTTTGTCAGGCTTCCAACCCCATATGAAATCGAACACATTTTGCTCATATTTTTTAAACAGCTCCTCTCCTGGGGTAGGTAATGACATGAGGATATAGATAAACGGAGGAATCACTAAGGAATTTATCACGGTTATTTTTTTCCATATAAAGTTAAGTTAGTCATTCCCCAAACTTTTTAATTTTCTGTCTACTGTATGTAGCTTTCTATCAAAGTTTTCCTTCGTGATAAGGTCCATGTCTTTAGGGATATGTATACCAATGACATCTATTGGGCCATCTGACCATTTTAGTGGGCAGATTACTATAGATATTAAAATTTGTACCTTTCAGAGATCCAATTCGCAGCACAGTACATTTATCATAGTTAGGTTTTAGTCCGGAAATTACTGAGAAGTTATTCAACTCTTTAACCAAAGCAGTAAAGGATGCAACATTTGGTTGATTTTGAAAGTTTACATCGTCCGCATACATTGATATTTTTGATTCCAAACTATTTATTCTCAAACCTTCTATGTTGTTATTCATTCTTACTTTTTGTGCTAAGATTTCTATAGCTATAATAAATAGATACGCAGACAGTGGACATCCTTCTTTCAATCTTCTATATTGCTTAATTGTTTCAGAAAAAAAACATTGTTTATTATTTTACACTTTGGATTACTATACATTACTTTTTATCCAACTAATTAAAGAGTCTCCAAAGTTAAAATATTCTAAACATTTATAAATAAAATCCAAACGTACTTTATCGAAAGCTTTCTCAAAGGCAGCAAAAAAAAAAAAAAAATGAAAGCAGGGGTTTTTGTTGAGTCATAATATTCAATTATTTCAATTATTTGTCTAATACTGTCACTGATAGATCGACACTGTAAGAAGCCACACTGATCTGGATGAATAATATTGGGCAGTACTAGTTTTAATCTGTTTGCAAGACATTTGGCTAATATTTTAGCATCGTTACATTGTAGTGTGATTGGCCTCCAATTCTTTAGAGTAGTGGGATCTTTATACCTTCCACCTGAATCTTGTTTCAATAATAGTGAGATTAAACCTTCCTGTCGAGTTTCTGTAAGTTGTTTTTTGCTATATGACCAGTTGAAGGTGTTCAGCAAAGGTGTTTTAACAGACTCATAGAAGGTTTGATAAAAGTTTACAGGTATGCCATCGGCTCCTGGACTTTTTACCTTTTTCAAAGGAGTTAATAGCTGGATGTAATTCCATCCAGCGTAATAAGTCCCTCACAAGATTTTTTTCTTTCTCTGTTAACTTTACGGTATTATCGTCTTGAGAATTGGGGCTAGTATTTTGAGGCAATAAATCCTCTGGTGGGCTCTGAAAGGAGTACAATTTTGAAAAATAATTATGTTGTACCAGCAAGATTTCCCTTGGTTTTTTCAATGATTTTATTTCCTACTACAAGCTTCAAAACATTTTTCTTTACAGTGTTTTTATACTGCAGATTTAAAAAATATTTGGTTGATCTCTCCCGATTTTTTCCAGCCATTCTATTCTATTTCTCAAATATGATACGTTGGCTTTCTCTGCCCATAGTCTTTCTAACTCTCTTTCCTTGTGCTCAAGATTGTCCAGTAGAGCTTGTGACACATTTGTATTATTGTCTACCCGTTCTGTTAAATCTTCTATCTCAGCTATCAATATTTTTTCTGTCTCCAAACGATTTTTAATTTTCCTTGAGCTGTATTGAATGCAGTGCCCCCTTAAGGTGTATTTTAAAAGCATCCCATATAATCAAAGGATCCGCTGTATCATTATTCACTACAAAGAAATCTTTTATGAATTTGTTTGTTGTATCTATAAACTCTTTATCCTTCAATAGCTTCTGATTTAATTTCCAGTATCCTGGACCCCTATGAAACGTTGTGGTACAAATGCTCAAGGTTATAAGATGATGATCTAACCTAAATCTCTCTTTAATCTCGACTTTATTCATTTTTGGAGTCAAAGAAAATGATGTTAAGAAATAATCTATTCTGCTAGCCTGATTTCCTCGTCTCCATGTATATCTTGTTTGCTTTGGATTTTGCAATCGCCATATGTCAATTAAATCTAGTGAGGTCATGAGGCCAGAAATAGCATTATATGCTCTAGAATGATAATTCTTAGTTTGTATGCCTTTTCGATCCAGATCTACATCCAACACAGTGTTGTAGTCTCCTGTCATTATCAAATTTTTATCATGTAGTTTTTTTTTTCTTGCAACATGTTGAATATATCTTGAAAGAAGAGTGGATCATCAGAATTAGGTGCATACAGATTTACTAATACAAATTCTAGGCTATCCACCAATATATCTTGTATAATATATCTACCTGCTTGATGTATTATTGTATCTTTGACCACAATATCTACTTCCTTTTTATACATTATCATTACAACTTTAGAATTTGAGCATCCGTGTGAAAAGTATATGTTATCCCCTCCACTCTGTTTTCCATTTAATCTCATACAGTTGGGTAGAGTGAGTCTCTTGTAAACAAAATATATCATAGTTTTTATCCGTAAGCCAACTAATAAAGTGTCCCCTTTTCTTCCTATCAGCTAAACCGTTACAGTTGAAGCTTGATATTACTAACTTAGACATATTTGATCTTCAGTGGATTCTATACTTTCATGATTCTTGAAAAAAAAAAAGGATGGAAATAATAATAGTGACACCAAAACAACGGGAAGGGGCTGAAAAAAAAGAAAACATACAAAAGGCAAAAACAATTAAGGTAATATAATAAAGTAAATTTAAAAAATAAAATACAAAAACAGAAGCATATAACACAGGATCATATTTGGATCCCTCGAGTAAACTGACGTAAGATTGGGATGCTCAGCCTGAGCTCGCCTTGCTTAATTATAAAAGGGGCACCGTAAGTCTGATTGTCTTACAGTAATTGAAGGTGGTTCAAATAATGCAATTTGCTTTGCTACACTAAGCTATTCCCCTCTCCCCTCTTCTCATTGCCCATTCCTGGACACACCATACCAACCCAACTTCCCACCTTCACGTATTTCCTGTTTCTTCCATCCTCTGATGATATATTTTCTATTGTCATATTTCTCTCCCTTTTTAAATAGCGTCTAAGAGAAACATTTTACTATAACAAAACATCCAATCCCAATTTATGAGCGCAAAACTAAGAACAAAAGATCATCAATGCAGAAAATAAAAAAATGATGATCTTTTGTTCTTAGTTTTGCGCTCATAAATTGAAGATCAAATATGTCTAAGTTAGTAATATCAAGCTTCAACTGTAACGGTTTAGCTGATAGGAAGAAAAGGGGACACTTTATTAGTTGGCTTACGGATAAAAACTATGATATATTTTGTTTACAAGAGACTCACTACCCAACTGTATGAGATTAAATGGAAAACAGAGTGAAGGGGATAACATATACTTTTCACACGGATGCTCAAATTCTAAAGTTGTAATGATAATGTATAAAAAGGAAGTAGATATTGTGGTCAAAGATACAATAATACATCAAGCAGGTAGATATATTATACAAGATATATTGGTGGATAGCCTAGAATTTGTATTAGTAAATCTGTATGCACCTAATTCTGATGATCCACTCTTCTTTCAAGATATATTCAACATGTTGCAAGAAAAAAAAAACTACATGATAAAAATTTGATAATGGCAGGAGACTACAACACTGTGTTGGATGTAGATCTGGATCGAAAAGGCATACAAACTAAGAATTATCATTCTAGAGCATATAATGCTATTTCTGGCCTCATGACCTCACTAGATTTAATTGACATATGGCGATTGCAAAATCCAAAGCAAACAAGATATACATGGAGACGAGGAAATCAGGCTAGCAGAATAGATTATTTCTTAACATCATTTTCTTTGACTCCAAAAATGAATAAAGTCGAGATTAAAGAGAGATTTAGGTCAGATCATCATCTTATAACCTTGAGCATTTGTACCACAACGTTTCATAGGGGTCCAGGATACTGGAAATTAAATCAGAAGCTATTGAAGGATAAAGAGTTTATAGATACAACAAACAAATTCATAAAAGATTTCTTTGTAGTGAATAATGATACAGCGGATCCTTTGATTATATGGGATGCTTTTAAAATACACCTTAAGGGGGCACTGCATTCAATACAGCTCAAGGAAAATTAAAAATCGTTTGGAGACAGAAAAAATATTGATAGCTGAGATAGAAGATTTAACAGAACGGGTAGACAATAATACAAATGTGTCACAAGCTCTACTGGACAATCTTGAGCACAAGGAAAGAGAGTTAGAAAGACTATGTGCAGAGAAAGCCAACGTATCATATTTGAGAAATAGAATAGAATGGCTGGAAAAAATCGGGAGAGATCAACCAAATATTTTTTAAATCTGCAGTATAAAAACACTGTAAAGAAAAATGTTTTGAAGCTTGTAGTAGGAAATAAAATCATTGAAAAAACCAAGGGAAATTTTGCTGGTACAACATAATTATTTTTCAAAATTGTACTCCTTTCAGAGCCCACCAGAGGATTTATTGCCTCAAAATACTAGCCCCAATTCTCAAGACGATAATACCGTAAAGTTAACAGAGAAAGAAAAAAATCTTGTGAGGGACTTATTACGCTGGATGGAATTACATCCAGCTATTAACTCCTTTGAAAAAGGTAAAAAGTCCAGGAGCCGATGGCATACCTGTAAACTTTTATCAAACCTTCTATGAGTCTGTTAAAACACCTTTGCTGAACACCTTCAACTGGTCATATAGCAAAAAACAACTTACAGAAACTCGACAGGAAGGTTTAATCTCACTATTATTGAAACAAGATTCAGGTGGAAGGTATAAAGATCCCACTACTCTAAAGAATTGGAGGCCAATCACACTACAATGTAACGATGCTAAAATATTAGCCAAATGTCTTGCAAACAGATTAAAACTAGTACTGCCCAATATTATTCATCCAGATCAGTGTGGCTTCTTACAGTGTCGATCTATCAGTGACAGTATTAGACAAATAATTGAAATAATTGAATATTATGACTCAACAAAAACCCCTGCTTTCATTTTTTTTTTTTTTTTGCTGCCTTTGAGAAAGCTTTCGATAAAGTACGTTTGGATTTTATTTATAAATGTTTAGAATATTTTAACTTTGGAGACTCTTTAATTAGTTGGATAAAAAGTAATGTATAGTAATCCAAAGTGTAAAATAATAAACAATGTTTTTTTTCTGAAACAATTAAGCAATATAGAAGATTGAAAGAAGGATGTCCACTGTCTGCGTATCTATTTATTATAGCTATAGAAATCTTAGCACAAAAAGTAAGAATGAATAACAACATAGAAGGTTTGAGAATAAATAGTTTGGAATCAAAAATATCAATGTATGCGGACGATGTAAACTTTCAAAATCAACCAAATGTTGCATCCTTTACTGCTTTGGTTAAAGAGTTGAATAACTTCTCAGTAATTTCCGGACTAAAACCTAACTATGATAAATGTACTGTGCTGCGAATTGGATCTCTGAAAGGTACAAATTTTAATATCTATAGTAATCTGCCCACTAAAATGGTCAGATGGCCCAATAGATGTCATTGGTATACATATCCCTAAAGACATGGACCTTATCACGAAGGAAAACTTTGATAGAAAGCTACATACAGTAGACAGAAAATTAAAAAGTTTGGGGAATGACTAACTTAACTTTATATGGAAAAAAATAACCGTGATAAATTCCTTAGTGATTCCTCAGTTTATCTATATCCTCATGTCATTACCTACCCCAGGAGAGGAGCTGTTTAAAAAATATGAGCAAAATGTGTTCGATTTCATATGGGGTTGGAAGCCTGACAAAATTAAAAGAGCTTATCTGTATAATGATTACAAACACTGTGGACTTAAATTGTTAAACCTTAAGGCACTCAACTTTGCACTAAAAGCATCCCTTATACCAAAATGTATCTTAAATCCGCAGTGGTTTTCAGCAAAATGATTGAGGTCTGCTCATCCTCTGTTCCACAAAGAACTCTATCCTTACCTCCAGTTAACTGCTTTTCAGTTCACTATATTAACAAGAAAGTCATTTCCATACTTATCCGGCTTTTTGGAAGAGGCCATAGTCAGTTGGTTTCAATACCAATATCATCAACCAGAGTGAAGTTATGAAATCCAGAGCCAAGTGTTGTGGTATAATAGAAATATTTTGATTAATGATCACCGTATCTTTATTGAATCAATGTTTGAAAAAAGGAATATTATTTATAAATGACCTCTTGAATAGTGGGGTGAAATCAAGACTTATGATGAATTTAAAATAGTATACGGTAATGTTTGTGACCTTTTTACCTTTAATCAACTCTGTGCAGCTATACCTCAGATCTGGAAAAGGAAGCTATTATTATGTACAAAACAAATGGCATGTTACCCCTACATTAAGGACACAACATGGATGAATAAGACAAAAATAAACAAGAAAATATATCAGTTATACATGCAACTTAAACACATTTCTGCTACACCAGTAGCTATCCAGTCAAAAATGGGGGTATTTGTTAGACAAATGTATCCCATGGAGGAAAGTATATGCATGTATTTACACAACTTCTTTTGATGTCTCCATTAGAATTTTACAACTAAAACTAATCTACAAATTCTTGCCTACTAAGAGAATGCTAAAAAAAATAAAAATGGGGCATCCAACAATGTGACATATGTAGATTGTGTGAGGAGGAAGAGGAGTCAGACATTCATTTATTTTTGGTATTGTAAGGAAGTTGCATTATTTTGGATTAACGTTGAAAAAAGTGGATCTCAGTCTACAAATCAAATTTCTATAGTTGTCCTTTATCTATAATGTTTGGTGATTTAAGGGGTGATGAAAAAAAGGAAAAGACCTGAACAACATCATCATTATGATGGGGAAAGCATTTATATTTAAAGCTATAAAAAGACAACAGTTAAACACTGAACATTTCAAAATGTTTTTGAAACATCAGTGGGTTCTTGAGAGGGATGTTAATAGAAATAAAAGAACAGAATATCATTTTTGATCATGGGTGGGCTACTTTGAGTCAGGGTGAGGATTGGAGTTAAACAAAATTAATTAATAAGTAATGTCGACAAAAAGGTCAACTAAAGGGATGTAAATATGTCCTTTTTTTTTTTTTTTGTCTGTAAAATAGAATAGATAACTGTGTAAGCGAATGTGTCTAAGTGGATATCTATATGTAAGCGGGTGGTGGATATAGACATATGTATATACTGTATGTGTGTGTGTGTGTATCTACACACATAGTCAAAATTGTTGGTACCCTTCCGTTAAAGAAAGAATAAAAAAAAAAACAATGGTCACTGAAATAACTTGAAACTGACAAAAAGTAATAATAAATAAAAATTTATTGAAAATGAACTAATGAAAATCAGCTAATGTTTTTGAATTTTGGTTCAGAATCATTTAAAAAAAAAAAACTAATGAAGCTGGCCTGGACAAAAATGATGGTACCCCTAGAAAAGATTGAAAAATAATTTGACCATAGGGACACATTAAACATTGGTATCATGGTGTGTACCACACTGAACATGGACCACAGAAAGCTAAGGAGAGAGTTGTCTCAGGAGATTAGAAAGAAAATTATAGACAAGCATGTTAAAGGTAAAAGCTATAAGACCATCTCCAAGCAGCCTGATGTGTTTAGGCAGTTGATCGCACGCTAAAATACCCAAGAAATTTGTCCCATTAATAATTATTTTTCTAACAATGCTAGTTAGTTCTATAGTATTCATAGTGTTTTAGTAGTAGTCCATGAGCCATTTTCTCCTGTTTGAGCCAAAGTGGACTTAATGGCAGACAACCCCGGAGGACACCAAATCATAAAAAAGTGAGACTGGAATTTGCCAAAATGCATATTGACAAGCCACAAAGCTTCTTGGAGAATGTCTTTTGGACAGATGAGACAAAACTGGGGCTTTTTGGCAAGTCACATCAGCTCTATGTTCACAGACGCCAAAAATGAAGCATCCAAAGAAAAGAACACTGTACCTAATGTGCAAAATGCAAGAGTGGCGTTAGGAAAAGCGTCCTCTTCAAAAGTTGTGAAGTTTGGTAAACACGACCTCAGCTGAATGCTGACTATATACACAAAGTGTAGGTAAAAGATGGAGCTAGTGACATCTCATGAATACGCATGGTTGACAGGGCTTGAGGTTGCCCCATTCACACTACATACATTTTTTTTTTTTTTTTTTTTAAAAACCCACTATATTGTAACTCTACCGACATTGCACCGCTTTTTTTTTTTGGGAGATGACTACAAGCAAAATTAGTGGTGTACTAACACACATCTACCAATTTAAATGTTAACAAATCATTACAGCACAGATATATCTCCTAAAGAATTTTAGGAGATGGCATACAAGAGATGACCCCCATCCCGCTCACATCCACCCCATTTGTCCCTGGATACATGCTGATATCTATTACAAACAATACCACCCCATACCCCACCCCCTCTCACAGATACATCTCATAAAGAATTTTAGGAGATGACATGAAGGAGATGACATACTTCCCTTCTCACACCATTTGTCCTGGATACATGTTAATATCGACTACGAACAACGCTAATCCATACACCCTCTCACAAACAAACATATGGTTACAGGATCCATGCTGATATAGCCTGCAAACAGTACCAACCACCACATCATCAAAAGCCATAAACATTTTGACCACAGCACACTAGGGTTTGTTTGATCTTTTATGGGTACTGTAATAAAAAGACACCTCTTGGATACAACGGAGTTCACATATAGAGATACAACTGTATTTTGTTCACTGACGCAGTATCCACAGGAGGGGGTCTTCTTTTGTTTACGGAGCAACTGATAACATCTTGGATACAACCGACTTTTTTTTTTATCTGACTCAGGATCAACAGTATGGGTCTTCTGTGGCAACATCAAAAAGCAAAAACATTTTGGACACAGGGACCAGGGGTTTGTTTGAACTTTTAATGATACTGTAATAAAGACACATATTGGGATACAACTGTATTTTTTATCTGCATCAGGATCCACAGGATGGGGTCTTCTTTTTTTTTGTTGTGGAGCAACTGATAACACCTACAGCAGACACCTTTGGTCAACTACCAATAATTAACATCAGCCCTAGGGTTACAAAAAGGTCACCAGGGTCACCAGGGTGCGCCTGCATCCCCACACACACACACAGGCACATTACACACACATTGGTCAACTACCAATAATTAACATCAGCCCTAGGGTTACATAAAGTTCACCAGGGTCACCAGGGTGCGCCTGCATCCCCACACACACACACAGGCACATTACACACACATTGGTCAACTACCAATAATTAACATCAGCCCTAGGGTTACATAAAGGTCACCAGGGTCACCAGGGTGCGCCTGCATCCCCACACACACACACACACACACACACTCACACACACACACACACACACGCACGCGCGCACACACACACACACACACACACACACACACACACACACACACACACACACACACACACACACACACACACACACACACACACACGCACGCACGTGCACGCGCTTTTCACGTGCACGCGCAAACGTACCAGTCTTATACTACTGTCCAGTTTGTAGGATCTGGCAGTATCTAGCGGTGACGTAAGGAGATTGCAACCAACTGAAGCTTCTGCTGTGTGCGTAGAGAGTTTGTGTACAAACTACATAAAGTGAACTGACCTCAGACTCTCCAGTCTACAGTTTGGACTCTCCAGTCCAGCAGACAGCAGCGTCACTCCTGAATCCCACAGGTAGTTGTTACTCAGGTCCAGCCGTCTGAGATGGGAGGGGTTGGACTTCAGAGCTGAGGCAACAACTTCACAGTGAGTACGTGAGAGTCCACAGTCAGAAAGTCTGTCATGACACAAAAATGACAAAATATGTTATTATAAAAGAGGACAGTTTATATTTACTTCATGCATTTGATGACTAAACAGTTTGATATATACTTCTTTGATTAACATTTGCTCCTCACATCAGTGGTTCAGCTAATCTTATCTCACTGTTTGACATGAAACAATAATTATCACTCTCTCTCAAACCTGCAGACTTTTAATCTTTGTTTTTCTTTAATCTTGCAGATGAAGAGAGAGAACATGTAGTTACATTGAGGCTTCCCTAATGTCCAGTCTGTCAGTGTGATCTGATCCCAGGTCTGTCTCCACAAAGTTAGCATGAAGCCTTCTTGATTAAAAAAGCATTTTTAAAACTCAGTGAATAAGTAATAATAATACAGCTGATAAAGATGACCTCTCTTTGCTAACTACCTGCTGCTGTCAGGTTCACGTCCATAAATGGGAAAATTCAGTGACTGCTGCCAAACGGTAGAGAAATTAAACAAATTGTGTAATAATATTAGACTTGTACATAATCAAACATTCATAAAATTAGATATTTTGATGACTGCATGGCGTTTTGTCATTAACACTCTTTTCTCAGCATCAAATGTATTCAGCTCACAAACACAATTAAAGAACTAATAAGGTTGCATTATTTTCAACATAATGTCATCAGAAAGATGTTATCAGTGTATCAGCATTAAAAACATAACATTGATCTTTGGTGTGTATAAGATCTATTAAAAAGTCTGAATTCTACCATTCTGCTGTTATATATTCATCAGACCGCTGTTATTGGTGGAAGCTGTGTATTTCCATCTTTTCTGAATCTGTCCGAGCATCTCCTGAAAAACACATAATCCACCAAAGAGCTTGTGTTAAAGTATTATTTTACCGTGTGTCTCTGTAACATGTTAAAGTATTATTTTACCGTGTGTCTCTGTAACATGTTAAAGTATTATTTTACCGTGTGTCTCTGTAACATGTTAAAGTATTATTTTACCGTGTGTCTCTGTAATGTGTTAAAGTATTATTATCAGAAGAAGCAGAAACGAGAAATCGATTTGCACCCCCGCCTCGTCCTCCTCGCCGCCGGGAGGCTGCTTCGCCGGGAGTAGAGTGTGCAGCAGCTCCAGGAGACGTACCCCCAGTTAGCAGTTAGCTCATATTCAGCCAGTGTAAACCCCAGCACCAGGGCTCTGAACCCAGGACCACCCCGACTCCCCGCCAGCAAACGTTCTGTTGCTGCCGTTACACCGGTTAGACCCAGCGCTCCACCAGACAGCTGATCTTTTGTTTTTTTCATTTGTTTTACTAGGTTCACATGTCGTCTCCATCACACAAAAACATAAATAAGAAAAAACTGTAAAATGTAACAATTATTAGAAATAAATAGAATAAGTGTGTTCATTAAGTTGACAGCTAGAAACACAAACTACTGAAACATTTTGAACTCAACATTTGAAACAGCTCAAGAACATCTGTGACAAAATACAACTGACATATTTATGTGATAAACACGTGGAACACTTATAAGGATAATATATTTTAAGAATAATTTATAGTGTGTATATTTCAAGAACTAAACTACTAATCTACACTGATCTATAAAGTTAATCACATCTAGACTTACTGAGCTTTTCTGCAATTCCTCACCGCTGGAATCAGTCTCTGTCGTCCCTCCTGTGCTGTGTTGTACTTGTTCAGGTTCAACTCATCCAGAACCTCCTCTGACATCTGCAGCATGTAGGCCAGAGCTGAGCAGTGGATCACAGAGAGTTCCTTCTCTGATCTGTTCTCTGACTTCAGGAACTCTTGGATCTCCTGATGTACCGAGTGGTCGTTCATCTCCGTCAGACAGTGGAAGATGTTGATGCTTCTGTCAGGAGAGACTTTATCTCTGTTCATCTCCTTCAGGTTGTTGATGATTCTCTGGATGATTTCTGGACTGCTCTTTGTCTGAACCAGCAGACCTCCTAAGAGTCTCCAGTTGGACTCCAGAGAGAGGCCATGAAGGAAGCGAACAAACAGGTCCAGATGGCCATTTTTACTTTCAAGGGATTTCCCCATGGCTCTCTTCAGGAAGTCATCCAGGGTAGAATGAACATATCCTTCTCCAAGGAAGTCCTCCAGTACCTTTGTGTTCCTGTTTGTGTAACAGTGTAACATGTAGACTGCAGCCAGAAACTCCTGAATGCTCAGGTGAACAAAGCAGTAGACTGTTTTCTGGAAGATCACACACTCTCTTTTGAAGATCTCTGTACAAACTCCTGAGTACACCGAGGCCTCTGTGACATCCAGACCACACCGCTCCAGGTCTTCTTGGTAGAACATTATGTTTCCTTTCTCCAAATGTTCAAACGCCAGCCTCCCCAGCTTCAGAAGAACTTCCCTGTCAGCCTCCGTCAGTTCCTGTGGACTCGTGTCATGTTCCTCACCGTACTTCTGCTTCTTCCTCTTTGTCTGAACCAACAGGAAGTGTGAGTACATGTCAGTCAGGGTCTTGGGCAACTCTCCTCTCTGGTCTGTAGTCAACATGTGGTCCAGAACTGTAGCAGTGATCCAGCAGAAGACTGGGATTAGACACATGATGTGGAGGCTCCTGGATGTCTTGATGTGTGAGATGATTCTGCTGGACAGCTCTTCATCACTGACTCTCCTCCTGAAGTACTCCTCCTTCTGGGCGTCAGTGAAGCCTCGTACTTCTGTTACCCTGTCAACACATGCAGGAGGGATCTGATTGGCTGCTGCAGGTCGGGAAGTTATCCAGACGAGAGCTGAGGGAAGCAGATTCCCCTGGATGAGGTTTGTCAACAGCACGTTGACTGATGACTTCTGGGTGACATCAGACACAACCTCGTTGTTCTTGAAATCCAGTGAAAGTCTGCTTTCATCCAGGCCGTCAAAGATGAACAGAACTTTACAGACAGCGAGCTTCTCTGCTGTGACCTTTTGTAATGTTGGATGGAAAACACGGAGCAGCATGAGAAGACTGTACTGCTCATCTCTGATCAAGTTCAGCTCCCTGAACGAAAGCAGAACCACCAGACTGACATCTTGGTTTTCCAAGCCCTCTGCCCAGTCCAGAGTGAACTTCTGCACTGAGAAGGTTTTTCCAACGCCAGCGACGCCGTTCGTCAGAACGACTCTGATGCGTCCCTGTTGGTCAGGTAAGGCTTTAAAGATGTCGTGGCACTTGATTGGAGCGTCATGGAGGGTCTCCTTCTTGGAAGCTGTCTCAAGCTGCCTCACCTCATGTTGGGTATTAACCTCTTCACTCTGTCCCTCTGTGATGTAGAGCTCAGTGTAGATCCTGTTGAGGAGGGTTCCACTTCCTGTTTCATCACTTCCTTCAGTTCCTTCAGTCACACATTCACATCTCCTCCTCAGACTGATCTTATGTTCATCTAAAACCGCCTGCAGACCTCTATCTGCTGAAAGAGAGAAACAAAGTTTAAGACAAAACAAATAAACTTATTATTTCTAATGCCAATATGAAAATAATCAATATAAGAACATATAAAGAAGTAAAGGTTATAAAGTCATCATCCCTTCTTGAAGTCAAAACTAACGTCAACATGATTTTTATATTTATTTTTAATAGTTTTTCAACAAGTCGCTCTGCAGGACAAGACGTGTGTTTGTAAGTCAGAGAAGGAGACTGTAGCAGGAAAGCTAATGTTGTTCAAAGTCTGTGGCTCCTGTTCAGTTCAGTTCAATTCAATTTATGTTTATATAGTGTCAAATCATAACAGAAGTTATCTTAAGATGCTTTTCATATAGAGCAGGCTTAGACCGTACTCTATAATTTAGAGACTCAACAAGAGATCCCCTATGAGCATGTATTGTTATACGACAATGACAAGAAAATAACTCCCCTTTCATCAGTGTGTCTGTCTGTCTGTGATAGAACAGTAATGTTGTTGCTTTACAGAGATTAATAGTTCTCCATCTGCATCTATGCAGATGGAGAACAAACATCATTCTGATTGGTTGATGCAAAGACGGAGTGCTATTATAAAAACAAAACATACAAATATAACATTATTTCTTCTTGGTTCAGATTTTCTCTCAAAGGAGAACAAAGTACAAGTGATGCAGAGCAGATATGTATGATGGAGAAGATCTTAAACAGTTGTCACAACAATAGTCAGTGTATTAAAACAACAAGTTTCCAGACATGAAGACATCAGCAGACACATCTACAGTCTTACTTTGTACAGTGCTGGTCTGATTGGCTGTCTGAGGTCCAGGTCTTGTTCTGGATCTGGACAGCAGCTCCTCCACAGAAGCATGACTCCTCTCCTTCTCTCTGTGGAGACATTACTTTATTACTAAAATCATTTGTTGATTGTTGGTGAAGAATATCAAGACTTGTCCGACACTGAAGCTCAGATGGTCACAGAGAAGAGTTAAAGTGTTACTACTGAATTCAGCATTCAGTCTGTGATGAAAATGTTCCTTTATTTTAACTCTCCTGCTTTAATAAACAAGAATTAGCTGCTTTTCCTGTCTGACTGTCTTATTAATCATTTAGTGATCTGGCTGAAGTTTCTTTATTAAAGAGGAACAACGGACTTTTTAAAACATTGATATTATTTTGGAGGCGAATTAACTATATAAACTATATAAACTATAAAAAAAGAACTGCAACTTGCTCATGAACTGAGGTTAGAAGTGGTCTAAATATTGAGGTAGACCAGCAGTCTGAGACACACAGCATGTAACTCTGGTGTTCATTGATGTTCCTCTTTTTAATGTCAATATGTTTCCTGCCACTTTCTACTGTCAACTATCAAATGAAGACATGAATTCAAATATTCTATAAACAGAAGTGGTACAAATCTACATTTGACCATTTCATGTCAGCAGATCGTTTTACACCAGAGATGTTTGTTCTTGACCTTCAGAAACAAGATGTGGTGCAGAGAATCTAAGCTCAAAGGTCCACTTACAAATAGTCCAAAGCTTTCAACTGAAAGCTCTGGATCATTAGTAAATGGACCTTTGAGCAGATGTTTCCTTCACCATATTTTACACATGTAGTGAAAGAACAAACTCAAACCATCAACACATATGATCAAGGTGAGCAAATATTTTATACAGATGATTTTTCACCACGTTGCACAATTATGATGTGCACTGATTCAAGATGACACCCAGTAGGTCCTAACAGCTGATTCTAGGAGGAGTCAAACCAACAACATATTTAGAGGACAAATGTGAGAAACTGAATGACTCATTTAAAGCTCATTCTTCCAGATTTTGAATAGTTGCAGGTCTTTAGACCATTTCACAGTTGTGAACGAAACATTCCATTCAATGAAAACATGATTTAAATTGATGATAAATTGCGAAATGGAGCTTAAAAACTAAACCATGGCATGGCATGGTTTAGTTGTTATATCATTCTGTATCTTCCCAGTGGTGTCCCTGATGTATTCAAATCTGAGAACTACAGACGAATGTTTTCCATTCAAGACCTTCTAAAGACGTTTTCCCACATGGTGACCTGACGTAGGTTTCTGCATGATGACGCTGCTACATCTACAGTATATACTGTATATAATCCTTATAGTCAGTGTATTAATAGAGTATATATATACATCCTTATAGTCAGTGTATTAATACAGTATACATCCTTATAGTCAGTGTATTAATACAGTAACTTAGATGATGATGCTGCTACATGTACAGTATATACTGTATATATACATCCTTCAGCTGTCATAACAGCTGATTTTATGAGAAGTGAAACCAACACAGTATTTTGAGGAGAAATGTGAGAGAATGAATTACACAAATTTGAAGCTCATTCTTTCAGATTTTGAATAGTTGTAAATCTTTACAGCGACTTCAACGTTCGGGCAAAAATATGAACATTTTCTTGACGTGTAAATTGTGAAATGGAGGTTCTCAGGTGTTTTGTTACAGAAATACAATCAGTAGTTTGTGGCTATAAACCCAGACTAAGATCCATCTGAGGTTGAAACAGTATCTGCACTAATAGTTCTGCATCAGGAATATAAATCTGTTAGTAGAACATTTAGTCTTCATCCTCAATGCATCATCATCCATCAGGTCAGTGCACAGTAGAAACAGTCTCTTACTTTGTGTCTGAGGGTCCAGGTTCATTACTGAAGAATAGAGGAGACCTCATGGACTGGTCACTCTTCATAGACAGACAGCTGGGTACTGGAGACTCTGCTATCGGTCTGGACTGACCTCTGCAAACACCAAGATGATTTGATTCACATCACATGAATCCTTGATAAACTCTCTGATGACAAAGACATTTCAGTAGCTCTACATACACAAACTACTGCTACTGTCAATAATGTGCTTTAAAAGTTTGTATTAGTCCTCTTAGATTACAGCTGTTCTGGGTGACTGACAGCTGTCACAGATACAAAGAGGAAGAATGCTCAAATTCATTATTTCTGTCACAAAAAGTTTGTTAAACTTCAGTTAACAAATACATTTTAGTAGAAATTAAATGTATAAACACACAATGAACTAAATCATGCCAATGCCATGATTTAGTTTTTATATCATTCTGTATCTTCCCAGTGGTGTTCCTGATGTATTCAAATCTGAGAACTACGGACGAATGTTTTAGCATCAAAATGCTGTTTTCCATTCAAGACCTTCTAAAGACGTTTTCCCACATGGTGACCTGACGTAGGTTTCTGCATGATGACGCTGCTACATCTACAGTATATACTGTATATACGTCCTTATAGTCAGTGTATTAATACAGTATATATACATCCTTATAGTCAGTGTATTAATACAGTATATATATATACGTCCTTATAGTCAGTGTATTAATACAGTATATATACATCCTTATAGTCAGTGTATTAATACAGTATATATACATCCTTATAGTCAGTGTATTAATACAGTATATATATATACGTCCTTATAGTCAGTGTCTTAATACAGTATATATACATCCTTATAGTCGGTGTATTAATACAGTATATATACATCCTTATAGTCGGTGTATTAATACAGTATATATACATCCTTATAGTCAGTGTATTAATACAGTATATATACATCCTTATAGTCAGTGTATTAATACAGTATATATATATACGTCCTTATAGTCAGTGTATTAATACAGTATATATACATACGTCCTTATAGTCAGTGTATTAATAATTTTAAAATAGAAACACAAAATCAACAGAAAGGAAAGAGAAAATGAGTCCTATAAATGACTTAGTAGCAGCTGTCTTACTTTGACTCTGAGGGTCCAGGTTCATTACTAAAGTCCAGAGGAAGACCTTTGGACCGATCACTCTTCATAGACAGACGACCGGAGACTAGAGACTCTGCTCTGTCCTCCTCTACCTCCATCTTCTGATCTGAAGTCAGTCTGAGAGGTAAAACAGGGACACTGACTGTGAGCATGTAACGGAAACAAGTTAGTACAAGACCGTAACCCACACCCTCTCTCTCTACCACACACACACACACACACACACACACACACACACACACACACACACACACACACACACACACACACACAAACACACACACACACAGTATACAGTATAATAAAACTAGCCAGCGCTCCACCTGGTCAGTTCTCTTTAAATTTCTGCTTGTTTTCTTGGGTTACAGCAGGTTTAATGAGGATTATTCAGCCAGTCATGACTTTGTGTTCACAGAAGAATCAAACTGTTGAGCTCATTCTAACTTTTCTCTCCTCTACAGTCCACAGGGAGGAAACTGACTCAGACACTTTGAGAGTGAAGTAATAAAATGTTGGATTAACACTCACCCTGCTTCAGTCTTCAGTCTTCAGTCTTCATCCTTCAGTCTTCAGTCTTCTGCTCCGTTATCCCAAAACGGAATCTGGAGCTGAACTGAACTGAAAACTTCCCCTTTCAGGGTTTCTTCCCTGTTCTCATGAGCCTGCATCACATGATCAGTGTGGTTCTTCCTCTCTCCATTTACTGGAAATCAGCTGAGTTCATCTGTGTGTGTGTGTGTGTGTGTGTGTGTGTGTTCACAGCCATTTAACATGATGTGTTCATAAGAATCTCTCTTGGCTTGAACAGGCTGAATTAACCCTCTGAGACCCACAATAGACCCGTTTTAGTCTTCTTTAGGGGGGTCCAGGGGGTATTTAGGGGGAGATAGCAGGTCAGCAGTAGATGTCACATAGAAGTGGTGGACATCATCTGAAAGCTGAAGATTAATTTGAGATGCTGCTCAGCGCTGTGTGTCAAGTTGTTCTAGTCATAAATCAGAAATAAACATGAATGAATTACTTTAAATAAATAGTGAAAGTGTATCAGGGTTTAGAGCATTATGATAGAAGTATATGATGGTCATCCCCATGCTCTGTTATGTCTCATAAGTTGTTGCAGCAAGTTTTGGGGTTGATACCAAATTTTGTTCCACAGATTTGGTGCTAAATTTAACCATTTTTTTACCACTAGAGAATTGATAAAAAAAAAAGATCAATAATCCCTCCAGAATACCACATTAAGACACCTAGACCTTGAGGAACACCGTAGAAAAAGCCATGCTGTGATTTGATATAAAAAAAACTTTTGACATTTGGAGATTTCTGCATGTTTCTGCGGTTGGATGGCGAGCACTTCTGTTGTGTAAACTGCTCAGAAAACCCCTTATTATCAATCTAGCTAGGAAAGCCATCCATCCTCTGAATTAGGCCTGCACGATAAGATTAAAAGTTGCAGCCGCAAGGAATTGTGGGGCTGAATTATCTCCTTTCCTTTGGTAAAGGATGCTCCAGTGTATCCTCTGCTAAAGGAGATAATAAAGGAAGCATTGAAGCTCCTTTCCTCAGCATTTAGAGGATTCTAACAGCTCTCCTCACGGCTGCTACTGAGATACTTCCGGGTCATTTCACTCCATTAGGAACCTTCCTGAGGGAAGAAGACTTTTCGACCGCAGCCCCGGATCGGAATTGGGCTGATAAGTCGTCGGACAGCGAGTCCCGCGAGAGTATATGCAAGTTTTTGCAGATCTCAAATCAGATTTCGCATTTTTGCGGGCTCCCTTCTAGACACGACCTTTTGCAACGGCTGAGTGGGCGTTTCCATTTACGGACCAGAGCCAGAGTTGCCAAGTCGGCTTATTATCAGTGACTTTGGGCTTGTTTTCCTGAAGAGGCCTCACTAATATTGGTAGTCGTGGGGGAGCATTTTTTGGGGTTTGTTTCTAAAGTGTAGTTGCTTATTTGGGCTCCTGTCTCTCTCCTTTATACCGCTCTAGTTTGTCCACACACAGATGGCTGACAGTCGCTGACAGTCGCTCACCGTCGCCGCCACTCAGAGTTTTGTTGTGAGACAAATCTTGATGGGGTTGATGGAGTATAGCTAACAATACCAGGTACTAAGTGGGCGAAATATGGCAAAAAGTGGGAAACAAAGAACGGGAAACAGAGAGTGGAGTTAAAGTTTGGATTCGCCCTCAAGTGGGGGACGATTCAAAAGCAGTTTGACGTTTTTCTAAGTGTGATATAATAGCACATCATGCCGATCTGGTTCAACATGCTAGCACTGAAACACATAAAAGAAAACGTAGCTCCGTTCTCTTCAGCGAGGCTTCGATTCACGGTCTTTGCAAAAATGAAACGAAATGCAAAAATTTAATTAAATGTATACAACTTCTTTTAGTTTAGTTGACAAGAAAGTCAACTGAACTAAAGTAACTAAAGCTAAAAATGACATAAAATGTTCAACCTCTTTAAGTTCATAACAAGTTTTCTTAGATTAGATTCCATCTTTTCTAGGTTTACTAACAGCTGTCACTTGACCCGGCTCATGAGCCATGACAAGAGAGGTGTACAAGTTTATTATTAAACAAACAATAACCAATCAATGCATGAATGAATGAATCAGTGTGATCAGTGTGTCAGCAGATGGATGAGTGGTTGTGTGGTGAATTAAGGGTGTAAAACCTGATCTAGTAACACAGCCGAAGCCAACCAAACAAGAACATGGTGGTGTAGGAATGGAGAGATCTCAGCTTTATCTTTAAATCATCCGTCGGTACCAACCATGTCATGTCAGCTTGTCATGAAGGAGGTTAAATAACGCTCAAAAGTTACGCTAAATATTGGTGAGGAAAAACTGTCATGGCCATTTTCAAAGGGGTCCCTTGACCTCTGACCTCCAGATCAGTGAATGTAAATGGGTTCTATGGGTACCCACGAGTCTCCACTTTACAGACATGCTCACTTTATGATAATCACATGCAGTTTGGGGCAAAGAACAAATGTCTTATTATCACCTATTCAAAAATGGTGTGTTTGAATATTTCTGCATACTGGGGTCCCTAAACGGTCTTTGAATTCCATAAATTGGATATCACTGTAAAGCTGAGACTCTGGTGGATCCAATGAACTCAACTGTATTCATGTGTGATGATGTTAGTCCCCATAGGAGACATTTCATTGACCTCACTGTATAAAATGACCTGTGGTGACCTCTAGGATAATCACAGCCTCATGAAACTTTATAGCCACAAACTAGAGACCTAGAACATTCAGAGGATGGATGGATCAAACTAGAGACCTAGAGCATTCAGAGGATGGATGGATCAAACTAGAGACCTAGAGCATTCAGAGGATAGATGGATCAAACTAGAGACCTAGAGCATTCAGAGGATGGATGGATCAGACTAGAGACCTAGATCATTCAGAGGATGGATGGATCAAACTAGAGACCTAGAGCATTCAGAGGATGGATGGATCAGACTAGAGACCTAGAGCATTCAGAGGATGGATGGAACAAACTAGAGACCTAGAGCATTCAGAGGATGGATGGATCAGACCAGAGACCTAGAGCATTCAGAGGATGGACGGATGTATGCAATTCTTGCAGAAATCTCCAAAATGTCAAAAGTGTTTGATCCCAAATCACCGCATGTCTTCTTCTACGGTGTTCCTCAAGGTCTCGGTGTCTTAATGTGGTATTTTGGAGGGATTATTGATCATTCTTATCAATTCTCCAGTGGTAAAAAATGGTTAAATCTAGCACCAAATCTGTGGAACAAATGGTATCAACCCAAAAATTGCTGCAACAACTCCAACTGCTTCCACCAATCGGAAGGTCGGCGGTTCGATCCCCGCCTCCTCTGGTCACATGTCGCAAGATACTGAACCCTAAATGTCTCCTGAGCCATCGGTGTGTGAATGAGTATTAAGATCGGATCCTGATGGGCAGGTTGGCACCTTGAGGCGTGGCAGCCCTTGAGCGCTTTGAGGTAGAAAAGAAAAAGCAAACGTGAGTATGAGTAGTTTATTTCTGATTTGAACGGGAGGCTTTTAGGAGGAAAATGTCTGAAACAAACATATTACAACAATATTGCTTATTAATACTGATTAATCTCTTTCTTCACAGGTCCATTTTGTTTCAAGTAAATAACAGTAACATCCAGATAGTTCATTGAAATCATGGAAATAAAAAAAAACCAATAAAACTTCACAGAATTCAGAGTGTAAAATCCTCCATCTGTACCCTCGGAGACTTAATGCACGTAAACTTGCAGGATGTGACTCCTTTATTTTTTTATTTTTGCACAGTGTGGTAAAGCATCATCATCAGCTTTATGCCAGAGTCTGATCAGAACTTAGATTTCTAAGAGCCTGAAGTCGAGAAAAGTTCAATCCCAGCAAACGTGTGATGTCAGGAAGACGTTCAGATCGTGTCTGTTTAACGTCCGTCAGTCCAGACCCACTTTTGGACGTCTGGTGGACGTGCAAGTTGGGTTCAATATTTGAACGTCTGGTGGACGTGCAACTCAGGTTGACATCAATAGTTGGACGTTTAAAAAAGACGTCGCAAAAAACGTTCATTCTGGCTCCTCAATGGACATCTTCGGACGTCGACAGAGACGTTAAATTGACGTCTTTTGGACGTGTCTTTGCTCAGTGGGATGATGCAATCGCTAGTTGTTTTCCAACATTATTTTCCTCCCCAGACTTCAGCTCATATCCAGTTAGCGCCTGTTGGCTTCAGCGTTTGGCAGTTGTGTCGAGTGCTGCAAGTGAATCAGCATTTGTGGATTGATAACAAAGTGTGGAAGAGCACAGAGGAGCCTTACTGTTACCACTGGGCACGTTGAATACTGTCAGCTCTTTGCAGCTTTTGATACGATGCTAACAGGTTTTTGGAATGCGTTGCTTCAGTTTGTGCTTATCCTACAGGGTAATGAAGAGGCAGACTTATGTGTAGGAATAACACATGTAGAAGCAGGGAAAAAACATGAAAAACGCATTGTAGTGCTTTACATATGGGTTAAAAAGAAGCAGCCATTTCTGAAGCATCAGAACCTCTAAAGCTGCACATGCTCTATGAAATGCAGACCAGCGTTAACATACCGTTTGTGAACCACAGACATGTTTATGGTGACACACGCAATAACCACTGGGGGTGACACAAAAAAGAGGATTTGATTAATTAATTTGATTTGGATTATTCAAAAACACCCAAACTGACAGGATGAATATGTGGATAAATAGGTATACTGCAGTTCTGGCAATGGCTGTGTTTCATGTGTTTCATGTGTTTCATGTCTCTACTGGCAGCATCACTTCTGCTTCCTCCAAAGCAGTGTAAGTGTGAGCCAGGCACTCCACTGTAGAGGCATTGGGGGGGACAGATTGTTGGACGGGTCTTCTGGGTCAACAGTGTCGCAGGTCAGGGGTCAGGTGTTGTGTTCCACAGAGATGGAGGACCCAGAGGGGACTGAGGAAGCCTGACAGGAGGCACTCATGGTAGGCAGACCGAGGGCCAGTGATCCACGAGGGTCGACACACTGCTGCTGAGAACAAGAGAGCCAGGAGTAGAGATCACGGTCCAGCCCTGTGGTTTTACATAGACCATAATGCCTAGCAGCCGCCTGTCGAGCAGCAAGCGTCTCCAGATAACTGCTGTTATGATTTGATGTCACATAAAAATAAAATAAATTGAATTTAAAACACACACGCATTCGTATTTTGTGTCCAATTATCATATGCAGGAACATGCAACAGGTTCTCATCCTCAACTCAGTCAAATTTATTTTTATAAAGCGTCAAATCATAACAGAAGATATCTCAAGACGCTTTTTATATAGAGCAGAGGCCTGGACTACGAAGCAGGATTTGGCGATAGCGAGGTAACTTCAGGGTTAACCCTTCAGGGTTTTCCGTCCTACGAAGGTGGATCACTTCTTACCGGGGTAGATCGCCATGGTAACTGATGCTGAACAGCTAACCTGCTCCGGAGTAGTGTGTGTGTGAAGGGGAGACAGTCACAGGGGGGCGGATGGGCTGTTGCAGAGCCCTACTGCCATGGGGAAAAAACTGTTTTTGTAGCGTGATGTTTTGGTCCTGATGGACCTTAACCTCCTGCCAGATGGCAGAGTCTGGAATAGATGGTGTCCAGGATGGGAGGGGTCGGCCACAATCTTCCCTACCCTCCTTAAGGTCCTGGAGGTGTACAGCTCCTGGAGGGAGGGAAGGTTGCAGCCGATCGCCCTCTCTGCAGCACGGATGACCCGCTGCAGCCTGACCTTGTCCTTGGCGGTGGCAGCGGCGAACCAGACGGTGATGGAGGAGGTGAGGATGGACTCGATGATGGCCGAGTAAAAGTGCACCATCATGGTCTGTGGCAGGTTGAATTTCTTCAGCTGCCGCCGGAAGTACATCCTCTGCTGGGCCTTACTGATGAGGGAGCTGATGTTTAGCTCCCACTTGAGGTCCTGGGCGATGGTCGTGTCCAGGAAACGGAACGACTCCACCGCGTTGACTGGGGAGCCGCGCAGGATGAGGGGGGGGAGCGGGGCTGAGTTTCTCCTGAAGTCCACTGCCATCTCCACTGTCTTCAGAGCATTCAGCTCCATGTGGTTCTGGCTGCACCAGGATGCCAGATGGTCAACCTCCCATCTGTAAGCGGACTCATCACCCTCGGAGATGAGGCCGATGAGGGTGGTGTCGTCTGCAAACTTAAGGAGCCTGACAGATTGGTGTTTGGAGGTGCAGCCGTTGGTGTACAGGGAGAAGAGCAGTGGGGAGAGAAAGCAGCCTTGGGGGGCACCAGTGCTGATAGTCTGGGTGTCGGAGACTTGCTTCCCCAGCCTTACGTGCTGACTCCTGTCAGTTAGAAAGTCAGTGATCCACCTGCAGGTGGAGTCAGGCACGCTCAGCAGGGAAAGCTTGTCCTGTAGCAGAGCTGGGCTGATGGTGTTGAATGCGGAGCTGAAGTCCACAAACAGGATCCTGGCATAGGAGCCAGGGGAGTCCAGGTGCTGGAGGATGTAATGACGGGCTAAATTTACTGCGTCGTCTTCAGACCTGTTGGCTCTGTAGGCGAACTGCAGTGGGTCCAGCAGGGGGTTGGTGATAGTCTTTAGGTGGTGGAGCACAAGGCGTTCAAAGGTCTTCATTATAACGGAGGTCAGGGCGACGGGTCTGTAGTCCTGAAGACCTGTGATCCTTGGCTTCTTGGGGACCGGGATGATGGTGGAGGCTTTGAAGCAGGCCGGCACCCTGCAGATTTCCAGTGATGTGTTGAAAATCCCTGTAAACACTGGAGACAACTGGTCTGCACAGTGTTTAAGGGTTGCAGGTGAGACACAGTCTGGGCCGGCTGCCTTGCGGGGGTTTTGTCCTTTGAAGAGCCTGTTGACTTCCCCCTCTTTGATGGACAGAGGTGTGAAGGGGGGGAGGGGTGTGCACAGGCTCGGTGCTTGTGGAGAAAGCTGGGGGGGGCTGGTGTTAACAGTGTTAACTGCTGATGGCTGATGGCTGGGGGGAGAGGAGATGTAGTCAGGACTGTCACTTTGTCTGTCGAATCTGCAGTAAAACTCATTCAGCTCATTTGCCAGTCGGAGGTCATTCGTGGAGTGGGACGGTTTGGGCTTATAGTTTGTGATCTGCCTCAGCCCTTTCCAGACTGAGGCTGAGTCGTTGGCTGAGAACTGCTCTTGTAGTTTCTCAGAATACTGCCGTTTGGCCTCTCTCACCGCCTTGCCAAATGCGTATTTAGCCTCTTTAAAGCCCTCCCTGTCACCACTCCTAAATGCCTCTTCCTTAACCAAACGAAGCAGTTTGAGTTTGGCTGTGAACCAGGGCTTCTCATTGTTGTAATGAACCCTGGTGCGCGTCGGTATACAGCTTTCCTCACAGAAGCTGATATACGACGTCACAGCCTCTGCATACTCGTCCAGACTGTCAGTGGCGGTCCTAAACATCTCCCAGTCCGTGCAGTCCAGGCACTCACGCAGATCCTCCACCGCCTCGCTGCTCCACTTCTTGGTCGTCCTCACAACCGGTCTAGCCAGTTTGACCCTCTGCCTGTAAGAGGGGATGAGGTGGACCAAGACGTGGTCGGAGTTTCCCAGCGCAGCGCGGGGAACGGTGTGATATGCCTTACTGATGTTACAGTAGCACTTGTCCAGCGTGTTCTCCTCTCTGGTCGGACATTTAACAAACTGTTTATATTTTGGGAGCTCCTGTGATAAGTTCCCTTTGTTAAAGTCCCCAAGAACGATAACAAGAGAGTCCGGGTTTTTCCTCTCCACCTCCCGTATCTGGTCGGCAAGCAGCCGCTGCGCAAGCTCCACGTGAGCCTGAGGCGTGATGTAAACACCGACCAGAATTAAGGAGGAGAATTCACGGGGGGAATAAAATGGTTTGCAATTGATAAAAAGGATTCCAAATCCGGAGAACATGTCCGCAGAAGCACTGTCACGTCCTTGCACCAGCCGTTGTTAACATAGAAACATATTCCCCCTCCCTTTGACTTGTGTGATAGCTCCGGGTCGCGGTCGGCTCGGAACAGCTGGAAGCCGGGAAGCTGCAGCGCAGAGTCCGGTATAGTTCCACACAACCACGACTCAGTAAAACACAAGACTGAAGAGAGGGAAAAGTCTCTGTTGTTTCTCACCATCAGCAGCAACTCGTCCACTTTGTTGCACAGTGAGCGCACGTTGGAGAGGAATATCGCATATCTGTCTGAAGCGATTCAGCGCTCCGGAGCGCTTTCCCCTCCTGCGCTTAATCGCTCGGCCGAGGGCCACAGCACCAAGTAAAAGGTGCATTAAATCCGCTGAAGGAGCCAGAAATGTGGGAAAAAGATCTGATGGGGTGGATTCCCTGAGGATCAGGATGTCTTCTCTAGAGAAAACAATCCGTGAACTTTCACAAAAAACTAAAGAAATACAAAAAAAACAGAAAAACAGAGCGCACCAACTCGCCGAGGCAGCCGTAGTCAGCGCCATCTTGGATCTCCTCTGGGAATCATTCATTTCCGTCCCATAACTTGAGATATTTCCCTGTCTCTAGAGTCTGCTGTGTGACTGTGATGTTGCTTTTACCTGTGAAAGGAGCTGAGGAGGCTCGAACCCTCAGCTGCGGGGAGGGTACGAGGAACGGCACTGTGGCAGAAGGCTACTGACGTCCAGCCCCCTCTTGTGTAAAGCAAAGTAGCTAACTTAAGGGTGAAAAAAGCACTGTGAAGGTGATCACTGGAGGCAAAGTAACACTACTGTGGAGTTGACAGGAAGTAAAGAGATGTGCAGTTTGTAGAACAGATACACGTCCCACTGCATTGTGCAAGTAAAGAATAGCAACATATACCAGGGCATACTTTCCTATGTTTCATGTAGCTAACAGTATTTTCAGGATGCATCACAGAAGCTAACAGTCCAGTCACATAACTTTAAAATAATGTGTTAACTGATTATCATTCCGTTCTTCTTTAAAAAAACATTTGAATTGATGGACAGGAATATTTCCAGTTGTGAATCATTTCTAACACAGAATTCATGTATGGTGTAGTCTTGGGATGCTCGTCTTCTGATGGAGCGCTCTCTGGCTGTGAAATGTCCAGATATCAGCACTCACCTGGCTGGAACCAAGAAGGTCCAGCAGGTTCTCGCCAGACCTGGAGTTCTGGAAAGGTTCTTACCCGACCAGCCCCAAGTAGTGGAGCAGATCAGAGCAACGTTTGCTGGCCTCTACACTCTAGACATGGTGAGAAAACACATACTACACAGTCGTAAGAGACTAAATTCATTGAGAATCATTTTCTAACCCTTCTGGGTTCCAGGGTCCAGAGGGTGACCGGACAGTGACCATGGCTTTGGCTGACCCAGATGAGTTTGTCCTGAAGCCTCAGAGAGAAGGAGGAGGTAAGATGACATCTGCATAAGATAAGATAAGATAAGATAGAACTTTATTAATCCCGAAGGAAACTCTTGTGCCAGAGATTGCTCAAAATTACAACAAGTCAAGTATATAAAATCCAAAGTACTATTTCTAGCACCAATGCTCAATAGAATAACAATTTAGTAAGATACATTTAGTAAAATGAATGAATAAGATAAGTCAAATAAAATAAGTCAAATAAAAACAAATTTAAAAAGTAAGCTAAAAAACAGAAAAGGAAGCAATATTGCATATAATGAGAAAAGAAGTAATAATGCATATGATGAACAGTAATATTGCGCACAAATATATATAAACTATAAATATATAAATCCTCTGAAAAAGCTAGCATATGACATGTATTGGTTTTTCTTTACAAGTCACTGAATGGAACATTGTTTCAGCTATCATTGCTATCAAAGTTAAGACTACACATGACCTCACATGTCTCTGCTTCACCACTTCAGGGAACAATTATTTTGGAGAGGACATAGTTCGAAAACTACAGGAGGCTAAAAGTGACAAAAGAAGAGCTGCATATATTCTGATGGACAGGATCCGGCCCAGAACAGAACAAAACATCTTGCTGATGAAAGGACTTCCACTCAAACTCACCTCTGTTTGTAGTGAAATAGGAGTTTACGGAGCCTATGTGAGGTATAGTATACACAGAGCCGTACAGCATGCATGTGCTATAAATGAAAAATCATACAGGCATAGATAATGCTTGATAATCATGAAAAAAATGTCTTATTTTCATTTAATCATGATGCATGTGTATCTCCCTACAGGCATGGAGGAGAAATGGTCCTTAATGAGGTTGTTGGTCACATTTTGAGGACAAAGGACATCGAACACAATGATGCAGGGATAACTGCTGGAGTTTGCGTATTTGACAGGCCGCTCGTCATCTGAACACTCCTTCTGGTATTTACAGAGGCTCTGATCTATTGCATTTCATTTTGCATGCGTTTCCTAAGTTGCAGTGCGATGAGCCAGAGGCATCATGCCCATTCAAGAAGTCAAAAAGTCACACACACCCCTTTCTCTATGGTATTGGTTTCTTCCAAAAGTTGCAGGATGAAATTGGCTTGCAACAGCAGGTATGCACACACACAGATATACAGATAATAGATTACACACTTCATTACATTTGAGAAATATAAGCATAGTTTGCTTAGCAAGATAGTTGGCTAGTACGGGCTAAAGTTGATAGCCGGAGAGCGGTGTGAATCTTATGACAGTGAGCTGGTTTTTACCACCACAATCATAGGTTATAGTTAGCAAATGTTATGCTGATATAGCTGATCCTGTCTCATGCCTAATCTTGGTCTGTGTTCCTTCTCTCCAGGTGTGGCTGCTCTCTTGATTGGGAGTCAATAAAGAGGGGGATGGGATTTTGGATCAGTCTCTCTTCCACTCTGGCCTGGCCTGGCAGCAGTAGCAGCAGCAGCAGTAGTAGTAGTAGTAGTAGTAGTATATTGACCACTTGTAGTTTTTTTTTTGTTCTTTATCTTTTCTGGTGAGTCCGGTGGTTTAGTTTTCGGTGTTTTGTTTCTGTTTGTCAGGGTTTAGTTTGGGGTTATGTTGTTCAGGGGTAGAGGGAAGCACCCGGTTCCGCCGGCTCTGTAAGAGCCGGGCTGAGGTGGCTTCCCCTCTTTTGTCACCTTTTGCCGGCTCACCAGTTCATTAGTTATGGGTAAAACTTTAGGGGTTAGTTTGGTGTTTTTACTTAACTTGGCTCTTTTGTTATTTATTGGTCTATTTCTGTGTTGCTCTAAAAATAAAAACTTGTATATCTTTTGAAACTCTTGATTCTTGTGATTATGTTCGACCTCGTCTACGAGCTTTTCTCGGGGTCGTAACAGCAAAACACTGGATTCCATCTGATAAATCCATCTTTAGCTCTTTTTCAAGAAAGGTGTCAGCAGTGTGTAGAAGTGAGTGAATAGGTGCCATTTACAATAACCATAACGACACAAATTATTCAGATAATTCAAATAAATACGCAGTATTTGCCCTAATATAAAGCAAGAGATTACTGCGCTACAAAAACTGGCATCAACCTAAAGCAGGAAGTTAAAGGGGACATATTATGAATGTATAAAGGTGAGTGGATACAGCGTTGGAGGCGGTTTCTAGATTTCAATGGGGGGGCGACCCTGAGACCCCCTATTTAAAGCTGAAGTAGGCGAGATTGAAAAAAAGTTATTTTTATACAACGGTCGCTATATCGTGACAATAGTGCATGAAACAGGTAACCTGAAAAAAATAATGTTCCTCTGTGTCCTCCGGTGTCTTCCAGTATCCTCCGGTGCTCCTATTGGCATCTGCAAGATTTCACAGACCAGAGGAAAACAAGCATTCAGAGCTGATCTGAGGTCTGCTGTCCATCTGCTGTCTATGAGAGCTGGCTGTCAATCCCTCTGAACTCTGACCAAACAGTCAAACCAGGCAGCACTGATCAAATATGAATCAATATTCTGTTACGTTAATTCTTATTTCTCTCCTCACATGTTTTCAGAATCATCTTCTAGAGCACGGTTTAGCTGTAAAATGAGAAAGTTTGTGACGCCGCCGCCACTGTAAAATCTGGTGAAGGAAAGCCAAGTTCTGGTCACATGACCGGAGCACAGCCAATAGGAACACTCTCAATGAAATGACCTGTGATTGGTCAAAGTCTCCCTTCACGGGCTAGATGTTCTAAAGCCTGAAAACAGAGCCATGAGGAGGAGCAGAAGTCTAGTTTTCTCTCAGAACACTTGAATTACAATATGCTGAAAGGTTATTATGGAATTTTTGCCCAATGATGCCAAAAATATACTGCCTACACTTTAATATTATCCATTAAAAGAAAAAAATCTTGGCCTCACTCATTTGTAAACTCGGGCTAACAGCCCCTGGGGGGCTTAAAGACACCATCTCATACACTACTGTCAGGATATAGTGACCACTTTATAAAAATAACTTTTTTTATCATATTTGCTCCATTTCTACCCACTACAGCTTTAAGGCTGCTGACAGTTATTTAAATGAAACCTCCTGAGAAGTTTAAAGAGGAAATCACTCTTTATAAGAACTGCTAACAACTCACAAACATCTGACACGTGACAAAGGGCCCCAAGTAGACACTGCTTTATTGTGAGGGGTCACAGGCCACAAAGGCTGGGAATCACTGGTTTAACCCCCAACAGTGCATTGTTTTATAACTTTATATTTTTAATGTAAAATCTTAATCTGAAAACTGCCAGATAGATGTAGTAGAGTAAAAAGTAGAATATTTTCCACTGAAATGTAGTGGAATAGAAGTATAAAGTAGAATAACATAGAAATATTCAAGTAATGTACATGTAACTCAACATTTCACTTCTGAGTATACAGTAGTATTTGAGTAAATATACCTAGTTATTTCCCATCACGTATAAACTGGGATAATTCTGTTTTTTATGACTTACATGCAATAACCCTAACCTGAAGTAGAGGACTATAATTATAATCTTTCTACTCTCAATGGTGCCTAGACACTGAATAGAAACAAAGAGTGTGATGTGTAGAGAGAGGTGAAATGTAATGCTGAAATTATGTGTTTTTGCCTTCTTGTCAATGACGCTGTTACAATATTTAAATGTGCATACATGTCTTTATGGTCTTGTTTGACCCATGTCAGCATCTTTAAATGTGTTTGTGCATGAACAAGAGGTGGATCATTTATATATGTATTAGAAAGGGGGAGGCACAGTGGTGCAGTGGTTAGCACTGTCGCCTCACAGCAAGAGGGTCACAGATTCAAACATGGCTTGGGGCTCTTCTGTGTGAACCCTTCTCATGTTTTCCCCGTGTTAGCATGGGTTTACTCCGGTTCTGTACTGTTTACGTCCATGTTTACTAGCGCGTTGTCTTCTTGCAACGAGGAGTTGCAGCTGGAGGAGGTGCTGTGGCGTAGTTGGTTAAAGTGCCTGTCTAGTAATCAGGAGATCCTGGGTTCAAATCCCAGCAGTGCCTTTTGGTTGCAGAGATTGTCTCTCTCTTTGGGCTAAATGCATTTCATATGAACTACCCAATACCAGTTTGTTTTACCTCTGACCACAGTCAGCATTGCATGCATCTGAAACCACACCCAACAGTGATGTCACAGGGTGACATGAGCTCTTAAATTACTTATTATTATCATTATTACTTACTTTATTTCTGCCACCTCTATATCAAGGGTTAAGTTTCGGGAGGAAAACTTTGTCAATAAGTTAAGAGAAAGACTGTAGTTCTGGTTAAAAGTTGATTGTTGTGATGAGGAAACAGACAGCTCCTGTGTTGAACTCTTTGTAACGCTTTTTTACATTTTGGATATGAATGCAGCTTTGAAAGAACAGAGTGTACACCAACAAGAGGAGATGCTGTGGCTTAGTTGGTTAAAAGGCCTGTCTAGTAAACAGGAGATCCTGGGTTCAAATCCCAGCAGTTCCTGTTCCTTACAGAAATGATCTCTTGAATGAAGTCTGTCATGTTTATCCCTGACTGTCTCGTGCACTACTATCAGGATATTCACCATGGCAATATGGGAGGGGCCATTGTTTTTGGCTTTGTGTTGGAATTTTCGGTCCGACAGCATACAGTGTACTGCTAACCTATCGCCATTGATACTCCCAACTACGGAAAATGACTATTTTGATATGTTCAGTCCGAGGATGCCATAATAACTGGAAAAAGAGGCGTCTCTTTCTTGAACAAGAGTGTTACAAACACAAGAAAATAAGATTGGAGTGTTGTGGGGCACCATTTAATTTACATCCGCCACCTCTAAAAGAAGAGAACCTGCGCCTCTGATTCAATTCAATTCATTTTTATATAGCGTCAAATCATAACAGAAGTTATCTCGAGACGCTTTATATATAGAGCAGGTCTAGACCGTACCCCATACACACCGTAGACCATGATTGAAGGCGCTGAACTTAAAGCGGCCCCCTAAGAGACCTTACATCTGCTCATATCACTTTGTGGAGAAGAAGCCAACAGCAGAACACCCATATCCAGAGAAATGGCTTAGTTAAATTAGCTAGCTATGCCAGCTAACGTTAAAAGACACTTTAAAGTTCGGTGCCAACAACACAGTGTACCCCAGTGCAAGTGCATCTCCATTTGCTGAGAGATGACCACCTCTGCCTGCTGTATACAGGATTGCACTTGGATGCATTTAATGCCTAGGCTGACAACCTGACACAGGGATACATTAACTCCTTCCAGATACCCCCCAGGGATCAGCTACTGATGACCCTGATGAAGCTCCGGCTTAATCTACTCCAGGATGAATTCGCTGAAAAGTTTGGAACATCACAACCTCTTGTCAGTAAAGTCAGCTCCTGTTGGTTGGACCTCATGGAGGAAAAGATGAGATGTTATCTGCCATGGCCGCCCAGGGAGACAATACAGGCAACAATGCCTCATTGCTTTCAGGAACATTACCCAAAAGTAACATGTGTCATTGATTGCTCTGAGACCCCCCCTTCAGAAGCCACACAACCTTGACTGAAGGGGCGAGTCCCAAAGCCACTGCTATGTCCAGAATACCATCAAATACCTGGTGGCACCTTATGGATTAATAATGTTCATTTCACCAGCATATGGAGGAAGATGCAGCGATAAAGTCATCACGGCAAATTCTGTGTTTCTGGATTGCCTGCGCCCAGGTGATGAGGTCATGGCCGACAGAGGGTTTGTCATCCAAGATCTCCTCTATGAAAGGAAAGTGAAGCTCACCCTACCAGAGTTTACCAAGAAAGGCAACTGTCAGAAGAGGACACCACAAACACTAGGAGCATTGCTAATGTACGTGTCCATGTTGAACGGGGTTTTACATAGACTGAAAAACTTCATAAACATTTCTCAAACAGTCCCAATCACCCTCGCCCCTAAATTTGACAAGGTCCTGAGAGTTTGTGCAGACACTTAACACTTACCACAGCAATGCAGGATAACAGCTTGGCAGACTATAAGCTTTTACAAATCCAGTCTTGTCCTAAAATCACTGAACTACAAAACTAAGTGTAATGGAAATAGAGATGGGTAAAGTAAGGGAAGAATAACGTGTATTGGTCAAAAAAAAAAAAAAAAGCAGGAATCACAAGTCCACGGCAAAATAAAATACACAAGTAGAGTAAGGAGTGGGACTAGACTGACAGCGAGATACACTGATCAGTTCACATGTGAGCCGTTCATCAGTGGGTGGAATGCTGGTATTCTGGTGGGACTGGGTCCCTGTGGAAGACATCAACCAGACCTGAGTCATTCTGACCTTGGAATTCTTTTCTATATTATTTTCTGTAAGTATTGATTAATAAATATAAACATGATAATATTTATTAGGGAAGCACCGATCGATCGGCCACCGGTTGAAACACTGGTCAATCAGTCTCATATATCTGATTTTTTGCAGGTCAAATTTTCACACAGTGGCATAGACAGTAACATCACAACCACACACACCAACAACATGCACAACATGCACACAGTGGCAGCTGCAGCACACAGTACAGCCACACACACATGTCATTGGTGTGGAAGTTCTTTAGCGTGCGTGAAGAAGAAGCTCGCAATTTGTAACACCTGCAGGTCCAAAATAAGCCGTGCAAGAACAACCTTAAAACATTTGGAACATCCAACTTAATCAGACACTTAATATATTGTAATTCATTCCCATGATGCTGCTCAGAGTACTCACAGTGACCGGCTCTTCTGCCGACAGCACGGGGGTTTCTCCCATGGATGTATAAAGAGAACTGGATCCAGCGTTGGAGGCGGGGGTCCGTTCATTCCTATGAGAGTTACGTGTAACGTGTAACGTGACCCGGAGGTGAGAGCAAACATGTCAAAATAAAGGCCAAGAAGATAGTTTGGTCATTCTATAAAAGTGTAACATTATTTAAGCACAGGATCGGGGTAACAGTAGAAGATAAATAGGCTAAATAAATACACAATAAATACATACTGTACATAGCTACATAAATAGATTTTTTTTGTTCTTTTCATTAACACGTGAATGTCTTTTATCCAAAAAGTGTGTGATAAATTACAGGGAGGGTCTCTACAGATGTTATTCAGAACTCTCATGTAACTGACACTTTTCTCTCTCACACCCTTACTATGGGCTGTTTCTTTATGTCAGCAGGTGAGAAGCACTATGTGGCTACTCTTTTCAACACACCTGACACTTCCACCTGATCCCTTCACTCCTCTAGGAAGGCTATAGTCTAGTAGTTGTAGTTCTGTTTCCACCCAGTAGAGTGAACCATAGGACCAGTAGCCTGTTTCATGCTCCCATGCTCCAGACAGGAGTCCAGTTGGAGCCAGATACATAGAAAGGATGATAGAAGGCTACTGTAGCTTATTTGAATAAGATTATTTCACAGTTATTAAGCAGGGAATATGTTCACGATGCTCTATGATCTAGCTCTCAAAAGACACAAAGGTACACAATCCTTTTTGTTATTTCTCCAGACATGGTCAATGCAGAGCCTGGAAAATTCCCATTAAGATAATGTATTGTATTTTTTTTATTGTTTTTTTGTGATCTACTATTTAGTTTTGCAGCGTGAATTAAAAGCCTAATTAATTATATGTGGAAATCACCTTTGTGGTCCTTTCCAGCAGAGGTCCCCATCTCACCGTCTCAGAGTAGTGTAAAGAAGGCCATGCCTCTGTGCATGTCTCCTCCTACTATCACCTGTGCTTGATCATGCACTGTGCATGTGCCATCAGTGTGCCTGCACTGAGTAGGCCCCCAAATACTGCACTGAGGGAGAAATACAGATGAGGAAAGGACGGCTGGACTTCACCTGCTATGATTGATGCCTAATGGACATTGTGTTTCATGTGTGTGTCCATGGAGAATATACAGAAACTGTGATGGACCTTGCATTTAACACTTTATTTTCTCATTAGGCTCATTTCACATACCATTATTTTGTATGCTTTGATCTGCATCAAGATAAACTCTTTTTTTACTACGTTTAACTACGTCTGAAAGTATTGATAGAAACATACAAATCGTGTATATTACATTACTGTAATTATTACTGTAATATGCTGCCTGGAGAATGACACTTTTCAAGCCCCTGGAGGGTTTTCAGGCAATTCTCCCTCACATCCCCTTGCAAATGAAATATTGTATCTTTTATTTTATTTTTTTATTGTGTTATAAAGTGATTACAAAACAAGTGAAGACTTGTACAGAGACATATATGAAAAAGACCAAAACATATTATACAGAGAAAGACAAATAACAAAGTACCAAAACAAAAGGAAACAAAATAAGGGGACAAAACAGGTGGAAGAGTGTGTGTGTGTGTGTGTGTGTGTGTGTGTGTGTGTGTGAGAGGTGAGTGTAAGAGAGAGATTGAGTGATAATAATAGTGACAATAGTAATAATAATAATATTTAATTAATCAATTAATTGTAGTATTGATAAGCACCAAATTGATTATTAGTACCATTACCACCATCATCCTCACAACCATCATGTAATTAATAATCATACTACCAATAATAGCAATTATAATAAATGTCCATATAGATAAACAAAATAGTGATCTATAATTCAAAAAAAGTGAAAGTCTGAAATAAAAGGGAACAGAAGAACAGTAAACTGTAAATACATAAAACATAAATAAATAAATAAACAGATAATCCCGGTTGTGTGAGTATGGTCAGAAACAATAATAATCACTTATGATAATAATACTATTAGCTTCAATCTCAACATTAACACCAACATCAATACCAATAATAATATTAATAATGTGAATACTAATATCAATACCAATATTAATATCAGTATTAATACTACTACCACTTCTTATTGTATCTTTTTAATTTTGTATATGTGTAAATAAACAAACAAACAAACAAAGGTGTATTGACTACATGCACATTAAGAGAGAGAAAATATGCACAATATATCTGTTATTTTTTGATTCCTCTGCGTGAGTGTGTGATGCTTATTTTCTCTCAGTTCTTCTAGGAAACACTGAGCAGAAGCAGAGAGATGGACAAACCTTTCACTTTGCAGCTTTATTCCAGCAGGGAGCAGTGTTGCCGTGTCTGTGTGAGAGACGCCAGATGTCTGCTGAGGTTTGTCCCGGTGATTTGTTTGTCCTGCTGAATGAGTTTGCTGCCTGTCATTAAAGCAGCCGAGCAGGGAGAAGCAGTGTGTCTGTCTGTCTGTCTGTCTGTCTGTCTGTCAGGAGCCCCTCTGTGGCTGCGCTGAGTTCAGCTCTCCCCCGGCTCGCTCCCTGTCTGTCTCTGTCTAGATCTGTCTGTTTTTGTCTTCCGTCTGTCTCTCTCCGGTCACCTCGTCCATCATGATGCAGACAGGATCTTTCCATCTACATTCCAAGTATTTAGCTGATGCTGTCATCCAAAGCAGCTCATACTTTTTACAACACTGGAGTAAGTGCTGGAGCTGCTACTGTACTTTTCCAACCTTATAGTTCAGGAGTTCACTCTTTTAACAAAGTCAGACAACTCACGTTTGAAATGTTTATTTCAACAGCAGAACATTGTTAGAGCTTGGGGTTCAGACTCCGACCTCATCACTCCCTGCATATATGATTACATGAGATATTGGGAGTGATGATTAAACATATTTTCCCCCGTCGGAGCCTGCAGGTGGATGCTGGGGTGGTGGTGGGGTTGACAGAGCAGGCAGCAGCAGTGCTCCGGCAGGGCAGCAGCAGCATGCAAGAAGCAGAGGGAGAGACTTTTTGCAGCTTTAATAGAGCACCCAATTAGGAGGGTGCATTTGGTTTATGGTATTGAGAGTGAGGCATGTCACATGTGTATGTAGCAGTGCAGCTGGAGTTGACTGCCTGAACTAGCTCGCAGGCGTCGCTCCATTTCAGTCAGACAATTCACGTTTGAAATGTTTATTTCAACAGCAGAACATTGTTAGAGTTTGGGGTCTAGACTCCGACCTCATCACTCCCTGCAGATATCATTACATGAGATATTGGGAGTGATGATTAGACATATCCCCCCCCCCAAAACTGCACTGGTTCGGAGCCTGACGCCACTGATCTTCTATGTGTGGGCCTGGCACCAACCGCTGTGTGACCATTCCCCATGAACGCCTCAGCTACAAGGGGAATATACTATCTAGTGAAACTGCTATGTGCGGGCCTGGCACCAGCCGCCGTTCCCCATGAACGCCTCGGCTACAAAGGGAATATTTGGGACCCTTGGACTGCAGTTCCCAGGGTCCTGTGGGGTGTGACGTCACCAGGAAGCGGAGCAGCTTGAGCCATGTCAAAGGTTGAAGGGGATTACTATACTACTATACCAGTGGTTCTCAAACTGTGGTACGCGTACTGGCGCTTTGTAGTGGTACGCGGAGGAATCTCTGAAATATCTTTTTAAAAATGAATAATAAATAGGGCTGACCCATAAATCGTATTTTCATCGTCATCATTATGAAAATGCGCGATGAACACATCGCAAAAGGCTGTCTGAAACGCGCTGAATCAGAAAAGTCATTATATTTAGTGATGGTTAACACTTCATCTTCTCCTCTGCTGCGCTGTCGGAGCTCTCCACTCACATCAACACACAGTCAGTCAGTCAGTCTGTAAACAGCTGATCAGAGAGGCCGCGGTGGCGACGGATACAACTACTCGCAAGTTCAATAAAACTTTGCAAGTGTAAAGCCAAGACACGTTATCATTACACTTGTTCAACAAGCATAAACTTGATGAACCGGTTAAACATGGAGGAAAGCGACATTTCAATCTGCCCTGTCTGCTGTCTCTCATCCTCCGCCGCTTTAGACGGGCACGGTTAGCTCGGCGGCTAACAGCTAACAGTAAACATGTGTAAGTTATTAAGTTGAGTTGTGACTAACTTTAGTTCCCTGGTCAGCAGTGATCCAGTGTTCAGTGTCCGGGGAGTTTATTGTGAAGGAATAGAAGACGTGAAGCGGTGATGCGCTGTGAGCCTCTGTGTTATTAATTTATTATCTTCATAAAGTATCGGAGCAACGTAGGCTAACCCTCGGCTACAGCAGCTGAAACTAAAGCTGGCAGTAGGCTGTGTAGTCGGACTGTTTAGGTTAGTTTGTCACATATCTTACCTGTAAACTCATCAGCTGGCTGAAACAAAACACCCCCTCTTCCCTCTATCAGCCCTAATGTTACTGTAGCAGAGGACAGAGGACAGGAGGACAGGAAGGAAGGACTGATACAGACTGATGTCTGTGTTCTTCAGTCTTTATAAACTTCACTTAGTATTTTCATGTCAGGAATATGATTTATTTTATTAACATGTTAGATTGTTTCCAGTGAGATATTAAGGAGTTTATATGGTGGCTTTTCTGTTGTAAACATTACTGTTGCTGCTCTAGAAACAACATTTAGCCCAGTTATATATAAAATACACTATATGTATATGTATAGCTAATATACACACTTCAATATTTGTTTATTTATCGCAAGTCATATCTCATCTCAATATTGAACAGTGTCATTGCACATGGCAGATGTTCCTCATATGGTGCAGGCCTATAGTGAGAGGCGGTCTCTTGCGTAGAATGAGAGTTGTGTGGAAGAGTTTAAGTGCCAGTTCTAGTGCTCCCTCTTTGTACAGTGTGGCTGTGGCTGACAAAAGTCAACAATAAGTAATATTCTTATTAGGAATAAATTTGCCTCCTGCGTGAACTGTACATTGCTGAATAGGGTAGAGGCCTACGCTACTGTATTTTAACATCCGTCATAATGGTGATACTTGGAGAGCCAAATATTTTCTGAGGTGGTATTTGGTGTAAAGAGCTTGAGAACCACTGTACTATACTATGGGTATTAACACATGAATACAGTTGGGTTCATTGGATCCACAAAAGTCTCAGCTTTACAGTGATTCCCAATTCATGTAATTCAAGACTGTTTAGGGACCCCAGTATGCAGAAATATTCAAACACACCATTTTACAATATGCAAAAATAACACATTTATACTGCTTTCAAAAAACTGCATGTTTTTGCCCCAAACTGCATGTGATTACCATAAAGGGCATGTCTGTAAAGGGGAGACTCGTGGGTACCCACAGAACCCATTTACATTCACATATGTTGAAGTCAAAGGTCAAGGGACCCCTTTGAAAATGGCCATGACAGTTTTTCCTCTCCAAAATTTAGCCTAAACTTGGAGGACTTGATTGTTACCAATGGATTACTGAGGTTTTCGGTTCTAGCTCTACTAAACCTGCTACAGCCTCTAAAAGACAGTAAAGTCGGTACTAAAGTCGAGATCCCACGGGTGTAGTGGGATGCAAAAATATCTATCTTCCCCATGATCTGCAGGACGGATAATAATGCACTATACCCACTTTTAACAGTCTCTTCTGCACTATATTCACTTTTTTAATAGTCGTGTATCACAGCTGTTACTCTGCACTATATTCAGTTTTAACAGTTTTCTTCTTCATCTCCTTGTACTTTTATATCTGGTATATTTTTTCGTACTTTGTACTTTGCACTACTACCTTTTTTACTGCCTTTTTACTAACATGTTTTGCACTATGGAACTGTGATGCTGGAAACTTGAATTTCCCTCGGGATTAATAAAGTTACTATCTATTTATCTATTTATCTATCTATCTATCTATCTATCTATCTATCTATCTATCTATCTATCTATCTATCTATCTATCTATCTATATTCTATAACTCATTTTACGACCTGCTGAGGTGCTTTGACCACAGAGGTTTAGATCTTTTACTGAGACAAACATTGTCACTCTGTCTAAAGCTAAAGAGATGATCCTGAAGCCGTACAGCAGGAATCATTCTTGCAGAGCAGCTGACTCAATCTATAGATTTTGCTGTGTAGGAATTCTCCGCACAGTCTCTATTCAAATGGCCAGATAGTAAAGTAGCCATATCAACACACAGCGTTCCCCCCCGAGCCTGTGATAGATTACTCATGCCCGTTTGGGTATATGCTGTGTATGCCAGTGTATGTCTCTGTTATGGGCCTTTATCAGAACCTCCCAGCCCTCCAGACATTTCATTTACTGTATGGATCACTGTCTGACAGAGCAGTCTATATTAAACCTGCTTATTTCCATCCATCTCTCTGAATAATCCTTAAGCTGCAGCTCCTCTCTGCCAACGGGAGACTCAGGTGTGTTGTGGTGCGTCTCCTATACATTTTCAGTGTAACGGTCCTTTCTTCTACGGATGAGATGAGATCTGGGAGCCTGACTGCCTTTGTGGGAAGCTAATCAACCTGTCTGTCTGCCTTTGCATTGTTGTTCAGCAGAGACTAAAATCAATTTTCACAACAATTGCAGCAGGACAGTAAAAGCAGCAGCAGATTGCCTTGTGTACCCCCAAACCACAACAACAACAAATCCATCCAATATCACAATCATGAAGATGATACTGGTCTTCTCTCCAGGAGCACTGGATGGAAGAGAAAGTGGAAGAAACAACATGGTGCACTGACACATACAGTAGACCACAGGATTTTACCCTGCATGCACCACTGTGACTCGTCTTTGTCCTTGCCAAGGACGTAGTAAAAATATTTTTACATTACCAAATAGTGAAAACGTTTGCAGAGGTTTATCTACTTGGCCACAGTCGCAGGATTGTCCTTGACGAGCTGTCTAAAAATACCCTTGAACCAAGACTGTGAATGTAGAAGCTGAAAGGGAGAGGGTGTGCAAGGTTTCATGCTTTAAGATGATTTTAACGGTCTTTAAATGTGAATCCTCTGAGTATGCATTGCAGCGAACTGCTTATTTCGCTGTAAATGTTATCAAAGGGAGACACAAGGGTAGAAAAGTGGAGCTCAAGAGTAAAGAAAAAGGGGATGTGTCAGTGGTACTTAGCAGAAGAAGGAGGGATTAATCAAAGGAAGGGAGACTGACCTGTAATAAAAGCTGGATTTGAGGAAACAGAAAGCTGCTTTTGATGAAATAATCAATGAATGTTTACTGCAGGATATCAGGCCAACCTTCTGTACAGTTTAATACTTAAATTAAAGAGTCAAAGGGCTCGCCATGCAGAGACAGGGGATAAAAACACTACAAAGATGAAGGCAGTGGAAGACAACTAGGAGTGAGGAAAGGAAGAACAACAAAGGATTATAAAAAGAAATCGAGATAATTTGGAGTTTGGGCGAGGAGTAATAACCATGGCTGTCAATCGATTCAAATATTTAATCGTGATTAATCGCATGATTGTCCATAGTTAATCGCTAATTAATAGCACATCTTTTATCTGTTCAAAATGAACCTTATCAACATGGGAGTGTGCAAATATGCTGCTTTATGCAAACATATGTATATATTTATTATTGGAAATCAATTAAAGGGACTATTTGTAACTTTCAGAAATGCTTCTTAACAGCGACACCTGTGGCCGTGAAATCAACGAAAGTCAGCGTCGGGCTCGCGCTTGCTCGCTCTAAATATACCTGAACGAGCATCGCTCAAAACAGTGAGGCGAACACGAACACGAGCACTTGCACTAGCCCATGAGGGACACTTGGGTATAGTGGGAACGAAGCAGCATCTCAGGACAAAAGTGTGCTTGCCTGGCATGGACAGAGCAGCTGAGAGACATTGTAAAGCTTGCCAAAGATGTCAAATAATGGCTAGACCTGACCCACCCGAGCCGCTGAGACCCAAACCGCTACCTGATGGACCCTGGCGGGATGTAGCCGTTGACATACTGGGACCTCTCCCTTCAGGTCATTCCATTCTAGTGGTAGTGGATTACTTCAGCCGGTGCTATGAATATGACATCATGACCACCACCACCACGACAGACAAGATTATAGACAGTCTTGAGTCAGTCTTCAGCAGACATGGACTGCCGGTCACATGCAAATCTGACAATGGACCTCAGTTCAGATCCGAACAGTTCAGTCGATACTGCGAGGAAAGTGGGATCACTCACATCAAAACCACCGCGAAATATGCTCAGGCCAACGGAGAAGTTGAGCGCCAGAATGCATCACTGATGAAGAGAATCAGGATTGCACAGTCAGGGGGGCTGGATTGGAAAAAAGTATGTGACTGTTTACAGAAGCAACAACAGGTAAAAGCCCTGCTGAATTGCTGTTCAACAGAAAGATGAGAGGAAAATTGCCAGAACTCATTGAGATGCACACTGATGAGGAAGTGTGTAATCGTGATACAGAGCAAAAAGCTAAGAGTAAACTGTATGCAGACACACGCAGAGGAGCGCAGCAGTCAGAGGTCAGCGTCGGTGACACTGTACTCCTGAGGCAAGACAAAACCGACAAGTTCTCCACAACGTTCAATGCGACTCCACACAAAATCATCAGCAGGACAGGAAACAAGGTCGTAGTGGAATCACCAACAGGAGCACGGTATACGAGAAAGCAACGTTTCAATCTGCTCTGTCTGCAGTCTGTCTTCCACCGCCACTTTAGACAGGCACGGTTAGCTCGGCGGCTAACAGCGAACTGTAAACATGTGTAAGTTATTAAGTTGAGTTGTGACTAACTTTAGTTCCCTGGTCAGCAGTGATCCAGTGTTCAGTGTCCGGGGAGTTTATTGTGAAGGAACAGAAGACGTGAAGCGGTGATGCGCTGTGAGCCTCTGTGTTATTAATTTATTATCTTCATAAAGTATCATAAACCCTCGGCTACACCAGCTGAAACTAAAGCTGGCAGTAGGCTGTGTAGTCGGACTGTTTAGGTTAGTTTGTCACAAATCTTACTAGTACACTCATCAGCTGGCTGAAACCAAACAGCCCCTCTTCCCTCTATCAGCCCTAATGTTACTGCAGCAGAGGACAGGAGGACAGGAGGACAGGAGGACAGATGACAGGAGGACGAAAAAAGTTTGAGAACCACTGCTGTAGATTAAACTACCCAAAAGTAGGAGTTAGAAACTACGGCAGTAAAATGCAACATACACAGTAATATTAATCCAGAAACATCATCTATAATAGTTAAACAGGGGACATTTTACTGCACAATGAGTACTGTAACTTTATTATTATTATTATTATTATTATTGGAAAAAGGAATCAAATAATCCGATATTCACTGTCTCAGTTAGTCATGCAACTTCAGGGAACTTTGCGGTATGATTGAATATATTTATGTTTTCCGGGACTCACTATCTGTCTCGTACCTTGAAGGAATTTTGAATTATTCAGCATTTACTGTTTCAATTTGTAGTGAACTACTGGAGTGTTGAATTATTGAAGTAATCACTGTGTTATCTTGTCTTGTGACCAGAGGCAATGAAGTTTTGATTTTAGTACAGAGAGCTGAATATTATACGACACAGCCTGAGGTGAGAGGACACGAGAGAGGAAGGAAGACAGTAATATTTAGTTCACTAGCAGCACTGACGCTTCCTGCTATCCAACTGAACAGCGTCAACAAAAGACCAGTAAACAGCAAAGACACAGCCTAGCATGGAGGTCAGTTTCAAAATAAAAGCACCATGAATGGTTTAGAGGTTGATAGGAAATGGTACTGTTTTGGACCATTCACAGCTCTGTTTTGGGATCCTCTGACCTCTCTGATGGAAGGAAAGACAATAGACCTGACAACATTTCAGCTGCTCAGACGCCTCTGCTTCTTCTCTGAAAACAAAGTTGACAGTTCTGTAAGATGATGGAGACTGACCTCAGACCAGCTACAAAACATCTACAAATAAATGGAGAGAAAAAGCCCTATACACCAAAATAGAGGATAAATATAAAGACATTTCTTAAAGCTCAAACTCGGTGTTAAACTACCCGAGAAGAGTATTTCGAAGTATCGAGTATTTCGAAGTATACTCTTTGGAAGTCAAGGCTTTCAAACTTGTGTTTGGAGCCACAATAAAGAAAAAGTTGCAACCTCCTCCAAGCTCCTTTTGGATTTGGATGCTCTCCCATACAAATGCAAACAATTCTTAGTAATGAAATGCAGCCATCCTCAATTCAACACACACTCACACAATTAAAACTACAACTAATGGTTTCATCACAAGAGTGAAAGAAGTCAAAACTCTGTACCTGAGCAGAAGATACATTTGTTTTCTGGTTTTGGTCCTGTCAGGTCATCTTCTTCTGCATTAGCGCCACCTACTGGATTGCAGTGTGGAGCAGTAGATTGGCAGGAAAATAATAATAATTGAAAAACAAACAAACAAAAGAACAACTAAATTCTCTATTATTCTTGTTTCTCTAATTAACTAGAAGATTGTGTACTTTCCATTATGTATTTACTGGCAGATTCTATCTGTATAATTACTTTTTTTAAGTTGAATTAACTTGATTTTAGTTTGCTGACAGACTTTCCTGTCTCCGGATCAGCTTTCTGGCCCACCTCCAGCCCTGAATCCCCCCCCCCCATCCTCACTCTTTACCCCTGACCTCAGACTCCTGCACCGTCCTGGCCACCAAACAAACCTCTCCACGGGTCCACACCCTCTGCCCGGTCTCCTGCTTCAGTCTGAGCTCTGTCTTTTACCCCTAAACTGTCAATCACCTGCAGCTGCCGACCGCTCGCTCGGTTTCCCACCGCGGGCAGCAAAACCAATTAGTGTCTCTGACAGTCGGCCGCGGAGCTTCTCCTCAAGTTTCCAAACTCTGTTTTTATTTTCTTCTCCTTGTGACCACAAAACAATCTCGTCCATTGACCCGTGTCAGCGCAAGTCAGGCAGAGAGGAGGCGCTGCAGGATACCTCGGTGTTGTTGTGATTCGTTTGTCCCCAGACTGTCCAAATCAGATCATGATCGTCCTTGTTTGTGTTTCCAGAAGGGCTGTTTCGAGTCTCTGATGTGGTTCATCTTCAGCCACAAACCATTTTTGCATTTTCTGACTTAATTTTCACACAGAAGAAATCCCAGAGAGGATGTAACAATCACACCCAAACTACCGGCAGCGTTTGTGTGAGCTGAGACGAGACCAGACACAAATGACCCTTGTAAAGCTTCTTTTAGCAGCATGTGTCTGTTTTATTTGGCTATGAAATGTTTTTTTAGCGTTCTCTGATGAGCCATTCAGCTCTGTGGCATTTAGAAAACAAAAGTTTTCACTTTTGTTTCCATTTGGCAAACAGCAGGAGTAGTTAGTGTGATTGTTTCAACTGGAGAAGACAGCATGACGAAATGTTGTGCGTTTGTCTCAATTTCACAAAGTTAATGTGGATGGCAACAATTAAACATCACAGTATCCATTGTCTTTTCTTTGAATCCACTAATCAGAGAAGTGGGAAACACGTCGAGAGCGCAGCCCCCCCCTCTGTTCAGCTTGCTCCATCATCCACATGTATCATCGTAAAACACTTCATTCAAACTGGACAGAAACAAAATAAAACTCATCTAAACCGTCGTTGTTACTCTTTCCAACAATCACCAAGTGTGCTTTGGTCCAACTCAACTGGAATTTCACCGAGTTTAATGTGAGCAAACAAAACCCTGTGGCGCAATGAAAGTGAGGGCCGGTGCGTGCCGGCTGAGGTGGGATCCCGGCCCAGCGGGGCACACCACCGTAAAATGGTATCGGTGTCGTTGTATCGGAGCCGTTTTTAGAGTACGAGTACTGAGCACAGTATCGGACCCGATACCCGATACTGGTTTCGGTATCGCTGCATCCCTATACTTTGTGAAGAGTGTAAAATGCACTTGATCTGATGTGACTCTGTCCTTTCTAAACTCCACACACTGGTATCATCAGGTCAGAGCAGGATTTGTAGTGATACCAGGTGGAAAAAGGCAACAACAAGGTCATGTTTCTGTAGTTAGAAGCGTTTTTCATCGGTCATGATAGACAGGTGAGTCACAACGCCGGAGGAAGTTTGTTTCACTGAGGACAGTCTGCTGCTGATTCCAGATCCACAAGAGACAGAGATTGATGCATCTGGCTGTGGGCGTAATTCTGCTAAAGTTTACAGATTGGTCCCTCTGATTGTATTTTATGTAAGCAGGAGAAGAAAAACAGCCAGAGAAGTAGATAAGGGATAAAGTAATAACGGAGAGGACATGGCGCCACATCCAGACTCAGCTCAGGGTAAAGTGAAGGTTTTCCAGCATCTCCTCAGGCTTAAATATACAGTAAATGCCAAATGACTTGGAGAGAAGCGGGAGTTGGAAACTTAACCGGGGAATTTCTATTTGATGCCGAGGAAGGAGAGAGAGGAAGAGAGATAAACGGAGATCCTCCGGGGAGCTACACAAAGGGAAAAGAAAAACTGTTCCTCTCCTTCACCTTGACAGTCTTTCTCTGGCGTCCTCCTCCTGTCAAGTGTCTCTCTCTCCCTTCCTCTCTGACATTCGCTCTCTCACACCAACTCTTCTGTGTGAACGGGATAAAAAAGTGAACTAAAACACATCACCATGAAACTTCCCCAGTCGATTACTTTCATTTTTCTTAACTTTAATACAAATTTGATAAAAATATGCAAATCAGCCATGATCTTATGAAATATGTGCTAATTCGAATACATTCAGAACAGAAATCTGAATATTGGATAAAAGCAGTTTCAAAATTCTCATTTCATTTTGTTGACATATTAGAGTCAAAGGTTTTTACTGAGAGGATTTTAGATATGTCTTTTTATCACTCCATACATCAGAAAATACTGTCAACAGCCATTAAAGAAATCTATTTTCACCATGTTTGTAGGAATAAATGTTGTTTAAATCAGGCTAAGATATCCAAGCATGCAAATAAAGTACACTTATTATACTTATAGGTATACTAAAACACTATTATATATTTATTTGACATTAAGTGAGTGTATTTGAAGTGAACTAAAGTACAACTTAAAACTAACTTAGAATAATGTAATCTTCATGTAAGTACATTCAATTACCATTACAAGTATTTGCAATTTAATATACCTTTTAAAAATACAACTTAAAATAAACTTATATTAAAGTGCATTTTTTGTAAGTAAACTTAAATACACTTCTAATGAAATTAAATCAAAATGCACTTTAAAAAAAGCATATAAAATTAGCAATAAAGCATGCTAATAGTGTATTATAAGACTTGATTTTTTTTTTACTTTTCATAAGTACACTAAATTATCACTATAAGTATTTGCGATTTAGTATACTTTTAAATAGTACTCTGAAATACAGCTTAAAATAAACCTATATTAAAGTGCATTTTTTGTGAGTAAACTTAAATACACTTCTAATGAAATTAAATCAAAATGCACTTTAAAAAAAGCATACTAATAGTATATTATAAGGGACTTAAAAATAATGATGCTTTGTATACGTAAACTAAAGTAGCGCTATAAGTCATTTCAATTTAGTATAATTTTTCAAATTACACTTAAGTACAATTTACAATGCACATACAATAAAGTACACTTTTTTAAGTACACTGCAATCACACTTTAAGTATTACAGAATTAGTATATTTATTTTCAGTAGATTGAAGTTGAACTTAATGAAATCTATTTTGAAGAACACCTTTCAAAAGTACATGTTAAATATACTTTAAATCAAGCATAAATAGTAAAGGTATACTTGTAATAACTTATGTATACTTAAATTACATTTCTAATACACTGAAGTATACTACTTTACAACAAGAGAAAGTAGTAAGATAAACACCTAAATGTGTATTTTGGATGATTCCTTTGCACTAGTCGGAAAGAAGACATGTTATGGAAGCAAAATAGCCCAAAATCTCAAAATTAACCAGAGCATGAAAAAGGATGTTTTTAGCGGGGGGTGTCTCCCCTTAACCACTGGCTGGCGGTACCCGGGTTTAGCACTCTGCGACTCACGTTACGCAGTTTTACAAGCGTGTCAGAAAAACGTGAAAGTCTCTCTCTAGAGCCAGTGTTTGGTTTGTCTGTTCTGGGCTACTGTAGAAACATGGCGGAGCCACATGGCGGAGCCCATGAAGAGGACCTGCTCCCTATGGAGATATGAAGGACTCATTCTAAGCTAACGAAAAACGCAGAGACCCGAACAGGACCGGCTCTGAAATGATTAATGGCACACTGCTGCTTTCCCAGCTCCTACAACACACAATGAGAAAGTTAAAGGGGGCGATAGAGGAATAAAAGACGTGACGACGGTTTATATAAGAGCTGGAAGGAGTCAGAGTGAGACAAGAAGACAAAATGAGACAAAGGGAAGGCTGACAGAAGAAGGGATGTGGAGGTGAGAGGGCAGAGCGGTGAGGAGGAAGAGGAGGAGGAGGGCTGATGTGGCTTCAGAGACACAGTTGGAAGTTCATCCATTCATCCGTCTGTCTGCTGACAGAAACATCACAGCTCCGTCCTCTCTGACTGAAGGTCTGCTATCAGCCGGCTGCAGCCTGTTACGGGAGAGAGGAAAAGAAAAAAAAAGTGAAGCAGAGAGAAAGTCACAGTCGGCGTTCAGTAAAGTTCATTATGCAGATTGCAGAGTTAAAGGGCTCCATTCTGCGAGACTAATTTCTCTTTCATGGCCATTGCGAGTGTGGAGATGATCCATTACAGGTTAGCAAAGAGCAGCCGGGTCAGAACCATCACATTAACTGTGCATCGCTGGGTATTCACTATTTTTCCTTCGCCGCTGGAAAGAGGTTAAAGCTCCAGGCAGCATGTAGGTTTATTACTGTTGGATTTTAAAATGTGAATATCGTGTGATGAAAATAAACATGTACACAAGCTCAAGGTCAAACACATACACTCCCACACACTAACAAAGAATACGCACCTCATCTTCTTCCCTCAGCAGGAACTGTAATCTAAATCACCAATTATAATCAGTGTTTACTTAAGGCAAACAAAGCAGCACTGTACTGTATATATATTATATTATGCTAATATAACCTTAAGATAGTGCATTTAATTTCTACAGCTGCTGCCCGGGTATTGTTCTGCTGATTAAAAACAATGTAGATGTGCTGCGTGGGAAAGAAAGGTCAGATGGAGATTTACATATTAGTCAAATTACAGTAGAAATATAATTCATTACAGCAATAAATAATATACAAAGTATTCCAACCATTAAGGATGATTTACAGTTCTAATTAGTATTCTCTACCACCATCCATCTATAAATGATTTGCATACAGTTTAATTATTAGTAAAAAAAGATGTAAATGAAAAACCATGTTCTTTACATGAATGCATGTCGTTGACAGTACAGTGAGTCTGCGGAGAGGACGCAGTGGGAGGATTCCTAAAATGAAAACTATATATATATGTCAAAGTTAACGCGATAATAACGCATTGAGTACAAATTGTTCTAACGCCACTATTTTCTTTAACTCAATAATGCAACTTGCCATTTTTAATTGACCTCTTAAAAAATCAGACAGGCTGCCAATTTTTGGGAGGTTGTAGCAGTTTTAAAGTTTGAGTGAAGATGTCATACTAGCTTGATGGGAAGGAGGCTAAATATTCTGGTGAGTGGCTCCTCTGCCAATTTAGCCATTTTCTTATAGAATTCAGAGCAAAGGAATCACATTAGATTCAGCCCTGCCCTTCGCCAGGTGGGACAGAAGTCTACCTGGTTTGTTGGCTGATTCGAAAAGTCTGTGCCTGGCATAAAAGATAGCTGTTTCCGCTTTTTGTGTAAGAAGATTATCAAGGGCAGAACAGACCGCATCAATCAATACAGATTTAGAAAGGGAATGTTTAAAATCCTTCTTTAAATCAAAGAGTTAGCCTTTTGTGTAGCAAATTCGCCACCCTTCTGCTTTTGGAGTTAAAAGAAGAGTAGAAAACTTGGCAAACCCAGTCTCTTCTTAATTTTAAATGCTCAAGGTCAGATAAGTGGGTCTCTTGTAAGAAGGCTAATTGTGTCCCTTCCTTTTCAAGCAATGAAAAAATTTCACGTTTCTTTACTACATCGTTGATTCCCTTCACATTCCCCGTTACTAATTTAGTGACACTAATCCTAACTGTGGTAAAATTGCCCTGTACTGCAAAATATATGTCCATGTAGATCTGTTGCTCGTGATCAACAAAAATAGGCAAAAAGAGATAGTGCTGTCATGTGGAAAAAACAACGACCGACCAAAAACCAGAACCCAACCCCAAAGAAAAAACAAAGCCAGATTCAACAAGAAATTCTCACAACTTGGAAAACAATAAAGAAACACCCAATGGGTATTATAGTGGGGCATGACACTAAAGGAAGTCATCACTGTGGAGTGGGCAGAGGAGAAAAAAAAGAGAAAAAACTGAAAATCCTCTCAAAGACCCCGCTCCCATCCGTAACAAAAGAGTGTCCAACATGATTCCAACTAGGTTGAGTGGTACAAGACACCCAGGGCTGCCGCTCCCACCATGCGCATCACACGCTGCGCGTAGGGAACCAAGTGCCGGAGGGGGCACCACAATTATGATCATCATCATAATAATAATAATGATGAATTATTTAAATTTAAGATGAATCACAAGTGCACAACTACAATTGGCATCATTAGACCATTATAGGCAATACAAATATCTACATATTTGCTCGAAATAATATAATTAATTATGGTACCCCCCTCCTCCATCATCCTGTGGTTTGTTCCATTGCACCCGACAAACTCCAGCCGGCTTGTCCAGACCGCCCGCTTGAGCAGCGCGTGGCGGCTGCGTTACCTGTTGTTTTTTATTTCGGCGTCCGTGTTAACAGGTTAGAGCAGCCATACTGCCTGCATGAGATGCGCTCTGCTCCGTGTCAGCTGCGTCTCATCTAGAGATTCGAGGTCTCGCCTATTTTTAAGCCACGCGGTTCACAGCAACAACAGACAGTGAAAGTTTGACTGTATATTGACATCATACCAGCAACATTACTACAGTTTCAATGTCTAGACATCTGTAGAATATGTTACGGACATGAAAAAAGCAAAGATTTGTTTTTAAATCAACACTTCCTCCTTTCATTTCAAAATAAAAGCCCCCAAGCTTTTTTTTTCTATGGACAGAATTCCTTCATTTGTTAACATGAGGCGTTTATTCTGAAATAGTTACAGGACAGTGTTGTAGAACATGCAGTGACTTGCAGGGCTCCATGAATGAATATAGTACAGGGTTTTAATTATTACTATTATTTACAAATTACCATACATTTCTTAATCTTTCTCTGTCGTAAATAAATATAAATGACATTTATAATGATATGAAATGGCCATTATGAAAGGCAAACTCTATGTAGAAAGAAAGGGCTGACATTAACAGCAGAAACGCAGCTGGTGTGAACCCCCCACCACAAAGCAATTACACCTAGGGCACCCAAATGGGTAGCAGCGGCCCTGAAGACACCTTTTAATTATATAAACAAAAACAAAGCAAATAGAAGGGCGTAACCCTATGCGATTGCAGCCCAGGCCACTACACCCATGTTGGACTCATTACGCTCTTTGCCTGGTACATAAGTATATATATATGAGCCCTTTTGTTAAACATAGCACATAGTAACCATCAAGAAAACACCGGTAGCTAGGATTAGTTAAGCGTGCCCAAAAACAGCCGTGCATCCTCTGCGTTCTCAAACCTGCGCTCCGCTCCCTTGTGTTGCACAACAAGCGTCGCTGGAAACCGCATCATGAATCGAATGTCCTTATCTATCAATTTTTGGAAAACTTCATTGAAAGATCGGCGCTTCTGCCGGACAGCACTGGAAAGGTCCTGGTGGATGAAGATGCGGGATCCCCCGTGTTCTGGCCTGGAGGTCCGATGAGCCCGTTCTAGCTTAATGCGCCCTTTAGCAGCAGACAAACCAAGCTTCGTTGGCAGCCAGGACTTGAAGAACTGGAGTGGATTGTCGCCCTCCGTATCTTCCTTTGAATTCAGAATTCTTATGTTGTCCCGTCTGCTTTTTGATGCCATGTTGTTAGTGTAACTTCAGGCTGAGAAAAGCCCCTTTGAGCTAATAATTGTAGGACGGGAGCGGGTGCTCCGGAAAGACACAGCCTTAGGCTAGCCATCGTCACGACATGCCTTCTTTGATAAGCACATGTAGTTTGGTGCAAGTCATAGTCAAGTCAGCACACTGACAGCTGTTGTTGCCTGTTGGGCTGCAGTTTGCCATGTTATGATTTGAGCATATTTTTTATGCTAAATAAATTACCTGTGAGGGTTTCTGGACAATATTTTATATTGTTTTGTGTTGTAAAATGATTTCCAATAATAAATATATACATACATTCGCATAAAGCAGCATATTTGCCCACTCCCATGTTGATAAGAGTATTAAATACTTGACAAATCTCCCTTTAAGGTACATTTTTTTTATCTGTACAAAATGTACCTTAAAGGGACGGTTTATAAGAATAAGAAATTGCTTGTTAACAGCGACACCTGTGGCTGTTAAAGGTCTCATATTATGCTCATTTCCAGGTTCATAGATGTATTTTAATGTTGTACTAGAACATGTTTACATGCTGTAATGTTCAAAAAAGCCTTTATTCTTCTCATACTGTCTGCCTCAGTCTGCCTGCCTCAGAGCCTCATTCAGCCTCTGTCTGAAAAACTCTGATTCAGAGCCTGTCTCCTCCCAGTCTGCTCTGATTGGTCAGCGTTTCCTGGTCTCCGCTGTCAATCAAACGCCCTCAACACAGCGTCACTTTCTCCCCCTCCCTGTAGCAGCTCCGTGAGCTAGAGAGAGAGAGAAGCAGCCAGGAAGAGTTTATAAACTACTTTAAAAGTTTATAAACCAGAAACTTCACCCAGCGCACGTTACCGGAGGAAATGATCAGAAATCGGCGACACATGATGAACATCTGCGGTCCAGATTCCAGGTTTTCTTGACGGTTTTTCTCAGGTAAATAATGCTATTTATAGCTCTGTTAGTTAGCTCAGTATTTACATTCTGCATAAACTCTGTAAACCGTAAACATACACTCTGTTTTACATTTGTCTTTACAGGTCCATCTGTGAGATATGACCGACAGAATCATCCCAGAGGAGAGCAGACAGCTGTGAGCAGATTTAGATTCATTCTATTTACATGGAGATACAGAGCTAACATGTTAGCATGTAGCTACATGCTACCGCTATGAGACGGTGTGTAAACACAGCGAACATCAGGGTGGAAAATAGAAGATGTGAAACAGTAGTCAGTTCATTATTTCTGGTGAAAGACACCTGATAGACGTAGTAAAGTAATCAGAGTAATGGTGTATTATTTACTGTAGGAGCTGTCTCTCTGTTACCATGACTACAGACCGGTTAACGTTACACTCACCGGAGCTTACCGTAGCTTAGCTTACCGGAGTTTACCCGAGCTTACCGGAGCTTAGTTTACCGTAGATGAAAGACTTTATCGTGTACCATGTCAACAGCAGGTGGAATTAAAAATGCGGTGTATAATTAATATTGTCATCTGTCTACTCAAAAAAAGTTTGACTGTGAAACAGAAATGTGTCGTGTTGCTTACAGTCACTATTTACTACCTGTACTCTTCTACATGCATGACATGAAATACATTTTTCATATTACCGTTTTAAACAGTGTAATTACATAAAGCCTTTGTAAAAGAACATGTTATATTTATCTCAGATGATGGGAGTTTCTGCTGGTTTTTGCAGACTAACAGAAGTAGGAGCAGACTTTGCTTATAGTTACGAGGCGGACCGGAGAGAGCTACTCTGTGGGCGGGGTCACCTCGCTGCAGGTTCTAACCGTTGTTCTAACAGGAAACCCTTATATGGCATGAAATTCGTCCACGACGTCACCAGTGTAAGGAAAAGCTGCTCAGCGTTTATTCAGACCCATTTTTGGACAGATGGAGCAGGAGAAAAAGAGATAGGATGGTCTTTTATGATACTATGGTGGCCTGTAGACACACTGGGGACAGATATTGATGTTTAAAAGACATGGAAAAGTGCATTTTGCATAATAGGTGACCTTTAAGTCAACGAAAGTCAGCATCCTGTTGCTCGCGCTTGTGCTCGCTCTACATAGACATGAATGAGCATCGCTCAAAACAGTGGTGCTAAAAGCACAATATCACTCTATATTTCAGCTGCTTGGCAGTAATGTTAGCTGACCAGACGAAGGTCTCTCCATGAATCACTGATGATCCTAGTGTTGGGTTTTCCTGCCTCAGCCTCCCGACCGCGGCCGGAGGGAACAGGGGAGACACCGGAGTTTTGGTCGGAGATGATAACGTTTCTCTCTGCGGAGCCCCGTCACTTCACAAGACACGGGAAACCTCTGTTGGTCTGGAGGAGCTGCAGCAGTTATTTCTGCACAAACGTCCACTGTACATTCACTAGATATTCTCCTAACTAAACTAACTCTTCTGCCGTGTGTAGTGTGCGTGCATGCACGTGAAAGTGGAATGAGCTTAAGGCAAGCAGGCAGAGGAGCAGAGTACAGCAGAGACTCCGGTCCTGGAGACCAAAGCTACGGTCTCCCCCGCGTCCTCCGACTGCGGCCAACACTGTTTAACAGACGGGCTTCGCTAGATACAACCAAGAGGTTTTGGTGCTTCCGTGTAGTTTGTGTTGGAGTCTGAGTCTGAACAGCGTAGCCACACGCGAGCGCACATGGGACACTGACCCGCAATGATTTATACGTGTAAGAAGTTACAAACAGTCCCTTTAAACTTTCCTGGGTCAGTCACTTGTAGTCACCACCACCTCCACTGTTATGAGAACTGTTTTTTCAAATACAGACTATGTAGTCAAACCTGAACTCTTATTTTAAATTCTTGACCCAAGAAAAGAATCATTGTCATATTCATTACTGTTTCAGTCGATCCTAATCAGCACATTCTGCACCGACGACTACGCGTTTGTGGAAAACACTCGGCTGAACTGATTAGGATCACTTCAAGCTGCTCAGGTTCATTTGCACTCACAGCGGTACAAAGACCCAATCTCCCTGCTTCCTGCAGCTGGCGTAAACATGCAGTTTAGGAGATTGGAAAGTGGTGATTAGAGTCTCTTCTGAAATTGAATGTGGGTTTCAAAAGTCAAGACATGAAGCAGACACACACTGTGGAAGTGTCAAGATTGGACAATGTTATCTTTTTATATCATTTCGATAACATGTTTGTTGAAAACCCTTAAAAAGACAAATTTTAACACCATATGATTTTTACATAATTACTTACACTGAGTATAATTAGCACCATTATTTCCCTCTTGAATCCTGGAAGCTTTGGGCCTGGAAGAGCTTTTTTTAATAATATTTTTAGACAAATAGAGAAATAATTATCTCAGCAGTGCTTGTTTGCTCTGATTGTGAACAGTTAATTAAGACTGAGTGGGAGTGCATTTTGGGTCTTGGCTAGCGAGGCGACATATCGACTGATGGATTGTTTACTCACATTCAATGGATGAATTATTACCCATGAGCCTCTGGGGCCGGGCCGAGACATGCAGACAGAGTCGTGGGTGGTCAGCGAGTTGACATGGTAACAAGCGGTGAGCCAGTGGCCTTCTGGGAAGAGGCAGCCATGACAGACTGAATGAGAAACACTGAACGTTCAGCCTCATGATGAATGGCTGCTGGTGGTTTAACAGCAGAGAGGAATATAAAAATAAATGATATTGTAGCGGCAGAAAAGTAGCAGGTATTACCACAAAACAATATTATAGGAGAAAAATAAATTGGAGCTGCAGGATCATTTGTTGATCCATATGTTTTTGTTGTTGGGCTGCAGAGGAATGAGAAGGTCTGAGCAGAAATGACCCAACAAAGGGCCGTACTGAGGAGATGTGAGGCTCCTGGGAAATCAACATAATGAAACCTTCTCACCTGAAAACACAGGCCACCGTGCCGCACAGTGATTGTCTTTCATCTGGTCGTCTGGATCAGATGGAAAAATGAGCGGGCGGTGTGGACCAACACAGAGGCTTCTGAGAGAGGAGGATTTAAGTGGCCTGTAAAGATTTACCATTGGTGGTATACACTTTGTATTAGACTATAACTGCTCTGTGGCTTTAGCACCGTCTGACACCGTCTCATCTGCTGCCTAAGAGACACTCCTGACTGCCCCCCATTGGATAGCTAGGGAAGCGGCTGTGCATTGCTCTTTAATGGAGGTGGAAAAGTTAACCAGACATGCATTTGCCAAACTAACCAGTTATGTCCTCATCCTTGAAGTCTTTTCTCTGGAAAAATAACATAGAACAAGACTCGGTCAAAACCGAGTAAGTGGCTGGACGGTCAGTCTGTGAATTTGTGGCTAAATTGTTACACAAATAGTCAGTGGTTATGTCTATAGGTCTGGCGAGGACAAGCGGTGGCGTACCCTATTGTGGAATGCACCTGCTTGGTCCTGGTTCAAACAGGAAACAACATGGCAGCCTGCTCGTAAACTTTCTGTCTTCCGTCTTTCTGTCTTCCATCTAAATAATCCACCAAAATCTACTTCTGAAAACATTTTAGAACTAGATCGCCAAGTTTGACAACTTGGTCCAAGTTTCGGGAGCCGGACGCGTTGCACTGGACGGGCTCATCTGCATCTGAACAAGGACTGTTCCTGCCTTTATATTTTGAAAGAGCAACGGTCAATGAGGAAACTCCAACACTCAGCCAATTAATCGTGTAACTTCATCACTCAGTCAGTCAGTGACAGAACACAAAAGAAGAGACCTTATTATAAGCAAATATTAACATTACAGAGACATTCTGTAGCATTTGGCATATCATTTCCATGAGGATCTTCTGGTTACTGTTTACTGCTTTCAAGAAATTCTTATGAGAAAATACTTATAAAAATGTAAATTTATGCGGAATTTACCTTGTAAATTAATCAAATTAAAAATATATTTTCGAATCAGAGAATTAAAACTGAAACTGTTATAAAAAACGTTCAATAAAGCATAACCTTGGTGTGGGTTTTTGAAGTTTGTTTTCGAGTGTGGGACGGGCTCGTTGCTGACCCTTGTGGCTGATGGGGGGGGGGGGGGGGGGGCAACCACTACAACTGTGATACTCACCACCTATCTATCTTTTCTTGTGTCTAGTTAAAAGCTGAGCAGCTGCATTTTGGAGGGTTTGAAGGCGGTTAAAATAAGTTTGATTTAGACAGGTAAAAAGGGCGTTACAATAATCTAAACGAGAAGAAATAAAAGCATGAATAATCATCTCCATCTCAACCTTGGTCACCACAGATCTTAATTTAGCTATGTTCCTCAGTTGGAAGAAGTAAGAGCGAATAAGCTGGCTGAATGATTTTGTCAAGCGACAGGGATTGGTCAAATATGACACCTAAATTTCGGAGCTTATGTTGAACACAAGTACTTAACGACCCCATATACTGTTTTATAACCAGAATTGGGTTTTCAGGAGCAATTATAAGGACTTCAGTCTTTTTTGTATTTAGCTAAAGGTAGTTGTCAGCCTTCCAGATCTTGATGGCATCCAGACATTCAATTAAAATGGAGAGTTGGTTTCTCTCCTCAGGTTTAAAAGAGCAGTACAGTTGAATGTCATCAGCATAGAAATGATAAGAGATGCCGTTATATATGCTAATAATCTGTCCAAGAGGCAGCATATATAACGAAAACAACATAGAACCCAGAACAGAGCCCTGTAGTCCATGAGCCATGGGGTTGGTCGTGCCACTTTGGAGGGACCAAGTCTCATGGTGATTTTTTTAAAGGTCTATGTCCCTAGTGTTGGGAAATGCATGATAGCATTGCAGCAATGGTAGCTTTCTATTTGCTATCACTCCTTTTTTCATCCCTCCATCATTCAAATTTTCACATCTTTTTTCGCCATTTTACACATAGATCCAGTATAAAAGAGGGAAACCAACACACAATGTCATGAAGTCATATATCATTGTAAAGCTTAGACTATAATCTGTCCATCGGTCACATTGTCATGACACTGAGGTCAAGAGAATTTGACCTTTGACCTCTAATGCTGTAATCGGGCAAATTCTGAATGCCACTGCAAATGCCCTTATATCTAACTTGATATTGATCTGATGTGCACATGGATAGTTCCAGCATAAAGAGTACAAAAAGAGCTTTAAAATGATATATTACATGAATAACAACAATAACAACATTTCTTATCAGAATAAATGTAACTTTGTGCAGTTTGTATCTGATAGAATATTCAGAACTTTGCATTGGATTCTGTTATTGGGGGCAGTTTGTAAATGACTTTCTTAGCAGCAGAAACACAAAATAATACAAAAACTCTAAAAACTTTCCTAAGAAATGTATTCTTTACCAGGTTTATCAATTATTTGATGTGTTCCCACTCTTACCCTGTTGTCAATATAAACATGTTACAACTGATGAGGCCCCGTTTCAGTAGCAGTGGGTTATAATCCAGGTGATATGTGAAAATGATGTTCACTTTTTCACAACCACATGAAACTTGGTACACTTGAACAGTTTGGGGCCATGAACATTTTCAGATATGGAACCATCGCAAAAACGCCTCATGGCGGCCATTTTACTTTCCACCATAACCAAATTATGTATTTTGCATCATATCTCCTGAACCCAACATGATAACACAGAAAAGGTGATTTCTACCCCTATGTTTTGATGGCCAACATTTACAATGATACCATACACAATATCATAAACTGATCAGGTGAATAGTTAATGGTGAATTCAGTGATTTTGTATGAAGCAAATCACAGTATCTGAGAACCTAGGCTAGACTTAGCTACTACAACTTAACTAGACTATAATATCATGTCAGTTATGTGCATGTTGTATAGAGTTTGAAAAGCTTAATCCTTTTTTTCATTAACCCAGACAATACAGTGACTGTAAAGAGGAGATCAATATTCAATATGACCGTAACAAGTTAAAGCTTAAAATGAATGTGTCAAACACAAAGATGAAAGATACATCCTGCAGATGCGCTGGGACGCATAATCAGTGATGGAACCTGGGGTCATTCAGTGTTTTGGGTCTTTCAACATCAGACACTCTCGCCCAGGCGACCCAGCCAGGGTTGATCAGACCCCAGTTTGCGTCCCAGCAGCAGTCGCCCACGTATCTAGCCTCTTGATCCAAAGCCAGTCTAGTGGCTTTCTCTGCAGCTTCCGTAAAGGATCTGACGGCCTTTCTCTATGGCCTCCCCGGTGATGCCCACTGCCCAGTGCCCAAATACTTTGCAGAGTGAATGCCCTGAAAATCCTTGGCAGCCCACTTCCACGGGCTCACAGCGAGTTCGTCAGCCTTGCCTTCTACACTCTTCCACAAGTTCCTGGTACTTGATCTCGCTTCCTCTCATTGGCCTCATCAATACGCTCTTCCCAAGGCACTGTGAGTTCCACCATGATCAGTTGCTTGGTAGACTCTGAAATGATGATCGTGTCTTGTTGAAGCCGTGTTGATGTTATCCAGGCTGGGAACTTCAGCTGCTTGCCCAAGTTCCCTTCCAGTTGCCAGTCAGTGGCAGTGGTGAGGAGAACAGACTTTGCTCTTGGTTGTAGGTGGGGCTTTTCTCCGGCTCTGAGGAACCTGATGGTCTTTGGCTGGTGTTGATGGCTACACTCTCATTGACTGTGTTAAGCACTTGGTCATGGCGGCAGCGATAGCGTTAAGGTTTGCTGGACTTGGTAGGACATCGTCAACAGCCTGGATTAAGAACCTGATGTGGAAGTCTGCTTACCAGATATTTGACCAGGTGATCTTTCGTTGCAGTGCACTTTCCCATCTAGTCTATGCTCCTTGCAGTCCCATCCCTACCATCCAGCTAACTCTTTGCCCTGGACATTGTCGACCCTGGTCACCGGGAAGAAGCCTATGTCTGCACACCCCATTGCTACGGACCCCACCTTTGCCTCAGCCATGACTCAGCCACCTCCAGTGCTTTGTCGACGCTCCTGCCTATTCAGACTTGGATGCCGGCAGATGCCACTTTTGGATCCCAGGACTCTCCGTACGAGAGAGCTTCCCCTGTCAGTGACACCATGAACTCTTCAGCGAGGCCACTGTTCGGGAGCTGCAGGATGTTACTGGTGTCATACAAGGCAGCACTGCTCATACTGCAGGGTAGGCCTAGCCATCTTCACAAGTAGCTGCTGATCTTCCTCTCCAGGGACTTGACTGTTGTTATAGGCACTGTATATACCTGCAGAAGCCACAAGATCTGGGGTCGTATGGAGTGCTGGTGTATCCAGGCCTCAAACTTCCCTGGCAGGCCTGTTTTGTCCACCTTTGGGAGCCAGGCCTTGAGCTCTTTACTGGCGCCCTTTATGGTGGCCGTAAAATTGAGAAAACATGAGGTAGTACCATATAGGCTGCCCAATATGCTAGAAATATTTCTGCGTGCTGGTGCCCCACTGCATGCAGCTGATGCCCCGTTACCACTTATTTTCGAGTACAAGTACAAGAACTTACATCTGGGTACTCGCCAATACTGAGTACCGATAAGAGTACTTCTCTGTGCCAAAAGACCCTCGTTAACATCCAGCCGGAGGGTGTAAGTGACACACGGCAGGCCGGGGAGTCCTGCATCACTTATGGCCTTTATCATGTTTCTGGCATTGTCCCGGAGCACAACGTGAACAAAACTTTCTGGAATGCCCCACGTCTGTAGCATATCATCAAGCGCACCTGCTATGGCTTGGCCAGTGTGCAAACCCCCGAAACTACTTTGCTTGTAGAACGACTCTCTGCAGAGTAAAATCCTCATCAATCCACTGCGCAGTTAAACTGATGAGAGACATTGGGCTGACACTGCTAGTCCAAATATCAGTGGTGAAACTGAAGGCCAAAATGTCCTGCAACAGACAGTTGATGTGCTTTTTCACAAAGTCATGCAGCTTTGGTAATGCGGTTTCTGTGATGTGGCGATGGCTGGGAATCTCATACTTCGGCTCCAGCACACTGACAAGACGGCAAAATCCCATATTATCAACAACTGACAGCGACTGGTCATCAAGAGCAGTCGCTCGCTTCCCCAGCATTTGCTGCAAAGTTGGTTTTTGCTGTTTCCAACTGCTAGCATTAGCAAACTCCTTGAACGCTGCGTTGTGTTGGTTCTTAAGATGTTTTATCAAATTGCTTGTGCTAAATGCGCTGCTTTTCACTCCTCCTCTTGACAATTTAGCAGAGCATAGTTTGCAGACTACTCTGCTTTTTTCTTCATCATTTACCGTAAAATAACTCCAAACTGCTGACATGGCTGCTCCCCCACCTAACGTTACCTGCTCATTTGACAAGAGGTTAACGTCACGCTGCCGTAAAGTGGTATCGGTGCCTTTGTATCGGAACTGTTTTGCTAGTACGAGTACATGAGCACACTATCGGACCCGATACCTGATACTGGTATTGGTATCGGTGCATCCCTAAATATTATTGCTCTACCGTTAATATTGAAAATGAGAACAGAAGCAGGTCGTTAAACCATTGTTCATTCGACCTGAAGAGAAGTTGGCTGCACTTTATTTTTTGTTAAATATTGTTACTACTATTATTACCTGTAGCGACTTCAGGAAACAAACTAAAAGCTGCTGAGAGACTGAGGTTGGGCCCGGATTGCTTGTCCGATATGCTACCAAAGTAAGTCACTGAGATCCGAAAATACGTTGAACAAAATGAAAATGATCAACTTATTATAACATGCACAAAATCTTGATAATCAACAGCGATCAAAAGAAAATAGCGGTCATCAAAAAATACGGCGACCCACTCACCCTCTCTTCCCTCGGGTGAACAGCATTTTATTAACTATGAGTACCACCCATATCCATGTGACCCAAATCTCCCAAATCAACAACATCACATAATAATAAATAAATGACAATATCACAAACACTAGAAAATACCAATACCAAAAAATATAAACCATCATAACCCAAATTAACATTACTGCAAACATTATTTCTTTCTGAAATCATTCATGGCAAACCTTTTGCTTTGAAAATGAGAACAGAAGCAGCAGGTTAAACCACTGTTTATTTAACTTGAATAGAAGTTGGTTTACTTTATTTTTTGTTAAATATTGCACTGCTTTTTATCTTGAGAACTGAAGCAGCGGGTTCTGAAGTTTCACTTTTTATTATTTTCAAATAAAAGGTTTAATGTCAGCTGGGATCGGCTCCAGCCCCCCGCGACCCCTAACGGGATTATGGATGGATGGATGACTCGTATCATATCGCTCTAGATGAGCCAACTATTGTCCTTGAATTCTTTTTAAGCTAAGTTGTTAAGGAAGGTCATATTGAATAATGTTCACAGTCACTGTATTGTCAGGGTTAATGAACAAAAGGATTACGCGTTAACATGCAACAGACATGATATAATAAAGTCTAGCCATAGGTTCTCAGATACTGTGATTTGCTTCATACAAAATCACTGAATTCACCATTAACTATTCATCTGATCAGTTTATGATATTGTGTATGGTATCATTGTAAATGTTGGCCATCAAAACATAGGGGTTGAAATCACCTTTTCTGTGTTATCGTGTTGGGTTCAGGAGATATGATGCAAAATACATAATTTGGTTATGGTGGAAAGTAAAATGGCCACCATGGCTGCCACGAGGCATTTTTGCGATGGTTCCATATCTGAAAATGTTCATGGCCCCAAACTGTTCAAGTGTACCAAGTTTCATGTGGTTGTGAAAAAGTGAACATCATTTTCACATATCACCTGGATTATAACCCACTGCTACTGAAACGGGGCCTCATCAGTTGTAACATGTTTATATTGACAACAGGGTAAGAGTGGGAACACATCAAATAATTGATAAACCTGGTAGAGAATACATTTCTTAGGAAAGTTTTTAGAGTTTTTGTATTATTTTGTGTTTCTGCTGCTAAGAAAGTCATTTACAAACTGCCCCCAATAACAGAATCCAATGCAAAGTTCTGAATATTCTATCAGATACAAACTGCACAAAGTTACATTTATTCTGATAAGAAATGTTGTTATTGTTGTTATTCATGTAATATATAATTTTAAAGCTCTTTTTGTACTCTTTATGCTGGGCATTTGCAGTTGCATTCAGAATTTGCCCGATTACAGCATTAGAGGTCAAAGGTCAAATTCTCTTGACCTCAGTGTCATGACAATGTGACCGATGGACAGATTATAGTCTAAGCTTTACAATGATATATGACTTCATGATATTGTGTGTTGGTTTCCCTCTTTTATACTGGATCTATGTGTAAAATGGCGAAAAAAGATGTGAAAATTTGAATGATGGAGGGATGAAAAAAGGAGTGATAGCACATAGAAAGCTACCATTGCTGCAATGCTATCATGCATTTCCCAACACTAGGGACATAGACCTTTAAAAAAATCACCATGAGACTTGGTCCCTCCAAAGTGGCACGGCGACCAAATTTTGGGGGTCTGGCTCATGGACTACTGTAGGACACCACATGACAAAGGGGCTCTGTCTGACATGAACTGACCCACTAATACCAAAAAAATCCTATCAGCAAAATAGGATGAGAACCAATCCAAGGCGATGTGATCTCATTGCAAGATGGTCTCTAGTATTAGAAGGATATTAGAAAGAATGCAGGTTTAAGGCACTTCCCCATTGTCTCACTTTTCAGTCCCTGGAGTTGCCCACTGTGTAAAACTGGTAGTTACTATTACATAACACTGGAGGATAAAAGAGAACAGTCACTCGTTAAAACTTTCTGGTATTTAAGCTAGCAGGACTGGTCATAGATACATATTAGTGCTGTACGGCAAGCATAGTGCTTTGGACAAAGTTTGTCCATTAACATTAGATATATGCCTGTGGGCATTATGACAAAATATCATTATTATTATTCATTTGTGTCAGTGGAACAGCAGTGATGTACGCATACTGTTATCACAGCAGTGGCATATGTCAGTAAGAACTGTCAAATACTGGTGAAGATGAGTGTTTTAATGTGCGATATGCTGGTCAGACAGCAATGACATACCACCATAAAACTTCGTATGACACAATCAGTGTAGCCCGGGGAAAAGTGGCCTGATCTGCCAATGGGGCATGAGGGACAAGTCGTTAAAGTCCCACAGTAGCAGTGTATAATAATTGGAAGATGTCAAGAATCAGTATATGTTGGTGAATTTTGGTATATGACAGTGGATCAAGAGTGTAACATCAGCTACTTTTCTGCTGCACTGAGGAAGCCAGAGAATCATTTGCTTGGACATGTTGGGTGTTACAGAGCAGGGTGATGCAAGCAGACTTCAAATTGAATAAAAACCGTGCAAGAAGACGTCATACTGGAGCAACGTGACACAATAAATATAATGAAACAATCATCCTGACAGAATGAGGACTGCCAGCAGCACATGGCACACACATGCTGCCTGCTGGACATTAAAATAGCAGAACGTCTGAGTTAGTGCCAGAGTTAAGAGGCCGGTCCAAATCTAATATACAGATAATGGAATTACTCTTCACACATGATGAAACAAGCCACCATCTCCGACTGCAGTGGATGTGAATAAACAACCAAATAATGCTGAAATGAATATGGATCAGATCTCATTATGACTGCAGGTGTTTTCTTTCAGCCATGTGTGAATGTATTCCCTCTAATGAGCCGTGTGTGATGTGAGGAGATTCTAACTTTGTGTTAAATACATGACACTTTTCATCTGGGCAGAGGAAGTGGTTTGGTGTCAGACGGCTGGTATTCCTGCTGAATGTGATTATGAAATAATGTACGTCCAGATCTGTGCCATCTGCTCTGGTGGATTCACTGATTTTTTTATGGATCAGTGGAGGCAGAAATGAACTAATGGATGAAAAAATACTGCTGTAGCCGGGACAATGCAACTGCAGCTAGTGTGTGCAAGCGTACGGGGACAACACATGTTTATCTCTTGGTTTCTGGAAGCTTTTAAGGTGGCAAGAAATCTATTTCCTCTCAAGATTAATAAAGTACAAATAATTGTAAACATTTACATCTTGGGATGCTGACGAGTCAGAAGTAAAGGAGTGGTGGTGCCTGTTGCGCAGCTTCCTGGTATCAACGTGTGAATGTGTGAGGACGTGGGAATCACTAAAAAAGGTTTTTGTTTGGCGATGAGTTTACACAATCAGTCTTCTACTGCTCACCTGTAGAGTAGACTCAATGTGTGTTTACCGTTTGTTGATGCAACCCAATTGCCAGAAAAAATGTGCAATTGTCCGTCTCTGCAAATCACGGACACGTTGAATGTCAACATTTCTGAATCAAAAATACGTTTCATAAATACGTTTCATAACAGCCTTGTATCACACTTGAAGAAACGCACAATGAAACGTGGTTAACGATGTGAAACGATTGGTTAGTTTGGAGTTCATAACGTAACAACGTCATGTAACAACGTCACGTATCAACGTCACGTAACGTCACGTAACGTCACGTAACAACGTCACGTAACAACGTAACGTGACGTCGTTACTTGACGTTGTTACGTTATGATCTCCAAACTAACACTAAATTTTGGCGAGGAAAACTGTCACAGCCATTTTCAAAGGGTTCCGTGGACCTCTGACCTCCAGATGTGTGAATGTAAATGGGTTCTATGGGTACCAACGAGTCTCCCCTTTACAGACATGCCCACTTTATGATAATCACATGCAGTTTGGGTCAAGTCATAGTCAAGTCAGCACACCTGTTGGGCTGCAGTTTCTGGACAATATTTGTCATAGTTTTGTGTTGTTAATTATTTTCAAATAACAACTATATACATACATTTTAAGCAATGGACAATCACGGGATTAATCACGATCAAATATTTTAAATAGGGATGTCCATAATTAACCGTTTAACTGTTAACCGACATTAAACATTTTAACCGATTAACGCTATCGGTTAAAACGGTTAAAAGAAATGTTAATAATTAACTCAAAAGCTGAGCGGTTCAGAGGAGCAGCTCGTCTCCTTAAGGAGAAAAGCTGGTCCACCTTAACAGCCTACCTTAAGAGGCGTAGCCGGAGTTGCAGGATACAGGAAGTTGGCTACGGTCTCTGGCTCTCTTGAGCGGAGCGGAGGAGTTGTAGTTTTGTAGCATTTATTCACCGACAAATAAACTGTACAAACACTGCTATACCTACGTTCACAGCTAGAACGCCACCAACAACCTCACACTCACCACCAACACACACACACGGTCTGTTGGAAACTCACTAAAGTTACGCAGACTACGTGTGGCGGCGGCGAGCACGAGGCCTCCGGCAATGCTAGAGCTGTTAACGTAGCACAAATACACACACTGTTGGACACCATCGCTAAAGTTACGCCACGCAGATACACAGCTGACAACCTGCTAAACTAAACTAGACTTTCACTGTGAAAGTGGCTGCATGTCCGCGACACTACACGCAGCATCGTAGCTGCTAAGTTAACGCTCCCGGACGGTGAACTGGGGACTCCCGTCAACGGATATCTGTTGTGCTCCTGCAGCTGGTACACCGCTGCATGCGAGGCACAAATCTTGTCGGTTTACGGTTAATAATCGGTTAACGAGGGTCGGTTATCGGTTAAGAAAATTTTCAAAATTAGCATCCCTAATTTTAATCGATTGACAGCCCTATTAACAACTTAACGTAATGTAACAACGTTATTTAACAACCGTGAGGTCAACATTTACTTTTGGTTCCACACGGGACACAAGAAGCTGTCTCCTGGGGGAAAGTCCTGTGTTTGTTTGACCCATCTGCCCTTTGTGGACTTTCTCGTTTGTTATACTCGTTATACGTAATGTTCAATAACAGTCGCTTGTTGTACTACCTCACTTGCTCTGACCGAATGCAAAAACTTTGTCATTTAACTTATCCGTGGTTTGCAGAAATGTACAATGCCAACACTTTTTTCCTGGCGACTGGGCTGGTATCTGTAAGTGTTGCCAAATCAACCTGTAATGGGGCACAGGTCCTAAAGCTACAAACCCCATAACACCCCCAACCCATACCCACTGTCACAACCTACACTGGTAATGTCATTCATTTACACACTGAAACATTTGCATGATAAAATGATCTCTATATCACTAAAATATGACAGGAACTCAAAACTATATTTAGATACATGCTCCCTCAGACTGAAAGAAGTTAAAGACTTATTAATAACAGAGAAGTTTAGCAATGAGTCATAAAACCTAGAAATGAGTTAGTATTTTAGAACTTCCAGTTCCCACGTCTGGAAGTCAATGGGTTTTTTGAATGAGTTTCTAGTTAGATGCCTGAAATGAAGTCTGTGGTTAACACAAGCTGAAGAAATTTTAACGTTTTGTTCTACGACATAAAATACATCAGTAAATATCCTACTCGTGAATTTTTAAGCTTTTACGTGTCTTAAAAAAGGCGGTTGTTAACAAGTAGTTAAATGAGAATACTAAACGTCGTCAAGCCGACTCATCCAGCCTCGTCGTTTATACTCACGCTCATGCGACCGTGGTGTAGTTGGTTTATAGTCTAACCTTAGTTTTTTACGTCTGCCGATTGCATTTGTGAAGATTATCTTGCTGAACAAAACGTGTAAGTATCATAAATGTCTGTTTGCCACAGAGTTTATTTTATGCAATAATCCAAAACCTAATGGAAAAATTAAATTGGCTTTTTGTCAAAGGAACCAGGGCGATGCTAACTTCCTTGTTGGCCACAAAAAGACGTCATCCCTGGACCTCGCTATACAAACTAGAATTACCGCCTTGCGGTTGTATGCCTCCGCCAACCAGTCAAGTTGCAGTTTGCGTCCATGTCTGTACAAAATGTCATCACTTCATAATTTGATCCTGTTAGACATTTGTGTGGAATTGTCATAATTAGCATATGAAGTCTTGAGTTATGGCCAAAAATTATGTTTTGTGAGGTCACGGTGATCTTGAATTTTGACCACCAGATTCTAATCAGTTCATCCTTGAGTCTAAGTGAACGTTTATCTCTGGCAAATTTCCTACTTACTTAAGTCGGAAGTTTGTATTTCTGCAAAACAGTTATAATCTTAGGTCACACAAATGGCTCCAGTTTAAAGTTCCTTCTATCAGTACAGAAGCTGGCAAAACAAGACTGTTCCACTACGGTCCTGGTCCTGGTCCTGGTCCTGGTCCTGGTCCTGGTCCTGGTCCTGGTCCTGGTCCTGGAACCATCTGCCCTTATCTCTTAAATGATTTTAAACTTCGAATAAAGGTGGGGTCACTGCTAGCTGCAGTTGCTTCAATTAACTAACAAACACATGACCAAAATGCTCCCCTGTTAATGCACTGTATGATGTAATGTATTTTGTCATACCTATTGTTACTGCCGTAATCAACGTTGTTGTCTTGTTATGTGTTGGATGCTGCTGTCTGACCCCAACTTGTAAAAGATGGTTTAATCTCAATGTGACTTCCTAGTTAAATAAATAATGATGATTGTGTCAAATTTGAAGAAACTCCCTGCAGGCGTTCCTGAGATATCACGTTCACGAGAATGGGACGAACATACCAACGTACTGACGGATTGACGGACAACCCACAGGAGTGCAACTCAATGCAAACAGTGTGTTTAAAAGGATGCATTTGAGCCAGTAATGTCTGCACGGAAGGTGAAAGACAAAATAAATAAAAAAATGCAGTTATTACCTGGTAGGCAGCCAGAGAAAACCAAAGGGACTGAGCTGGGTAGATGGTTCTCAAAATACAAGCACGAGGTCATACAGGCTTGTGCTGGAGCTGATGACAAACGTGAAGCAGGTGTGTAGAGAGGAGACGGGTCAGGTGATGAGGAACAGCAGGTCTGGAATGAGAAGAGAGGTTTGTAAAACATGACAGCTGGAAAGAGCAGAACAAATGGAGTCCGAATAACACGTTGAACATCTCTGTAGAAGTGCAGGTTGCTTGTATGATTCCACTCACCTTCCAGCACCAGGATGATTTTTAATTTCCCCTATGAACAGACAGGAGTGGCAACAGGTGATGCTGACAGCTCCCTCTCAGATGTGCGCAGCATGTGGCCCGATTAGTTCACCGTCTGCATCAGGACGCCGCCTTTCAAGCGGCCCTTCAGCAGCAGGTGTGGCCCTAAGCAGCTGCTTATGGTGCTTAATGGGCCGAGGCCGGCTTTGGTGCTCATGCAAATATCCCCAGATAAATAAAAGGAAAGAAAACAGCTGACTGCTTCTTGAAAGTCACCGTGCTACATCATCTTCCCAGCTTCAAGACAAACGTTCTGTTGTGTTTTGTGAAACCTGAGGGGATTTGTTGCATTTCGGCAGATGTTACCGTCTCTTCTGTACTTTGTAGAAAACAAATATTCCTCCACTTCTGATCTTGCAGTCATTTTTCTGTTCACATCAAGCTGTTTTTAGAGCTGTGAAAACCCTGAGGAGCGTTGAGTTGTGCCAACTCTTATCAAAACCCCCGAGACTGGAGCAGAAAACATCAGTCAAACAGCAGCGAGCCTGCTGAACAAGGAGACGAGGTTGATGTAACAAGCTGCTTTATTGTGTTGGTGAGTATTCGGCTGAACCGTGACTGAGCATGAAAAGCCCACAAGCAAAACCAAGTTGTTGTTTTCCCTCACAGGTGAGTCCCCAGAGATCTCCTGCACCTTTGCAACAAAACAATCCCAAACAGACGATCATAGTCGAGAGCAAAGAGCGGCATAAACAACAATCAAATGAATTTTGAGGCAAAACAAGGCTGAATTATTAATCATTAAGCTGTGAAAAAAGGCAGCGTTCTCAAATGTTTTCAGAATCATCTTGTAGTTAACTGTTTAGCTGTAAAATGAGAAGGTTTGCTCCGACTGGTGGGCGGTGCTTGGTATTTCCTCAACTGATCCCAACATGGTTGCCGGGTCACAAACTTTCTCATTTTACAGCTAAACGGAGAGAAATAGGCATTACAGTAACAGAATATTGATTCATATTTGATCAGCGCTGCCTAGTTTGACCGTTTGATCAGAGTTCATGAGTGATTGACAGACTCCAGATCAGCTCTTACTGCTTGTTTTCCTCCGGTCTGTGAAGTCTTGCAGATGCCATTAGGAGCACTGGAGGACACTGGAGGACACAGAGGCACATGATTTTTTTCAGATTACCTGTCTCGTGCACTACTGTCAGGACTATCAGGTTTTATAAAAATCACTTTTTTTAATCATATTTGCTCCAACCTGCCTACTACAGCTTTAACAGATCAAACATTTATGAAAGAAACAGCCACAGCATGCAATAATGTCAAATCAATTGAAATAAATTTGTCCTGATTACCTTTTCCCCATTGGGTGCAAAAAACAAAATCTGTGTTCACTTACTATCAAATACAAATGAGAATTTTGAATATCAGTACTTCAAATCAGTTCATTTAACTGTCGACATCACAGGACCAAACTATATAGTGAATCAATGGTCAATATAGACCCTGTTCAATGGTCTCGGCCCATTACTGTCAGGCTGTTCATGATATATGTTGTTCTGTACATCTCAACGATGTCAACCAGAAGACAAATCCCCAAACATTTGTTGTACGATCAAAGTGATACAGATTGCGGTTCATCGTCCCACTCAGGAGGACAAAGAGGCCATTTTTCATTCCTGTGTGAGAGGAAGAAGAAAACGGCCTTACTGGAATCTGTCTGTGTCTTGTGCAGTTCAAAGTCTTGTAAACTAATAATCCATCACTCTGACCTTGAGGGCATAAACAGCATCACTGATGTGTTACATGGATACAGAGTGAGTAATGGCACGGAGCAGCGAGTGACCTTTAACACCCGGGCCGACAATATGGACAAGTAGAAATATGGATCCTTGTGAATATGGATGTGATCAGATTACATATAAAACCCAGTGAGATGGAGCTGTGACCTCATTGGTTCACTGATAGATAGGGTTTAATATGGTGTAACATGGTGAATATAATTATGATGACAAATGTGATTATATGTAAAAACAGTGTGGGTGGTGTTATAGATGGTTTTAATCTGTGATGCCACCAAGATAAATTCATTCATATTTTCTGTGCGCGGTGAATTAATCATTCTGACTGTAACTCTCCATCAGCGCACGGTGCAGCACATGATAAATATGGATATAATTACAAATCTGCAAATATAAACACAGTATAGGTGGTGATTATGATAAAGTACGGACAGTAAACTACGTACAAACTCCCCTACAGCATCAAGATTCATGATCACAAGCACAGGTAGGGAAACAGCACAATTAATTACATTATATTACATCGCTATCTTTAGATGGAAGGGAAATAAGCAAGAGAACAGGACAACACATTAATGACACATTCATACAAATTAGTGGTGTTTAAGTGAGATCAGAGTTAAGGGTGTTTCCTTCACAGCAACTCCAATCCACTGTTTTATTTTACAAGGCAGTGATATTTAAGTTATTGATCCAGACTGAATTTTGTCTGGTTCAAATGTTTTAAAGGGCCAATGTGTAGGATTTGGCCAACCAGATCTCAGGCGTATAAACAGTACGACATTTACACCTGTCATGATAAAAAAATGTTAGGCTTTTCGTGTCATTTGTACGCCACGGGCTTAACGTTGTGAAATGGCTTTTTGTGTGCTATTTAACATGTTACCATGAAATGGTCACGGTTATGTTTAGGCAACAAAACCACTTAGTTAGGTTTAGGAAAAACATCATGTTTGGGCTTAAAATAAGTACGTAACCTAAGTAAAATACATGTGTAAACAATGTAACATACAAACAGAAAACACGTCACAAACGTCACAAATGTAACTTTAAAATAACTCAACAACACTTTGGGACACGAACACTGGTCTCCTGGTTGAAAGTTCTGTTTGTTGGACCGATCCACCTCCCCTGTAAGAAGTCTGTCTCACTTTTTATCTCTAGCTCTGAGACATAGCATATTTACGCATTTACATCAGTACAAGCTACATGGCATGACACGCCAAAAGCAACAAAGGCGTTGTCAGTGCACGCAAGAGGACTTCCAAATGTGTATGTCCTCTTGCGTGCACTAAGCAGGAGGCATCTATTGGTGAGGTTGTAGGTTGAAGCCAAATGAAACTTCACCCATGATCGTGTAGGAGGACTACGGTGGCCGATGGGAAAATGCGAGAAAGTGAATGTCCCTATCTAGAGCCAGTGTTTGGTTTGTCTGTTCTGGGCTACGTAGAAACATGGCGGCCGGCTCCGTGAAGAGGACCCGCTCCCTATGTAGATATAAACGGCTCATTCTAAGGTAACGAAAACACAATGATTCTTATTAATATTATATTCCATTTATGCCAATAGATCCCTCTAAATGCTACACACTGGCTCTTTAAGTAAATAACAAATTTCAACGTCTAGTTCAGTGCCCGTTCGGAGTGCATGCCCGTCCGGAACAGGCCGATTGCTCGGTCCCCAGAAGTTCTGCTAGCAGTGTTGTCGAGAACCGCGGTATGGCTGCTTCTAACCCGCCAAGTGTGAAGTGGATTGGATGAATGATTCTCGAGATATGCGAAGTGCAGTCATACATACATACACAGACAGACAGAGAATACATCTTTTATAGATAGATGATGCTGCTATAGCGCCACCTATTGGCCAAATGGCACCAAATTTGGATGACGTTGTAGCAGAAAGGGGGAAAAGAGGAAAAACACAGAATAGCCCTTTTCCACCGTGACAGGAAAAGAAGGAGGAGAAACTGAGGAGATAAATGAGACACACCTGTGAGCTTGGGGGAAGGGGAAATCAGTTCAATCAACTAAAGCAGCATGGAGGAGAACAGAGAGGAGTGAGAGTGGATAAAGGAGGAACTAATCGCGGCTGAATTCAGTTTCTGGATATCTTTGTAACTAAAGCAAAACAGTGACATATATGAAGTTAAACTGAGCAGCAAAGGAGCCAAAACCGGCTGAAATTCAATGAACTGGCTCGGACAACAAGGCACTGTTGGAGGTGTGCGGATCTCTGGAGCTGGTGGTTAACTGGATTCTTGTTCAGCTCAGACCTGTTGGGACGCTACTGAGGTGTCCTTGCCTTTGTTGGGCCATTAAGAGAAGTTTTTACTCTCTCCAGGCTTCTCCCTCTTTTTCTCCAAACCCCCCCCCCCCCCCACCCCACACACACCTAAACCCTCACACCTTGAAACTGAACTGGACTAAACGGAACTGAACTGCCTTCATTCAGACCCTCTCTCACACACACACACACACACACACACACACACACACACACACACAGACACGCACACACAGTTTTTAATGGCCTGTAATAAGTGTATAGTAACTTATTGTTATGTTTACCAGTAAGCTGTTATAACATTGCTGATAATACAGATTATTATTTTCCCACTCGTGTAGAAAGACTCACTAATCGTGAGGTGCAGCCTGCTGTATGGCCAAAGCAGTCTGGTCCACTTATTCAGGCTCACAGCTTTGGTTCTGTTAGCTTCGTTATCGGTGGTGATGCACACTGATGACGGCTTCTTTTAGGTTCCATGGCATGAGAGCATCCTTTAAACCTTTAAACCGCGATTATATCGCTCGTGTGATCATACGGGAAGAGGTGGTTTGAAGGCAATTACTCTTCAACTCCCAGTTGTCGATGTAATGTACAGTGATACTCAGGAATGGCTCACACGTTCTGCTGGACGTTCAGATCGGTAGTTGTGGAGAAGTGGGTCACCTCTGTTAGCTGGTTGGCCAACTTTTCTCTCACTGAAATGTAGAACTCCGGTAGAGCTTTCTCCGCAAAAAAATTTGCGACCAGGCAGTTTATATTTTGGATCAGGTATCTTAATGAGTCTTTTGAATCCGGGCTTTTCAACTATGCTAACCGGAACCCTGTCTTTTGTGATGTAGTAGTTTGCAGCGGCCATGATTTCTTTCCATTTTGCACTTTTTTTGTCATATGGGATTGCTTTGGAAAGCGAGGAAGCCAGAGTAATTTGCTTCTGGGCTGGTTCTGGTTGCTTTGGTCGTGTTCTCGCTACCGTACTCACTTTGCCGCTTCAGTTCTTTCAGTTTCTCCGGGTTCCTTCTCTCTCCGCTGCGTCCCCCCAAACACAAAAACACGCCGGCCGCATACGTCACACACTCGCCCAGGAGAACGGTCTGGATGGAGGCGGAGTCTGTGACGTATGTGTGTGTGTCTGAGAGGGAGCTGTAGAAGAGAGGGAGAGAAGGAAAGGCCAAAGTGAGTCTCATCCCGGCTTAAAAACATTACATGACAATTTGTAGTCAATGTTCTCGATATAGTCATTTTATACACCGCGCGTGGGACACTACATCGACTATATTCGGTGTATCGCCCACCCCTACTCTAATCTTTGAAAATCAGACTTCATGGGAACACCAGTTATTGCTCCAACTAAGTGAGATAATATCTTAATTTAACAAAATAACCCCACATAATGAGCCGTTGCTGCACACAGTGTGCTCATGTTTACAGACTCAGCTTGTCGGTGAAGCTTTCCACTGAATGATACCAAAAGGACGAGAAGGGGAAATAGATTAAGATTGGTGATCTCAGCTTCCTCTGGACGGAGCGTTTAATCACAGTTGTTTTCTTTCCCTCTCTTGAGCTTCAATTTGTCACTCTGTATGTGGAGAGAATTCCTCACTAATATCCACGAGTCGTGAATTTCAATTAGGGAGTCGGGGTTAAGGTGTAGGTCACGGTATGTGCTTCTCATTGCTGCAGCCAAACTGTGATATGGGCTGTTTTCTGGTTTCTACTTATTGATAAAACGATTCACCATCTGGCCTGGTGCAGCATTAAACACGCTCTGTATTTTCCTACAAGTCAAGTCAATTTCATTTGTACTGCCTTTAATCAAGGGTGCAGTCTCACAGGGCTTCAACAACGCCTACATTATGAAAGATTAAATGAAAACAAGGAGAGCTAAAACCAAACTCTGCCCTGCGGGGAAATTAAATGTCAGCTCCAACTCAGCTCTGCTATGTGTGAACAAACAAATAAATACAGAAAACCCATCTTAGGTTCAATAAATCTATTTGGAAAATACATTATGCATGTTCCTTTTAGCAGACATTTAACTGGCTTTAAATTGTGGATGGGAAACATTTCTCTTGCCTTGTCGTCGGGTGAATACATTGCCCTTTTAAAGCTGCTGGGACGACACTAATGATTCCTGCAACACTTGACCATAATCTACTTTACTCTGCTGTGGATTTGACACATAAATCCCACTGTTACAACAGAAAAAAAAAACGTGTTTACCTCAGAGAATTGTGGTCATATTTACAGAGTTTATTTCCTGTGCAGCTCGGCTTAATAAAACTGTTTTCCGAGCGTCTTATCAGGCACCAAAACACACAACAGATGTCACGGTAATGCCGTCTATCCACACCCTGCCGGCCTACTGTCAAAGCATCTTTGTACCTCTGCCTGTCACCTGGATTACAGGTTTACTGAAGCTAAATTGAACAATATCCGCGGCTGTTTCTGCTGTTGCTGCTGCGAGTGTCATGTGTGACGTGGTGAAACCTTTCTAATCTAAATTTGTGTGCAAAAAAAGTGAAATAAAAGACAAAGTTGAAGAGAGGCAGACTGACGATGACTGGAAATATAGCAGCAAATTGAAGATGGAAAAGAGAAAGAGAGAAACAGTCATTTGAGAGGGAATGAGATGGAGGGCCCCCCCGCTGAGCAGAAAATAGCTTACCATCTCTGTGTGTGAGATAACAACAAATAGGAGGCTTCTGTTAATGTCAGCCTGTAGTTGTGTGTAATGGGGAGGTGCGCTTTAGCTCGCTGAATGACAGACTTTACCTGGATAAAGCTTCATACAATCGACTATAATGGAGCAGCTAAGGTGATACCTGGAGGGAAATGGAAGCTTCCTACAGGGATAATTATATATGATTGAAAGCACGGGCAATTTTCATAACCATCTAAAGAACTTGAGTTGGGTGCGTTGCACATCGCCTCGAGTCCAAGTCATTTAGGGGGAACATGAGAAATTTGACAATTGAACATCTGGAGGCCTCTTTTCTGAATTACATTCCATTATAATCGAGCTGAGGGAGCTGATGATTTAAAGGAATGGAGGCTGCAAACAAGGAAAATGGTGCTTCTTACAGCAAAGCGGTGCTTTCTCTAAGCTGAAAGGTTTGTTTCATGTACTCTTACATTTCTCTTTCTGAAAAGGGTAAGAAAGCTATCTTTTTTTATTTTTTTAAATTAACAAAAAAAATGTTCTGTAGCCAAGCCTAATATAGAACTGCAACGTTGAAAATATGCTAATTTTTATGTTAATGTAATTTTAATGTTTGACAGAAAAAGTAACATATGTTTGTACAACGGCTGTCAATCGATTGAAATAGTTAATCGCAATTAATTGCAAATTAATCGAACATTTTTTATTTGTTCAAAATGTGCCTATCTGGAGGTCAGAGGTCAAGGGACCCCTTCGAAAATGACCATGACAGTTTTTCCTCGCCAAAATGGGTTAGGGTTAGGATTCTTTAGGTTTTCTAGTTTCATATGATACCAGTATCTTCACTCTAGCTTTAAAACTGAGTCCGCAAGTTGCGTTAAAGAAATTAGTGTCGTTAAAACAAATTTGCGTTAACATGTTATTATGAATGAATTAATGAATGAAAGACTTTATTTCGAACATAAAATAAATAAAAACAGATACAAAATAATAACAAACAAAACAAAAGTAATAGTGTCCGAAAAGGAGTAGGTAGAAGTAAAACTTATATTTCCCTACCCCTTTCTCACTTCTCTATTAACTCATATATCATAGAATGATAGAATGATAATATAATATATAAACTATCCCAGATTTATTTATATCCCAAATGAAATATATGAAAAGCATCCCAAGTTTATTTACAACCCACAAATCCATCCGGAGTTAAAAAGTATATAACCAACCCTTAACACAACCCTTATCACAACTCTTCCTCAACCATATACCTCCCAAAAATATATTTTTTGCATAGCTTTTTTAATTAATTTATATTTGTGCTACCCTTCAACCCATCACCCAACCCATTCCACAAATCCACCCCACAGACTGAAATACATACTCTTCTTTGTTGTACGAACACAATGCTTTTTAAAATTCATTTTTCCTCTTAAATTATAACCCCCCTACCTGTCACAATTTTTTTTTGAATATCGCCCAGAAGTGAATTATGTCTTGCTTTGAACATAATTATTGCGGTTTTAAATTTGACCAAATCCATGAATTTCAATGCATGTGACTTTAAAAACAGTGTTTTGGTGTGTTCCCTATATCCCACATTATTTACTATCCTGATTCCTCTCTTCTGTAGTATGCATAATGGTTGTAAGTTACTTTTATAAGTGTTACCCCAAACTTCCACACATTAATTCAGATAAGGTGATACAAGTGAAGAATACAGAATGTGCAGTGATTTATGCTCCAGTATGTGTCTTGTATTCCCTAAAACTGCTACGCTCTTTGCCAGCTTTGTTCTTACATTATTTATCTGAGGTTTCCAGCAGATTTTGTGGTCCAGTGTTATACCCAGAATGTATTTACATATACTCTTTCAATATTCACATCATCTATTATCATTTGTATGTCTATTTTTTGGTTTCCAAATAACATAAATTAAGTTTTGTCCAAATTTAATGACAATTTATTTCTGTCAAACCACCGTTGCAATTTTCTGATTTCTGTTGTAGCCAACCTCCAAAAGCTGCTGCAGATTTTCCCCAGAACAAAAAATATTTGTGTCATCCGCAAATAAAACTAAATTCAGTGTCCTTGATACCCTACCTATGTCATTTATATACATAATAAACAGTTTTGGACCCAATACTGACCCCTGTGGGACCCCACAAGTAATACCTGAGCATGTTGATTTGTAATCCCCTATTTGCACGTGCTGCTGCCTGTTTCCTATATAACTTCTCAACCAGTTCAGCACTACCCCTCTTATACCATACCTTTCCATTTTATTGAATAATATATCATGATCAATGGTGTCAAGTGCTGGTGGGGCTGGAGCCGATCGCAGCTGACATTGGGTGAAGGCGTTGTACACCCTGGACAGGTTGCCAGACTATTACAGGGCTGTCTGACGGCAAGATAAAGCGGTGAAAATAATCTAACCAAAAATATTCCGTGGAACCCCCCACGGCACAAGAAAGAGAGGCCGGCCCAAGGCTGTTGGCTACACATGTGTCTAACACTGGTCAGGTTAACTGACTCTTCTCAAACTACAGCTGCTGAAGACAAGATCATTTGTTGTGTATGTTTGTTATTTTCTTGCTGACTAACCATTGTTTACACATATCTTCTGTTTTAACCCTGACTGCACCAGATGTGGTTTTTCATGCCATTAACCGTTAACCAGCTCTAGCAGCTCTCAGTGTTTGTCAGACTTTGTTAGAAATGTACGGAGCCCCCCTTGACCCCTAGGAGAGTAGTAACTCATTCCCTCAAGTTAGTAACTCGTTCCCTCAAGTTAGTAACTCGTTGCCTCAAGTTAGTAACTTGTTCCGTAAAGTTAGTATCTCGTTCCCTCAAGTTAGTAACTTGTTCCCTCAAGTTAGTAACTCGTTCCCTCAAATTACTAATTCGAGGGCACGAGTTACTTCATAGAGCACTTCCTTCAATCATTCCTGACAGTCAAGTCATTAACTTCGGTAAAGTTGGAAAGATATTGACAGATTCAAACTTCCCGGATCAATAACTCATAACCGAAACGTTGTTAAAACACAAATGACGGCTTTTTCTAACCGTAGTAAGGTAGACAACAAGCTACAACCTCATTTTAATCAAAACAGGCCATCCCCCAAGTTGGACACATAGCATTGGTCTCTATGTGCAGCCGGCTGTGAGACGAGTGGTGAGCAACGCCGAAAAGAGATGTTACAACAATATTCAACTTCACTGTTATACAGTGTAGTACCACCAAAATGACTTCACACACCAATGGTCTCCTCATAGTTGTACTACAACACTTAGTTTGGAAAAATATGCTTTTGTATAATTTTGGTGAATTGTTATTGGGAGAAATATTCAATAACTTCAGTGTTATAAAGTGTAGTGCTAACAGACTGTCTGCACACATCAATGGTCTCTTCCTGGTTATACTACAATTGGTTTAGTTTACACGGAAGTTTGCCCTATACAATGGTCTTCATGGCAAAAAAAATTCAAAATAAGTATTGTAGCATAACTAGGAAGAGACCATTAATGGGTGGAGACATTTTGGTGGCACAACATTTTATAACAGTGAAGTTATTGAATATATTTCCCAATAAAAATTTCACCAAAATTATACAAAATCACAGTTTTCCAAAATAAGGGTTGCAGTATAACATACAGGAAACCATTGATTTGTGAGGTGATTTTGGTGGTACTACACTGCATAATACTGAAGTTATTGAATATTTTTCCCATTAAAAAAATCACCAAAATTATGCAAAAGCCTATTTTTCCAAACTACGTATTGTAGTATAATCAGGACCATTGATGTGTGAAGTAATTGTGGTGGTACTACACTGTACTGCTATCTTTATAGCATCTCTTTTCAATGTCTGAATGAAATGTGAAAGGTTTAACAGAATTTTCCAACATGCCAATCTTAGGGAATTTTCTGCATGGCGCCACATCGATGTCTGTCAACCGTCTCCGATTGAGATAATCTTCGAAGGGATTGAAGAGGGTGGATGGAAGATTCAGGAAGGAAGACAGACAGAAGGTAAAAGGCAATGAAAAGTAAGAGACAGATACATTTTTGTTTAAACAAAGCAGAAAGTGTCTGGTTCTGCAGAGGATATTTATCCGATTGCTCAACAGCCTCACAGCTTCGGTTTAAGAGCACCTTGACTCTTCTTACTAGGAGATAACAACGGTCTAATCTCTAATGGAAAAATAACCTGGAGAAACAGAGCTAATCTGTGACAGAGAAATAATAGCAGCGCAGGACAACTTTTAAACATGGCTGCCTGCAGACGACGTGCACTTTTAAAGGATTATCCTCACACTTGTCGCTTTCTCTCTCCAAAAACATTTCCAGCTTCTCTCTATCTGTCTCCACACAGAGTCAGTGTTCGTCCTGATACATATCAGTTATCACGGCCGAGCCACCTCACAGCTGCCCTGTCCAATAATTAATAGATTTTCTAAAAACGTTTTTCAGTTTCACCTCTGCACGCTCTTATCGGGCAGGTGGAGAGCCGTGAGGAAGAGGAAGAGGCTGCAGGCCTTCAACGGGGCAGAATCCAGACGACCTCGACTATTAATTACAATCTTTAGTCTCCAAACAACCTGCCGGCTTTAAACCCCTCTGATGAGCGGGTAAAGACTTAAATCTGATAGAGAGTAAAGACATAGATCATTTGGAGTCGGTGCTCTGTTGATTAAATCTTCAGCACACCTCATGTGTGAACTGATGTTCACAGCGTGGCTCTGTTTGTTTACATGTCTACATTTCTCTAACAGTTCAAATAACATATTTTTACATTCAGGAGCAAAGCAGGATGTATGACGTCGCTATACCGTTGAAAAAAACGTACAACGTAACTGTGATATTCCCATTTATATTTCAGCCAGGAATCTTTGTCACATGTGTTTTAGACTGTATATAAGAAGTGGACAAGTCACCGTGACGTCACCCATTGGTTTGTGGACTACGGTTTTGAAGCCTTGAGTTCGGCATTTTGGCCACTCCTGCACAAGATCATGATTATAATGAAAGCACAAACTGAATGAAAAATTGTCAAAAACTACAACACATTCTCATCCCAACTCGTCACATACTGACGCTTTGTCTGACCCCTCGGCGTCACTTTTCAGTCGCAGTAAACACGTGCTTAACTTTGTGAATTAAACAAAAGCACTTGCTTAGGTTCAGGCAATAAAACCACTATGGTTAGGTTTAGGGGAAAAAAAACGACATGGTTGGGCTTAAAACTACTACACACTGCACTGCACAGTGAAAATGCCACTGAACGTTGTGGCAGTTGGGGACGTGAACAATTAGCTGATTGTAAAGTGACACACGGGACACGAACAACGGCGCTCAACGGTGCCTTGTGTGTTGGTATCTAACGCCGACGGCCGTGACAAAGCATCTGTATTTGACGCCCTGGGTATGAGAATGGGCTGAGATCTACATCTAATATATAAATTTTGATTTTGTTGACTAATCTAAGCTCAAAGATGTACCGCATCTCACAGTAAAGGTGACATGCGGTTGAAACTGAGCCACATTTACAGATACGATTGATTTAGAAAATGACGAATTGGGCCTTTCAGACGAGTCTTCTCCTCTAATATTGTAAGGGAAAAAAGAAAACACGTTGTTGAATGTTAATTGATTGTAATGAGCTGTTCAGTCGAGGCGTCTGTGTCAAATGTCTTCTCAATCTTCTCAATTAACAAGCCCACACATGAATGAAATGAAGAGTGTTCATCCACCAGATGAATGAAGGAGAAGAGGAGGAGAATGATAGTGGACTCTCCTGCATGCTGTAGGTGGGCTGATAATTAGCGGGACAAACGCTGCCATCTAATTACACATCTGATTGAATTCAAACTCCACACTGAGAAACATCTCCACAGCCGCTCAGATTATACACTGTAGGTGGGCGGATAATTACCAGCAGAGAGAAGAGATCTTTTCCCTCCAGCAGAGCGCCACGACAAAACATGGAGGGTTTCACGTGGAAGCAGAGAGAAACTCTTCTGTTACTCTACTGCTGCTGTGTAACAAGATGAGATCCTCTAATATCTTCATATCTCTCCAGATAACAGCCAACAGGAGGTTGTCATGAACTAAAATCAGCTCTACTACGTGCTCTCTATGAGCTTTAGCACCGTGACATTTACAAAACAGCAGTGGGAGCAGCTTGAGTCCAGAAGGGAAACAAATCTAGAGGTAGTCGGCCAACACTTCAAGTAGAGTCATCTGACACTGAAGCCTGCAATCCATGAGCACTTAAAGGGAATGTATGTAACTTTTGACACCTACAAACGTGTTTTAATTGGTTTTATTTGCCAATGTGTGAACAGGTTGTAACCTGACCAAAAAAACGAGACCTTCTGTGACTTTCTGGGTTTCCTCTACCAGCCTGTAGACTGCTTTCAATGTGAAGAACGCAGGCCTGTTTTTCCGGGAAAATCCAACGGATGTGACGTCATGCGCTCTCGCTAATGCCTTTACTCTCTTCAGCTCCTCTACAGGGCTAACGGTGTGCAACCATAGCTAACGTTTGGTTAGGAATGGAGTCCGCCAACGCAGAGTCATAGTTAACCTCTAATGGCTCAGACACACCAAGCCGACGGTCAGACAGTTTTGGGCCGTCGGTTAGCGTCCATCAGCCTAATTTTTTTCGGTGTGTCCCGCACTGTCGGCTCTAGTCTGCCCATGTCAGTGTTTTTTCTGCCGATTCAGCTTGTTGAATTGGCACCGGCACCCGTCGGTGAGAGAAATCACTCTGATTGGCTGTTCAGCTTAAACGAATCAGTGCACGAGAAGAGAAATGGAAGTGAGGAAAGCAAGCCGACAAGTAAATTCAAGAGGCCACACACAGAAGGCTCTTCTCATTTTTCATCTTCATCTCATCTGATCATTTCAACACATAGATATATTCACAACTACATGGCCATCTGGAATGAAGCTAAGTGGTGAGTGAGAGTAGTGTAAATGGTAAATGGACTTGCATTAATATAGCGCTTTTCTAGTCTTCCGACCACTCAAAGCGCTTTACACTACATGTCAGCACACACACATTCATACACTGATGGCAGAGGCTGCTAAGGTGACAACCTGCCCATCAGGATCTAATCTAAATACTCATTCACACACCGATGGCTATGCCTTCAGGAGCAATTTGGGGTTAAGTGTCTTGCTCAAGGACACATCAACATGTGACCGGAGCAGCCGGGGATCGAACCATCGACCTTCCGATTGATGGATGACCTGCTCTACCCTCTGAGCCACAGCCGCCCAAAGTGTGAAAATGGTTGTCAAACACCGCTCTGTTTCATGTACGTGTCATAGCAACAGCTTGAATATCTGTCGTCCTCAGTCGTCTGGTTTCCCTTTTCGTAAAATGAATACAGACTACCGCTACCTGCTGGTGTGGAGAGTTATTTCATCTCACGCAGGCGCAGAATGAACGTGGTAGTTGGCCGTCGGCTGTTGTCTTTGCGATGTGTTCGAGTGCAACTTTTTGGCCAAGACAAAGGCGACTGGTGACCTTCATTGCCGCTAGTTCTCTGATGTCGGGTTGGTGTGTCTGGGCCTTTATGTGAAGTTTTTTTTATACTGTATACAGGCTTGTATCTTTGACTTTTTAAATGAAAGAAATGGATATTTTCTAAAGCAATTGTCAATCTATTGTATTGATTATTCAACCAGGAGAGTTTCTTGCTGAACTGCTCCAGCTGTGAGTCAGATGAGGAAATGAATGAGCCTGAAATAGCCAACTCTATACACAGCAGTGTTTCCAGATGTTACTCCTAAGTTTCTTCATCAAGTGGTCTTGTTTGTGTACCCAGAGGTGTGCCACCACAGGTCATTATTCAGCCCACCTACACTGAGGAGGAACACCAGAGTGATTTGACTAAATCAGCCAGAGACTTTAAAGACGGAGCTGACAGTCTCCATTAGATCATTCAATACACGCTATTGTATAGAGGAGAATCATTATCAACAGTTATATGACATCAACAGGGACACGACATGGAGCAAGATGTAAGATGTACTGAATACACAGAGGTCTGACTGGCTTCTCTGTATATGTGGGATATATTAAATAAAACCATGTCAGGAATCAATTCAGTTTTTTCATTCAGTGCCATTTAGAGCCCTGAAGACATCTGAAAATAAAGTTATGATCCAAGCGTCTAATTTAGAAATGAGAGTGTAAGCTGTTGCATCACCATAATGCAATAATATTGAAGCACCAGTGGCTGTATGCCGAGGTTTAAAACTCTTCACGGTCTCAGTGATTTTATTTGTCCCGCTAATCTCATTTCTCCTTCAAACACACTCATGAAGAAGCAGATCTTAATCTTTAAATTTGATTCAGCACATTAATATTAAATATATCACAAAGCCAGTGGTTAATGCTGAGAGTATTTAAAAACTCAGAGTTGACTCAGTCTTCTTCCCTTTACAGAGTGAATAAAGAGGATCTTAATGCATGAATTATCTTAATTCTATGAATTTAAGACACAGTGTTTATAAAGGAAACCTTTGAACGTACAGCGACGAGTGAGCAGTTGTCAGTCAGTAGAAATCCTTTGGTTTCTTGTTTCCTCTGCTGCTGATGAGACGCTCAACTTCCTCCTGCAGGATAAACAAAACCATCATCTGCATAATGTGATGGATGGAAGTAAAAGTTGTGGATTAAAAATTTTACTTTAAGGGCGTTTTCATATTAGGTACCATTGATCCGTGCCATGCCCGAGTATGATTCCCCCGCTGCTCAGCTTTCACATTAGTAAAGTTGGACTTGTGTCATCATCCACGTGTATTTGTTTATATTGAGATCAGCTGTTCTAGTGGTGGAGCATCGTAAAACACTTCATTCAAACTGGACAGAATCAAAATAAAACTCACAAATACTGTCGTCGTTAGTCTTTCCAACAATTACCAACTCTGGTTTGGTCGAAATAAATTCTTATTTTACCGAGTCTGATCTGAAAATATGCCAGCTGTTTCTGCCACTGTCTCTCTGTTTGCCAATTGAGCAGCTGAGTGGCTCTAGTTCTTCAGAGGCAGACCATTAAACTAGCTAAATAAAATAGCAAACATCACTCAACCCCAATGCCTATTATTGTTTTTATTTTTAGGAACATCTCGCCCGGGATGAGAGGATGAGATCGGCGCATGCTGCGCGCAGATACAGATTTCAGAGGAGACCGGCGGCGTTGAAAACAGAATCCCATTTCACAACTACTCGCTGACTGCTAACGTTACTCGAGTACACATGATCCGTACTCCAGACCACCTTTTAAAGTGGACTAGAGTACGGATCGATGAACCGTGCCCGAGTACAATACGGTGCGTTCACACTAATCAAACAAACTGGACTTTGGGGTCAAGTGTACTCAGATCCGGGCCTGGTTTCCTAATGATGATAAGTGGTAATTGCAGGTCTGTATGAGATCCACACAGTGCCGCCTTTTCCAGGGAATGTCGCCACAGACACCCAGTTCATATTAATGCAAATGCAAGGGCTTTCTTCAGTGGGCCATAGGCTCACTCACCATTGTGTTACCTCATTTGGCGATAGACAGTGACTTTGATATTTATTTAAATGAAAATCTTTGAGATTATTACTTTAAGTACAAGTATATACTTAAAGTATATACGTACTAGCATCAAGATTAACTTAAAGTGGAAGTACTCATTATGCAGAATAAATGAAAAGGAGTAAAAAGTATAATATTTGCCTAGCCCTAGCCCACAAACTGTGAAATAAGACAACCCAGTCAGTTTTTTGTGGGCTGTCTAGATCAGAAAACATGTGATTCAACAAGCCATTCAGATGTGAATCCCCTTCCTATGTCACATGCAGAACTCATTAGAATATACCACCCACAGCTTGAGAACTACCTTTGCAAAGGTGAACCATATTTTCTCACAGCCAATCAGATCAGACTGGACTTTTTCAGGAGAAGGGCTTAAAGAGACATAAAACGGAGCGTTTCAGATAGAAAGTGAATACAGGTATATTCAGACAGACAGTATGAGAAAAATAATTTAAACATTAAAGCATGTGTTCTAGCTGAAACCCAAAATGGAAGTATGAATCTGAAAATGAGCACATGTCCACTTTAAGTATTTGAGTAAACTTTGAGGTACTTTCCACCATTGTTATTTACAAATTATCATTGAGACAGAATTTTTTTCATATATATCGGCCATTGTGGTAATCGAGGCTAACTGCAGTTGACAGAAAAAACTCACCTCAAGGTCCATTTAGTAGCTGTTCTGGAGCTTTCAATCATACCTTCATCAGCAGATGGAGGTTGCCAATTGTCAGGTGTGTTTTCATTGAGGACTGCAGAGATGAAAATACAGAATTCACTTTATTTTGAATGAAAACATCAGTACAGTATTTGTTTTCTTGGAATCATCCTAGCTTTGTTTAGTCGCGATAACAACAGTTAGATTCCTGTATATCTGTGTTATCTGCTGATGTCATGTAAACATAACTGTTTGTACATGCAGAGTCTTGCACATTCTTATCTAAGGATCATAACAACAGTTTGGGGTTGCGATCACAACAAAACACTTCCTGCTTCAGCTGCTCTCATCAACATGCACAGATGTGTTCGGCTACAACCAAACTCACGCCTCCGTCATCTGAACAGCCACTAATACAGCTGGAAGCAGCAGTAATTACAGCTGTTTACACCGCTGAGAAGAAGCAGAGGTGAATAATTGAGGGCTTTAAATGGTAAACATGCCAAGAGGAAGACGGAAGCGAAGCTGAGTGAATCTACAGTAATGACAGAAAGAGAGGATGAATGATGATGGAGGTATCTCCTCTCAGCAGGGTCCATGCTTTCGGTTTCATTATGCTGAGCATCAGGCTTCATTATTGTCCGTTAATGTGACTTAAAGATTGAGCGGACCTTTCCCAAAGAGAAACAAAGGCAAAGAGACTCAAATCAAGTTTAAATAATTCATCTGCATGGAAGTGGTGCTGTAGTAACTCTGCATCTGCCAGCTGCATCAGGGTGAAATAGTTCTCAATAGCTCAATCCATTGACCGTCTTAACACCGCTGCAAAACAAATAATCAATCTTGTGAATTCATTCTATAACAAAATGTATTCTAATGATGATACAGTGATAAACAGTAATAATAGATGAGCCTTAATGGAACTGAGATGGTTACTTACTCTTCATCAACAGGTTCCACGTTTCATCTGCTGGGTTGAACATCACTCAGTCCTGCAGGAGCTTTGTTTCAGTTGGGCTCATTCAGCATTGTTTGACGCTAGGTATTTTAAAAATACTATTTTACTTTTTTTACTTAAAAAATAAGTAAGTAAGTAAGTAACATTTTATTTATATAGCATCTTTCAAAACCTAGGTTACAAAGTGCTTTCCAAAAGGAAAGAGGTTAAAAGAACAAAAGATGAGTGCAACACAAACAATTACAACAGGAGGAAAAAGCACAATATAACAACAATTAGCAGCATCACAACTTAAAATAGAGCACATGACTGAAGCATAGAAACACTTAGAAAAAAGATAAGTCTTGGCTCCTGGTTAAGAGTGGAGCTGTGGATCTTGTGTGAATGTAGCTATAGCCAGCTTCTTTGGTTTAGTTCTCTGCTGGAGGCGAAGGTCCTCAGTGTGGGATTGGGTGGTCTGGACAGTGGGTAGCCGGGCAGTCCGGTTAAAACATCGCTCTCAAAAGTTAATGATTTGGCTCGCTCTTAGCGGCGTTGATTAAACAAGCTAAAAACAGTATAAAACCATTAAGATCAGGCTTAAAACAAGAGATTAAAAGGAAAAAAAACCCCACTAAAATAACACAGATAGTCTCAGTGGAGAGACAGAGCGGCTGCCATCTAATATAAATCAGGATATGTTTCAGAATCAACAGTATTAGCGCCTTATGTGGCCACTTTTTTTTAGCCAAGCTAATGAGATGAGATGGTAAGGTTGTCGGTCTACCACTTTGGTCCAGACTGAAACAACTCGATGAGACTCTATCTACAACTAGGACATGGATTGCCATGAAACTTTAAACACACATTCATGTTCATCAGAGGACTTCAGCGATCCTCTGACTTCTCATTTAATGGCATCATCAGATCAAAATTATAATTTGTCCAATACTTGAAGCCTGCAAAATGAATGACATTCCCATCAGCCTCAGCTGTACTGTGTGTTTAGTGCTAATTAGCAAATGTTAGCATGTTAACCTAAGTTGGTGAACATGGTAAATATTAGCATGTAGCCTATTAATGATTATGAAATATGCATGCATTCAATTAGGCAAAATAAAATCCAAAGTGGGCCTGGCTGACCATCTTAAAGGGTTTTAAACTTTGCTGTTTTTCAACCTGGACCCTAGTTCATGTTTTTGTGTCTAACTGACTAACAGGGACAACAATTTCTGAAAGTGGTATTATTTGTATTGAGGGAGAGCGCTGTAGACGGGAGCCGTTCGCTGGCTGCAGTGTAATCCTGTTGGGGCAAGCTGGCACCGTCATTTACGTCCACTAAAAGTGCTTGTTTTCGCCATGACGGGCCCTGATTTTATTATAAGTGTCTGATATTATGGAAAGAGTCTCGCTCTAGGAGAAGTCTTTTTCTGAAATCTGGCGAGGTAACGTGTTGCCGGAAGACAACGGTGGAATAGTGGAATACATCCATGGTGGAAAAGCGAGTGCCAGCCGGGCAGAGTTTGTTGTGTTGAGAGTACAGAAAGCGTAACTTAGTGTCTAAAAGATAAAACAAATAAAATAAAAAAAGGTTTGTGTTTGCGCTTTTTCGAATTGTGAGACACAAAAACATGGAAAAATAGGGTCCAGGTTGAAAAATACTTTAGTTACCCTTTAAAACTTTAATACACATAAGTTACAATATGACAAAGCCCTCTGTGGCACAGCGTCATTTCAATTCAGCGGCAGCTCTGAGCTCCGTAGCCTCCACCACAGTGGGAATCCAAAAGGGAATAGAAAGTAGTGAGTTGCATATAATCCCATGAGCTGCAGGAACGCCAATGCAGATAAAATGTGTTGCTTTAGCACATCAAGGGTTTTCAAATTTTAACCTAGAATGATATATTCAAGTGTTCTTGAACTGAAGCTGTGTCCCAGTGCTACTTATCACCCTAATCAACCGTATTAAATGTATACTGCACTGACAGCAGATGAATCTTGTATCAAATCTAAATTCGAGCTGGCATTAGATTAGTTGACGCCGTTGAAGTTTTCTTCGCTGGTGATGCTGAACATGTCAGTTATCTGCTTCGCATCTGGTCTCTGATCACAACCACTAAGAGGAGATTTAAATGAATCAAACAGGGATCACTGATCTGAGGCAGCTGAATCATCTCGGGCGTCTTGAGTGTTTAAACAGGCAGAGAGGCTAAGTGGCTCTTCACAGAGAATCCCTCTGACATCCTCTGCTCTTGGATGCACACAGCTTCACAGCTTTACATATTTCCTTCTTCTGTGGTCCGCAGAGTGTTAACGGCCATCAGAAATGTCAGCGCTTGCTGACGGATGTGTATCCTCCCACACTACAGTTTGAAATATAAAAGATGTAAATGTATGTAAATTGTCCTTGCTGTTGAGGGGGAAGTCTTTTCTGAGTGTCATCTTCATTTAACAAAGAAACAAAAAGAGCTCTGTGGTCTCCAGTTTTTTTTTAAAAGCATCCCACAACAACAAATGCTCATTTCCTTTCATTTTGTTGTAGAGACACACGTCAGCTTTGTGTCCTTCAGACATGCAAATACAAGAACAAACTCGTTCACAATTAGACTGTATCCTGTTAACATTTATTCCTCTGGCGAATCATCCGGGGAGCAGAAAAACCTCCAGTTACAAAGAAAAACAGGATGAAAAAGAGCATTTTTTTAATTTTCAGCAAACAGGATTTTGTTGATAACCAAACAACCAGAATGTGGGTAAAATCTGGATATTTCTATGGCATGTCATTCACACTCACAACATCACTGTTATTCACCAACACGACAGTTACACTGAACAAACTTCAACCAGAGCATTGTCAGAGAGGAAGTTCACTGTCCCTCAAAAGATCTCTCCTGTGCTGCTGCACAGCTGGTATGAGAACAGTAAAGCGTTTTTTGAACATTAAAGCATGTGAACATGTTGTAGTAGAAACACAAAACACAGCTATGAACCTGGAAATGAGCATGATAGGTCCTCTTTAAATTCAACTTTGATGAACTTTGACAGAGAGTCCAAAATGGAGGAAGCTGTCGTGGCTTGGAGTATAAACCGCTCCACAAAAGAGGAAACCTTTGCAGACAGTAATGAGAGAGGAGTTGATAGTACAAATACAGCTTGCTAAGTGACAGTTTCCCCCTTCAAAAACGCTGTTATTTAACTAAATGATTTACAATCTGGAGAACAAAATACCCAGTATAGAAAATTTAAAGAAGCTTAGAGAGCTATTGTGACTGACTAGCGCTAGCAGGTTCCCGGTTGGCTAGTGTGTTAGCGGTTAGCTCGCCAGTTACAGTAATTTAGCCATGTGAGTAGTCTTTACGCCACCAAGTCTCGGGAACCAAATATTTCATAAAGATGTTTGGATGTATTTTGTTGTGTTACTTTCTGGTGCGACCAGACCTTTCTCCTTTAAATGAGAGACTAACCTAAAATGTTCAGAATACAGCAGCAAATGTAAAACTGTTGACTGTTCTCAGTCAACACGTTCTCACTTCCAGCTCGTCAAATATCGGCACTTGGTTAGTGCCCCTCAGCACCGGAGGCTGACGCACAGGGTTCCCCTCTTGTGTTACGTTTGGATACACCGGGGACGGCATGTCAATTTGCGCTTGTTACATGCATAGTGTCCTTTCAAAATAAACTTCCGTTATCACAGGAAGTTAGGATTAGGCAACACAACCACTTAGGTAGGGTTAGGAAACGGTTGTGGTTGACATTAACTTCACTGACTAGCCATGGATGGATAAAGATAACTTGATACAGCGTTGTAGTCAAGCTCCCGTTCATTCCTATGAGAGTGTCTCAGTGGAGCATGAAGCCAAAATAGCTCAACTGCCGAGTAATAAGGTATCCGGATCATCCGGCAATCTTCCGCATCCATTGGGCCCATAGAGCAGGCGCAGTAGTGTTTCCTTTAACTCCGCCTCCCAGCCCTCGCTCAAGCCTCGGTCTGGGTCTCATTCACATGAGGAAAGGAAATAACTCTGGATTCAGCTATTAGTGCATTTTACAACTTTTAGGACATGATGATTTAAAGGGACCGTTTGTAACTTTTTACATGTATAAATCACCCGGGTCGGTTTCCCATGCGCACTCGCATATGCGCGCTGGCGTGTGGCTACGCTGTTCAGACTGTGGACACGTACCATCAGACTCCAACACAAACTACACGGACGCACCAAAAGCGCAAAGTTGTATCTAGTGAAGCCCATCTTGCAAAACAGTGTTGGCCGCGGTCGGAGGACGCGGGGGAGACCGTAGCTTTGGTCTCCAGGACCAGAGTCTCTGCTGTACTCTGCTCCTCTGCTCCTCTGCCTGCCTTCACTCACACACCGCGCTCGTTCTCGTTCTGTCTCACGTGCATGCGCGCACACTACACACTGCAGAAGACTTAGTTTCGCTCTGAGAATATCTAGTGAACGTTTGTGCAGAAATAAATGCTGCAGCTCCTCCAGACCAAAGTAAAAAACATAATTCATGAGTGAATAGACAGGGCTCCGGAGCAAGTAACGTTATTGTCTCCAATAAATCAGCATTGATTCATGGCGAGACCTTCGTCTGGTCAGCTAACATTACTCCCAAGCAGCTGATATATAGAGTGATATTGTGATTTTAGCTGACGTGTGTCTCCTCACTGTTTTGAGCGACGCTTGTTCATGTCTATGTAGAGCGAGCACAAGCGCAAGCTACAGGACGCTGACTTAAGTTGACTTAACGGCCACAGGTGTCGCTGTTAACAAGCATTTCTTATTCTTACAAACAGTCCGTTTAAATAAGGGCTATTCAAGTGTTCGTACTGCAAAGATGATTTACCTAAAAAAATATGATCTGCTGAATTATGTATGTCTCTTTTCCAATGTAAGTCTACGGGAAAAAATATTTTTGGGCTTAATGGCATCACGTGACGGACACGGAAGTTGTAGTACCGCCGTTTAGCCACTACGGAAATTAGCCTCAAAGCCAGGCGCGGTTCCTGGGGGCTTGTGACTTGCGATTCTCACAATACCGTCGAGTCATGTGACTAACGACTGACGTGACAAACTAAGTCAACATTACTTTTTTTAAGATATTTTTTTTTAGCTTTTATGCATTTATTGATAGTGACAGAGTATTATTAAAAGGGGGAGAGAGAGAGAGGGGATGACATGCAGTAAACCTGCTGCGGTAAGGACTCAGCCTTGGTACATGGGACGCCTACTCTACCGGGTGAGCTACAGCAGCGCCCAGTCAACATTACTTTTAATTTCACATGGGACACGAACACCGGTCTCCTGGTTGAAAGTCTTGTGTTTTTTTTACCCATCTACCACCACTCCCACCCGCCCTGAACGGACTCTCACGCTCTTAAGACTACGTCACTTGCTCCGACCGTCGAATAACGCCGCAGCCGGGTTTACATTGGAGTTATTTGAAAGCCCGGTTCGTCACATACTGTCACTAAAGGGTGCCTTCGTGCATTGGTTTCCAATGCCGAGGGGCGCTGCCCAATCGGCGGTGTTTGACGAGTTGGGAATGAGACCGGGTTGTCTCTTTTATTTCGCTGTAATCTTATGCAGCTGCACTCAGTCTGCAGGATTATCTGGCTGTCAAGGTTACCTGTTGAGTTCCTCTGCACTGCAGTCAGCTCTGCTGCAGGATGGAGGACAGTCGCTTCTTCTTCTTCACCAAAGAATGAACTCTCTGGAATCAAGGATGTGGCAAATACAACAATGTGTGGCTTCAGCTGTCATGATTTGGGGAACAAAAGAAAACACAAATAAAGAGATGAATAATGCACTTTGAAGTTTTAGCAACTTTTGTCATTAAAATCCCATCTGTGCTTCGGGGTCCTGCAGAGAGACGGTGGTGTGTGTGTTTCAGAAACACACACACCACTCTTTCTGCTTCTCATCCTCCCTCTATCTGCGGCGCTCTTTACACATGAGTTGAATCAACACACGGGGGGATTTGCTTCATTTTCAAGAGTTAATATCAGGCTGTTTTTATTATATTCATGTCCGCTTGACACCGTCTCTCAGATTATCTCTCTGTCTCACTCTTGATCATCTCTCTGCTTTCCATCGAGTCACAATCCACCTGTCAGGCTGAAGCAGATTAGCATTTCAAAAACACATCGACTGTCTCTGTGTGCAGTGAACGACAGCCACAGTGTTATCGAGTCTGCGCTGCTGTCGGTGTTAAAAGCTTTACTCTTCAGAGACATTTAGAGAGCTGGGAGAGGAAGCTCCCAGCAGGAGGCATGCGGCAGGGAGGAGGAAACTTTTAGAATAAAGTGAACAACCTGTACAAGCCTTTTTATGAAAAGCTTTCAAACTATAGGAAACTAGAAACGTTCAATGCTCGTGGATGTAATTCCGTTCCCTTCTTTTGTTGTTCTTTTATGTTACAATGTAAAGGATACAAGAAAAGAAAGTGAAAGACAAAGACAGAAAGGAGTAAAAATATAGTGGAAAATGAATCCATACTGTACAAAAAGTCTCCAATGTCTCGACCAGTAGCTGCCAGACTGCAGTGAACCATTTCTCAAACAGTACAAATGTGCCTCGGTTTGGGGCCCTCAGAATTGCGTCTCTATTCTTTGCAGATGATGTGGTTCTGTTGACTGGTTCATCAGACTGTGACGTAAAGCACCCATTGGGATGGTTTGCAGCCGAGTGTGAAGCGGTCGGGATGAAAGTCAGAACTTCCAAGTCTGAGGCCATGGTGCTCTGCCGGAAATCAGTGGACCGCGCCTTCCGGGTTGGGAGTGAGTCACTGCCCCAAGCGAAGGAGTTCAAGTATCTCGGGGTCTTGTTCACGAGTGAGGGTAAAATGGAGCGTGGAATGGACAGGCGGTTTGATGCGGCGTCTGCAGGATTGTGGTGAAGAGGGAGCTGAGCCAGAATGCTGAGCTCTCGATTTACCCGTCCATCTACGTTCCAACCCTCACCTCTGGTCATGAGCTTTGGGTAGTGATCGAAAGAATGAGATTGCGGATACAAATGGCCGAAATGAGCTTCTTTCATGGGGTGGCTGGGCTCAGCCTTAGGGAGAGGGTGAGGAGCTCAGACATCCGGAGGGAGCTCAGAGTAGAGCCGATGCTTCTCTGCGTGGAAAGGGGCCAGCTCAGGTGGTTCGGGCATCTGATCAGGATGCCTCCTGGACCCCACCCTTTAGAGGTTTTCTTGGCACGTCCAACTGGTAGGACCAGTAAGACCCAGAACACACTGGAGAGATTATATACCTCATCTGGCCTGGGAATGCCTCGGGGTCCCCCAGGAAGAGCTGGAAAATGTTGCTGGGGAGAGGGACGTTTGGAATTCCCTGCTAAACCTGATAAGTGGAAGAGAATGTATGGACAAATGTGCTCATGGCGATGATTGGAGTAGGACTATGTTGACTTTGAAGACGCCACTTGTTATCACCAAAATGCTGTGATAGCATGATGTTACTGGAAGAAAATCACTCAAAAATGTTCATAATAAATGTTGAATAATTCATGTGCTGACTGGAGTTAGAAAATCATCAAACAATGTCCTGGTATTTGGTGGATGTTTGCAGGCTGCAAGGACTCTGACAATGCTTACACATTTTCACACAGGTTTCTTTTAAACAGGACTTTGAGGCTCTACAGCCTCTAAAGACCGCATACCGTCCCCCCCCCCCCCCCCCCCCCCCCCACGAAGCACTGCACACAACAAAAAGAACTTACAAGGAAATAAACCACCAAACACCAGCTCTCACAGAAGTGCTCTACCGGGAGGGCCTAACTACGGATCAAACGTTTCCACTTCCGATTAAACTTCATTCATTATCCTCAATCATCAGCCAAACCACTCCAGTCACCCTGATTCACTGAAATGAAGTTGTGTTTGTATACACTAAATCATAAATCAGTTTCACAAAAGAGTATTTGCAACCTTTCAATATGACAGAGTGGCATTAGTTAGCTGGAGACATCACTTCCACATTTACATTTTTGAATATATACAAGGTTATCAACACATTAGAAGTCCAGCACTGTTGCCTGTTTGTATCAGTATACATTATATACAGTAAAAGACAAAACTGTGTGCATCGTTCCTTTCTTTACTTTCCATATTCTGCGCAGCCTCCAGCAAAGTCTCCGACTGGCTCTGAGTGCAGCGTAAAGTCCTGAGGCGTGGCAAGACTCCCCTGTCTGTTCATCAGACCTCCAGTTAAATGAAATACTCCTTAGGGTTTTCAGTGGAGACGTTCTGGGAGTCAGTCTGGTTGTTGAAAGGGAAATCTTGGCTGTCCTCCTGTTTGACTCCCTTCACTTCCTGGTTTTGATACGTCTCTTTCCTCCGGTAGAGGAATCTGGCAGTTATCGCTAGGCCGCTCACTATCACAAAGATCACCACCGCTATGACACCTGCAAGGTAGAGGAAATTTACTCTGACATACTCAGACGTGCTGGGAAATATATTTGTTTGATTTCTTACCGGGAGTTAGATGAGAAGGCTGAATGTGGTGTGTTTAGCTTAGCTTAGCACAAATAATAGAAGCAGTAGGGAAAGGCTAGCCAAGATCCGTAAAAAGTGCTCTCCAATGACTAAAATGCTGTCATATGTTCACATTGTACCAATTTAACATGTGGAGACATCGAAATGATTTAGCCTGACATAAGATATGTGGTTAACACAAGCTTAAGAGAATTTAACATTTTGTTCAATGACATAAAATACATCAATAAATACCCTACTCGTGAATCTTGAAGCTTTAATATTTCTAAAAAAAGGTGGTTGCTAACAAGTGGCTAAATGAGACTACTAAACGTCATCACGCTGACTCGTCCGCCTTTACAGCCTCGTTGTTTATACTTGCAGTCATGCGAGCGTGTGTGCTTTGCACACCAAGTCCATATTTTTTGTCAGAAAATGTTGCGAGTATATACGACCTCACGTTATATCAATCACGTTTACACACCAACTCCGAAACTTAAAATACTTTTTTTTTTTAAATATTTAATCACAATTAAACGCATGATTGTCAATATAATGAGTATTTAGATTAGATCCTGATGGGCAAGGTTGGCACCTTAGCAGCCTCTGCCATCAGTGTATGAATGTGTGTGTGAATGGGTTAACTTAAGTAAATAGTTTGAATAGTTCTTTCATCACTGCTGTGCTGAAAGAAAGAGTCTGAGTAGAGTCCACATTGAAACTTTGTGAAGCTGGGACATTTTGATGTGTGTTCATCTCTCTGATTCCTGGAGAGGCTTGTTGCTTGCTTACTGACTTTCTGTGGAATAAATCTCTCACAGTGGATTTTGGTCACAGAGCTTTGTGAAACCACTGTGATGATTTCTGCCTATCTCTGTCCTCCCCTGGGTTTGCGAGCTCTTTCGCCCTGCAGTCTGGTTTGTTCTACTAATCTAAACTTCAGTGCACATTGAACAGGATTTCACATATTTGGACTCTTCTGTTCAGGACATTTCATTATCCAGAGAAAGTTTCATTTAATTGCAATTCCAAAATACAGCTGAAATCAATTTTGCACTATATTACTTTGGTTTGCGTTTGAAGATAACAGCGTGAAAGTTTCTCCATCAGCAAGTCATTTCAGCCGAGGTTTAATTAGTTCAGCTGTGCTTTGTGCACTGAGACACAGAGTCACAGAGATTTAATGGACACTTTTAAATGACTTTTGACTCTCACTTTTTTCTATCTACATGCTTATAGGAACCAATCAATCGTCTCTTTGAATCAATATAGCGGGGCAGAAAAAAATCTGCAAAAAACGTTTTACTTTTGATGGAATTTTTTGTCCATCACATTAACTTTGCCGGCTTTCAGCAAATTGTAATCCAGCACAAACAGTAAAATAAGGTGAAACAGTTCAGTACCTCCAATCAGAGCCGAGTCAGTCCTAATGGCATTGACTAAAGGTTGACCTGAACCCACTGAACCAGGCTGGTCTACAGCAGAGAAAGAGAAAGGTAGAAGACATGAAAGGTAGGGAGAAAGAAGAGAGAAAAAAAGAGGGAAATAAGGCATTAAGAATTAAAAGAGGAGATGTTGAGAAGAATAACAGCAAAGCAGAACTTATGTAAAGAAGATGTGGAGAGAAAATAGGATTTAAGAGCATATAATAAACAGGTCACAATAGAAAAGAGAGCCAAGGAGAAAAATCCAGAGACATCATCACAGCATCATGATTCAGGAGCAGACAGGGAATACAGCGGCAGCTCTCTATTAAAGCAACATGAAAAAGGATGAAAACGAGACCAGAGGAAAGACACTGGAAACTCCCCTCTGTGATCCAAATTAATTATCTCATCAAGCACATTGTCATGATTCTCCTCAACAAGGTGTACATGCTTAATGAGCCCATTACACAGTTTGTGTAATAGCAGCTCCTACCAGGAAGAGAAACAAAGGGGGAACAAATAGCACACATTCAGATTCCAATGCACATGATATTTTCAGGGGCACAGTTCAACATCTAACTTTAGTTTTTATTTTTGTCAGCCTTTTGGCCAACGTACATTACCGATGTAAAGAAACTGTCAGCAATTATTGGGCTTTTATGGCAAAGAGAAGAGCAGTGACATCTAAAATGAGAGGACAAACTTCCATTCCATTTCCGTCAAATACCGACGTTTTGTCACGGCCCTCGGCGTCTAATACCGACAAGCAGAAGGCACCCATTCTGTATGACATGTGCCAGGCTTTCAAGTACCACTAATGTAAACCCAACCGCTGCATTATTAGACGCTCAGACCAACTGCTCCGGAAGTCAGATGACGTAAAAGAGCGACAAAATCCGCGTCTGGAGGATGTCAGGGTGGATGGGTGAGGTCAGGACTTTCCCCCAGGAGGCTGTTGTTCATGTCCCATGTGAAACCAAAAGTTAACGTTGACTTATTTTACGTTACGTAAGTTTGTTACGTAAAGTACTTAAATTACGCTATATACATAACAGGCTACGTAACTGAAGTTACATACTGTAACAAACATATTTTAACCCAAACCACGATCTTTTACTAAACCTAACCAAGTAGTTTTGTTGCCTAAAGCGACGCCAAAGGGTCCTGATCAAGTGTCCTCATGTGACGAGTTGGGAATGAGAACAGGATGGCCCGTCTGGCCTGTAACTTTGCTGTTTTGGTTCACTCTCACTGCGCTCAAAGCATCGTTTTCAGCTGTTTTCAGTGAGAAAACCCCACTGAACAATACCTGCTCACAATGTTAGACACTACTGGTGAGCATAGTGGAACATTTAGTAACTAAACAGCCAGCTATTTTAGTAGGTAAGGTCCAAAACAGAGCTAAAAGAGAGAGAATGTTGGACTTACATTCATCAGAATGACACAAACACGACTCCAAATGAACGATAATGTTGCTCTGTAACTGCTGGATGTGTAAATAAGCAACTGTTTGCTAACAAGTTCCCCATATCAACTAAAGAAGGTGATTACACTGTATGTAGGTGTTGTGTTCACAACTTGTTTCCGCTGCCAGAAAAATATCTATTGTAGATATAAGGCCCTGACACACCAACCCCACACCAAAGAACTATTTGCGACGAAGGCCGACCGTTGCGTTGCCTATGTCTTTGCCAAAAAGTTTGTCGATCATTTTCACACCACTCTCAAGCACCACCTAGCTTTATTCCAGATGGCCATGTCTTGTTAAAATATTTGTGTGTTGGATGGGTGTCACTGTCTCACTGACGGCCCCAAACTGTCCGAAGGCCGGACATCGGCTTGGTGTGTCGGGACCTTTAAGTTTGTGGTAATTTGAATGATCACAATTTCATTTGGGAACATGCACCATGCAAGCATAATAAAAACAGAGATAACTGTGGTCTTAAAGGAGCAGTGTGTAGGATATGGCAGTATCTAGTGGTGAGGTTGCAGATTGCAACCAAATGTAGCCTCTCCCGTGTGCCAAGCGTGTAGAAGAACTACGGTGGCCGACGCGAAGAGGACCCCCGCTCCCTATGTAGATATAAACGGCTCATTCTAAGGTCATGAAAACACAACAATTCTTATCAGCTACACTAAAGAAAACATACCTATTGATATTATATTATATTTCTGTTAATAGCTCCCCCTAATTGTTACACACTGGTCCTAGATTTTGACACAGGTACATTGTTAGGTAATGATGCAGAACCCACGTTAGTTGATAATGTAGTTTAGTTGTGCAAATTCCCTAATACATTTGTAATTAATTGAACTACCAGAAACCAGCTGATACACAGTGAACCTGGTACTTGTTTATGGCCTGAAGGGCAAGAACACGTCCAACTAGCACAGACAGCAGTTCAAAAATGAATACATAAGAATGTCAGCTGGAAGACAGACTGGGTGTGGACCCATGTATTGTGGTGGAAGACTGGAAGAATCCCAGAACAGAAAATTTAACTTGGACAGTAAAAAAATATAACCTTGCAGTAAATCCTAAGACTTGTTTTCACCACTCTCCTCGATGCACTAGCCAGTGGATAGATTTTAAATTCCTCACAAGCTTTTAAACCCAAAACATAAACCCAAAACATATCGCCTCTCACACTGTGAAACCTAAAAACAACCAATAGTACATTAACTCTCTCCCACAATACTGCAAAGGTTTGTCCAGTAAAACTATACCTAACCTAAACCAGCTCCCCCCTCCTACCTGACAGGTGGTGTGTGTTCTCTGCTGCGTAGGGATCGGCCGAAGCCGAGGAGCCGCAGTTGGACTGGACTAAAGGTCCGGTGATGATGACGGGGCTGGTGTCCGGGTGGAGCAGGGCAGCTTTCAGAGGGCTGATGGAGTTAAAGTGGACCACCGAGAGACAACCGGTGAAACCAAGAGACGCCAACCTGGACAGGTCTGGATCCAAATCATCGGACTCTGGAGAGAGAAGAATGAGAAACATGAAATAATAATGTACTGCAAATTACTTATGTATAATAAAAAATATGATTTAATCATCCTAAAATTGGATATTATGACTTTTTCATTAAATGTCTTTTTTGCCACGTGTTCCAAGAGACAAAACTGCTCTGAAAGAAGAAATTGTTTTCTTGAAAGAAAAGCAGTTGTCAATTGTTTCCCATGAAAGAATCGTGACAATTTCTTTAAAAGAATAGTTCGACCTTTTGGAAAATATGTTTATTGGCTTTCTTATCGAGAGGTAAATGAGAAGATTGATGCCACTTTTTTACCTTAGCTTGGCGCAAAGACTGGATCAGGGGAAAACGGCTAGCCTGGCTTTATCCAAAGGTAACAAAATGCACATAACAGCACCTAAAGCTCACTAATGAACATGTTTTAACTCATTTGTTTAATCCGTAGAAAAAAGTGTAAAAGTTACAGTACAAACATCTGAGTGGTATCCATTATTTCGTCTAACTCTTGGCAAGAAAGCAAATAAGTGTAAGACCCAAAATGTTGAACTATTCCTTTAATACAAGTGCAGCGACCTGCTTTATTCTTTGAGATGCGGATACTCATTTCTAGATTTATCCTTAAAAAGGAACAATTCACTGAGAACCAGTGGAGATATTTCATCCCACGGGCTGTTGTAGTTAAATGCTGAAAACTTTGTTGGGATGGGTGTTTTTTGTAATGTGGTTTTCAGAGCACAGGTAAGTAACCAGAACCGCCGAGTGTGTTAAAGGTCCCATATTGTAAAAAGTGAGATTTTCATGTCTTTTATATTATAAAGCAGGTTAAGTGCTATATAAATACTGTGAAAGTATCAAAACACTCAATCCATGGAGAAATACACACAGCCCGTATTCAGAAACTGAGCGTTTGAAACAAGCCGTCAGGATTTCTGTCCATTTGTGATGTCACAAATATACAATATTTAGACCATTTCACAGTTTTAAACGTAAATATACTAACTTTGTCCCAGTTTATTTCCTGGTGTAGTGTATGTGAATGACATCAGCTGACAGGAAGTAAACATGGAGCAAAGCTGTTTCCTAGCAACGCAATTCCGTTGCCGTTCCGTTGAAATCCACTAAAACGCAGTGTTTCAGACAGAGCGTGAATATAGGTATATTCAAACAGACAGGAGGAGAAAAATAATATGTTTTTTTAACATTAAAGCATGTAAACATGTTCTAGTAGAAACCCAAAATACAAACATAAACCTGAAAATGAGCATGATATGGGACCTTTAAAGAAAGAGCTCAGAACTAAAACGTATTTATCTTTATTACACGGCTTTGTTGAATACTCAATTCTGATATAATAACAGGCCATTGCTATGCATATCAGATCGTTGCTTCGTGTAATGTACAGCAAGCGAGTCACCCCTGTCAGGGTTTATTTCACAACAATGACCGGCTTGCTGTACATTATCCCCTACTTAGTAGTGATTGAACTTTTAACCTTTCGTTTAGTAATCTCACATTTCCCTGTTATCAGGAGGACAATAGTGGCAGCACATTGACTCTAATGATTAGAGACACACACACACACACACACACACACACACACACACACACACACACACACACACACACACACACACACACACACACACACACACACACACACACACACACACACACACACACACACACACACACACACTCATTACAGCTTCCAGTCTGCATCTATCACTTCTTGAGACAGATGTGCACTCTCACCTCTATCTGCTTATTTGGTTGACTTAAATCTCTTCATCATTCACCTCCTGCTCCTTCACAGCAGTGTAAACAGCAGCTGTGAACGGCAACATTACTGCTGTAAGCAGCTGCATCAGTGTCTGATCAGATGACTGAGAGGTGACTGACTGTGGTTTTTTACCAGGACACATCTGCATGTTGATGAGAGCAGCAGGAAACATTAGTGGAGCCTGTAAGCTCCTCTCGGCAGATACACTCTTCACTCCATCACCTCTCTCCCCCTCTCTGTCGCTCTGTATTCCTTCCGGATCCATTAGTTAGGCTGATGGATGAAGGGGTTGGCAGGGAACGACAGAAAATCCACTTTCCTGCTGCTTTTCTGATCCTGATCTGACTTCCTGGCACAATCCCAATGTCCCCCCTTTAGGCCTTAAACCCAGAACCCTCAGGGACCAAACTGACGTCACCTGGTAAATGTTTGAGTGTGAGTGTCTGCAATTGCTTGAAATGGTATAAATTAAGAAATAAAGGCTGTCAATTGATTAAAATATTTAATCACGATTAATCGCAAATTAATCGCACATTTTTATCTGTTCAAAATGTACCTTACCTTCATAACATGGCAAACTGCAGCCCAACAACAACAGCATGTGATTATCATAAAGTGGGCATGTCTGTAAAGGGGAGACTCGTGGGTACCCATAGAACCCATTTACATTCACTGATCAGGAGGTCAGAGGTCAAGGGACCCCTTTGAAAATGGCCATTCCAGTTTTTCCTTGCCAAAATTTAGCGCAAGTTTGGAGCGTTATTTAGCCTCCTTTGATACAAGCTAGTATAGTCAGGTTTTGTAGTTTCATATGATACCAGTATCTCAACTCTATCATTAAAACTGTCCACTACAACCTAAACATTGCAAGGTGCGTTAATGTGTTAAAGAATTTAATGGTGTTAAAAACAATTTGCGTTGATGCATTATCACGTTAACTTTGACCGCCTTAGCATAAATATGAATGGGACAGCACTTTGCGGCGATGTATCACGTTACCTTGACAATGACAATTGTCTGTTTTTGTTTGGCGTTTTTTTACTGCTTATTTGAACGTCTTCCAGGCTCTTGCCTTACGAAACTAAAGGTAACTGTCAAAAAATCTATTTACTTGTTTTTGTCAAACTTCATTAAGCAAAATGAAAAGAAATGTTTGAATAAACCAGGTGTATAATACAGTCTAATGCATTACCCTGATTTCATGTGTTTTTTATGTTCCATCTTCCTCATCCATAAGGACTTGGCTTAGGAACCGCAGGGACGCCGGTTCAAGTCCCCGCATGGACAAAGTACTGAGTGTGAACTGGTAGCTGGAGAGATGCCAGTCTGCCTCTTGTGCACTGCCGAGGTGCCCTTGAGCAAGGCACCAAACCCCCAACTGCTCGGGGCTCCTGTCAGGGTCAGCCCCCTCACTCTGACATCTCTCCATTCTGCATTTAGGTCCTGTTTGTGCATGTATGTCCTGTTTGTGCATGTAGGTCCTGTTTGTGCATGTGTGTGTATTTTGGGTCTGTGTGTACTGTGTAAATAACAAAGTGAAAAAATAGAATTTCCCCTCGGGGATTAATAAAAGTGCCTTTCTTCTTCTTCTTCTTCTTCTTCCTTAACGTTAATGTTTTTGTGTAAATTTAAATATGCCTGGCTGAACACCCATGTACCGTCCTCCTTGTTTATTGTTTTTTTTTGTTTACCCTGGTAACCGTGGTTACCCTGTGTTTAGCCATAACGCTATTAATTGTGGGTAATTCCCTCAGGCAAAGTCTGCAGAAATGAGGACTCATGGAAAGTGTTCATAACAAGACACGAGAGGCTGGAGCTAAGTACAACTGAATGCTGAATAAGACATTTTTAGGTGACCAAAATGTTACAATTAACTTGTGTGGACGTAGTCCCCGTGACTTCCCCCACTGGTTTGTGGACTGCCATTTTGAAGCCTTGAGTTGAGAATTTTAGCCGTTGCCATATTGGTTTTTGCCCATCATCATCTTGGTTTTTTGCAACCAGAAGTCACAGGAGAGGGTGGAGCTAAGTACAACCATATTTTCAGGTGACCAGAAACATTAAAATGAACTTTCATGAAGTGAAAACACACTGTGAAAGGGTTAAAGTTCTAAGGCAAAAACACGGACAACTCCCAGACCGGACAACGCCGTGATAGCGACCTGTCAATCACAAGGTAGCCCCGCCCTAAAGCATCCCCTGCTTTATGGTCTATTTGACTCTAAATGGGACCATGATTTACTAAATGAACATCATGCTGTATTGAAGAAGACTTGAAACTACAGATTGAGACCATAAACTCCTGTTTACAATGTTTGAGGTAATAAATCAAGAGAGAAGTAGGCTCATTTTCTCATAGACTTCTATACAATCAGACTTCTTTTAGCAACCAGAGGAGTCGCCCCCTGCTGGCTGGTAGAGAGAATGCAAGTTTGAGGCACTTCAGCATTGGCTTCACTTCTCAGAACTGGTTGTTATCAGCGGTTGCTGCCTGGCAGAAACCAGTGACTAACATTGTGAAATGAAGCTGCCAATGACAATATGGAAATTTTTTATCATTTCCATGCCCCAAACTGAAAGTAATGACATGTTTCAGCACCGGCAGAATAGAAATACCAGGAAACGGAAAATAAAGAATACCCAAATAACTGTATTCATCTTCTGAAATCTTCCTAAAACATAAATAAATGAATTAATAAAGCTTTATTATTTAGAGTGCCACATGACACTAACACACACTGCTGCATGCTTTCTTTCACTGCCTTGATTCAAATAGTCTAGTTTAGGGCCATTTGAATAAAACCAAGCACATTTTTCTTATAGCCATTATTTGATATTACTCGATGCATGCCTCTGATGAAAGCTAATTCAAATAGCCAGTGTGTTTCCGTTTAGATTGACAGTGTGGTTGTTGTGTGTTATCAGAGAGCTGTGACTGCAGCCCCTCACGTTATTAACAGCTTATATCTCAGTCCGTCTCTGATGGAGCCGCTCAAAGACAACATGAATAAGTCATGACAGAGCCAATTACTGTCTCGCCCCGGCTCTGTTACAGGTCCCTGTCCAGGACTACACAAAGGAGCTCAGTGAGGATGTGGTTTGACCCTCCCAGAGGGTGAGGTTTCAAATTTAACAGGCTTCAAATGTGTGTAGGTGATTTACAGGAAAGTATACTCCTGGTTTAACTTGACCCTGCACTCATTTACTGATGCTGAACATATCCAAACGTTCTAAAGCTTCTAGAAGCTGTCCAATATGTTTCTCTCTTTTTATCTCTCCCGGTTCAGATAAGACAACCCGATCTCATGGAAAGGCCTATAAATAGCACATTTCCGTGTGTCATGATAACGCATTTTAGGCTTGTCATTTAGCGTTGTTACGGTGAAATGGTCGCGGTTATGTTTCGCAACAAAACTCCGGTAACGGGTTGCAGTTAATCATGGTTGGGCTTTAATAATTATGTAAACAAAGTAAAATATGCACGGAAATTACGTCGCAAACATAACTAACATAACTTCAAAATAACTCATCAACACTTTGGGACACGAACACCAGTCTTCTGGTTGAAAGTCCTGTGTTTGTTGGACCCATCCACCTCACCTCCCACTGGCCATAAGCAGTCTCGCTCAGTTTTTACTCTATGTCACTGGCTCTGAGCGTAGCATATTTTAAAAGCCTCCATTATACTTTCTTCGAGGACGGTCACGCGGACGTGAGTTGATGTGGAATTGTGACGAGGAAACGTTTGGGTCTTTTATACTCCGTGCGGGTTTCTCCTCACAGCAAACCGATATTCTCAAAGCTGCTCAAAGTTCTCCGTTTTCTCCACCCATCTGCGTGGCGCGTAGTTAGAAAATGTTGGATGTGCAGGGACAGGCGTAAACCTGCCACACAAGGCAGGTGTCTGATGGCGTGACGTCACTTTGGCCGTGTGGACACTTGCTACCTGTGCAAATGTGGCAAACGTTTGCATTGCAGCCGGTACAGAGTACATGGCGTACACTTACAAATGACCATGTAATTCATACACCACTTGGTGAGACCGGGCTAGATAAAAGTGAAAGGTGCAACACATGATATTCTACTAACTACTAACTACTAACTAATCAATTATGCATCAAGCTCTTCTACGGTAGTTTTCTGAGCTAAATTAAAACCAGCATCATTCAAGTAGACAATGCACAAAGTTGGGGGCGCAAACAATTATTTATAGGAATGTCAATCAATTAAAATATTTAATAGGGATTAATCGCATGATTGTCCATAGCTAATTGCGAATTGCAAATTAATCACACATTTTGTATCTGTTCATAATGTACCTTAAAAGGGAGATTTGTCTAGTATTTAATATTCTTATCAACATGGGAGTGGGCAAATATGCTGCTTTATGCAAATGTATGCATATATTTATTATTGGAAATCAATTAACAACACAAAACAATGACAGATATTGTCAGAAACCCTCACAGGTACTGCGTGTAGCATAGAACATATGCTATATCACAAAATGGAACATGGCATCGAAACTGCAGCCCAACAGGCAACAACAGCTGTCAGTGTGTCAGTGTGCTGACTTGACTATGACTTTCCCCAAACTGCATGTGATTATCATAAAGTGGGCATGTCTGTAAAGGGGAGACTCGTTGGTACCCATAGAACCCATTTACATTCACACATCTGGAGGTCAGAGGTCAAGGGACCCCTTAGACAATTGCCATGACCGTTTTTCCTCGCCGAAATTTAACGCATGTTAGAAGCGTTATTTATCCTCCTTTGCGACAAGCTAGTATAGTCAGGCTTTCTAGTTTCATATGATGCCAGTATCTTCACTCTAGCTTAAAAACTGCCTACAACCTAAAATCGCAAGTAATAAGCAAGTAAGTACTAATTATTTTATCATGAGGTTTTTATCTGGGGTTGCATTATTACTTTGCAATTCAATGTGTGTCATGGGGTCAGCTTTTTGACTACTCGTTGATCAATGTCAGAATGCATAGATCGACTATAGAGTGCTACAGGAATGAGTCCTAAAACCTGGAAATGAGTTAGCATTTTAGCACTTCCGGTTCCGTTTTTAGTTTTATGCCTGAAATAAGGTGTGTGGTTAACACAAACTTAAGACATTTTATTGATCTACCTGATTTTCACCCATTTTACAAAATAAGAACACTGGAAAATTACTGTATTTATTTCAATAAAAAGTTGAAAACAATGTTATTATATAGTGTTTAAAAACTATTAAAATGGCAGATTCACTAAATTCTGGACTACCAGTTAAAAAGGAATGATTACGGATATAATTTACTTAACTTAGACATGCTACTGTGTCTGCTTAAACCATTGAATGAATGTATGGCCTATTAGTGTCAACAAACTTTAGCTACCATGTAAGCTATCTTATGTGTTGTAGCTGGCTAATATTTAGCCATCTACAGGAAACACATGCCTTCCTAAAGTAAAAAAAGACACTTTGAATTTGATCCAGATACTTAGTCTTTTTTTCTGTTTTTTTGTGTTAACTGTGTGGTCTAGTTGAGATTAGATTAGTCAGGACAACCTCCTGAACCGTATTTAAATTAAATACAAACATGACACAATGCTAACCTTCATGCTAAAGTCGTTCTAACATTTTTGCCTCAGGCTTCCTCCTTAGATAACTTGAATAATATTCCCATTTGGTGCAAACAGCTGAAGCCAAGTTTGTTTCTCTAAATGTTCCTAAACTGTGTGTCAGATGAGGCCAAACATTTTAAAGCTGTTATTCAAAAGTCTGAGTGCTGTCTAACTAAAAAGGCCTCGTCTCTGCTTTTTACTGCCTCTTCACTTACTGTGTACTCTGCCCAACACCAGCGACTTGATGGCGTTGAATTCTCCGTCAGATGTCAGGTTGAAGTCTTCTCTGGCATTTTGGTCGATCTGAAAGAGAAGAATTGTTTCCTAAATTTGCATTTGAAATTTTGGCCCGCAGCAGGGAGAAGCTCACAGAGAGTTCAAGATGGGAAGCGTATATGTGCTCCAGAAATAAACCCGGGAAAAAAAGTTTGGAAACTTGTGTTTGGTGGATTATTTCTCTGTTGTTACAATGCTAATGGTCATTGTATTTTACATGGTTGGAAAGCCTGTTCATTTACCTTCACAATGATGTCCAACTTGTAAGGATCATGTATTTGTGGGATGAGCAGCACAGCTGATTATGTGGGTAGCGCCCAAGAAAAATTTGCCTAAATGCTCTGCCAATGGTAAACAGTGTATTCTCCTGTTGGTGTTGACTCTTGTTTTGAGTTGTTTGGTGGATTGGATGATTGAACTCTCCATCAGTAACAAGGACAAACAAGATATATTGGCTTTTTTACACTTTATTCATTTAATACACCGTCAGGAGCCTCAGTAGCGGTGGAAGATCCATACGCAGCCACAACAGCCTGGCACCTCCTCCTCATGCTGGTCACCAACCTGGTCACACGTTGCTGTGGGATGGCGTTCCATTCCTCAACCAGGATTCGTTTGCAGGTCAGCCAACGAGGTTGTGTTGGTCACTCTAACACGTACAGCACGCCCAAGCTGATCCCACAAGTGTTCAATTGGGTTGAGGTCTGGACTCTTGGCAGGCCGTTCCATTCTCTCTACTCCCACATTGTGGAGGTAGTCTGTGATAACCCTGGCTCTGTCGGGGCGAGCGTTGTCATCTTGGAGGATGAAGTTAGGTGCCAGATTGTGGAGATATGGGATTGCCACTGGCTGCAGAATCTCATCCAGATATCTCACTGCATTGAGATGGCCTTCAATGATGACAAGCCTTGTTTTGCCAGTGAGGGAGATGCCCCCCCCACACCATGACACTGCCCCCAACAAAAGCTGTTATTCTTGCTCAAAATAAGAGTCAATACCAACAGGAGAATACACTGTTTAGTATCGGCAGAGAATTTTGGCAAATTTTTCTTGGGCGCTACCCACATAATCAGCTGTGCTGCTCATCCCACAAATGCATGATCCTTACAAGTTGGACATCATTGTGAAGGTAAATAAACAGGCTTTCCAACAATGTAAAATACAATGCCAATTAGCATTGTAACAACAGAGAAATAATCCACCAAACACAAATTTCCAAACTTTTTTTTCCAAGTTTATTAGGATTTATGTTTTGGGGCCAAAACACACCAATTTTATGTAAATCGGTTGTAAATAGTTGTTGCGATATCTTTCCCCGCTCTAAACTGTCACCATATGCCTTTAGAGTATGTTTCTAAAGATATAATGATTCAGTATGATGGGAACTGATAACATGAGATGCACCTCATATTTCATTGGAGCCTCACAGTGAATCAGGAGGCTGCACCCATGCAAGACGAGGTCACCTTGTATTTCATCTCAGGGTGTTGATAATTATGCAGACATCCAGGCACCTGGTTAGATGGAGTTAACCTCATATATCATGTGAGGCTGTTGTTAACAAGATAAGACGTTCAGAAGATCAAAATATGATTAAGATGCTTCATATTTCATCTGGAGCTGTTTTAATGCAGTTTGTCCCTGCTGCCCTGCCATAGCAGGGACAGTAAAGTGCTGACGGGAACTTTATCATATAGATGGATATCACAGTACTGTACCATAGTACACACAGGGAGTAGATGGGACTGCCTGTGTGTGCATATGTGTGTGTCATTGTATTCGCCCTTGAGATCGGAGCCTCATTTGGCAAACATAGAAAAAGGTTAAGCAGCACATCAGCGTTTTTACAATACACAGTGTATGAACCTGCATGTGGAAGTCGAAAGAAAAACAGACTCAAAGCCCAAAAAGATGTGGCAACACTTTACATTAAAGGGACTGTTTGTAAGAATCAGAAATGTCTTGTTAACAGCAACACCTGTGGCCGTTTAGTCAACGAAAGTCAGCGTCCTATTGCTCGCGCTTGTGCTCGCTCTAAATAGACATGAACGAGCATCGCTCAAAACAATGAGGCGACACACGTCAGCTAAAAGCACAATATCACTCTATATTTCAGCTGCTTGGCAGTAATGTTAGCTGACCAGACGAAGGTCTCTCCATGAATCAATGCTGATCCTTGTGTTGGCTTTTCCTGCCTCAGCCTCCCGACCGCGGCCGGAGGGAACAGGGGAGACACCGGAGTTTTGGTCGGAGACGATAACGTTTCTCTCTGTGGAGCCCCGTCACTTCACAAGACACGGGAAACCTCTGTTGGTCTGGAGGAGCTGCAGCAGTTATTTCTGCACAAACGTCTACTGTACATTCACTAGATATTCTCAGAGCTAAACTAACTCTTCTGCAGTGTGGAGTGTGGGCACATGCACGTGAGAGTGGAGCAAAAGAGCGAGAACGGCGCAGTGTGTGAGTGAAGGCAGGCAGAGGAGCAGAGTACAGGAGAAACTCCGGTCCTGGAGACCAAAGCTACGGTCTCCCCCGCGTCCTCCGACCACAGCCAACACTGTTTAACAGACGGGCTTCACTAGATACAACCAAGAGGTTTTGTTGCTTCACTGTAGTTTGTGTTGGAGTCTGAGTCTGAACAGTGTAGCCACACACGAGAGCGCATGGGACACCGACCCGCAATGATCTATACGTGTAAGAAGTTACAAACAGTCCCCCAATTTAGCTTTTAAAAGCAGTATATAAACATTTAATAAGCACAGTAATGTACCGTTTCAATGGAATTTCATAGCTAGGCAATAGCTTGGGTCCATGTTTACTTCCTATCAAGTGGTGTCATGGTTGTGTCTAAAAGGTAACCTCTAAATTGCAAAAACTTGCAAAAACTCTCGCGAGACTTGCTGCCCGATGACTAGGCTTGCCGCGGTAGTCGGTGTTACCGGTGTTACACAGTGTTTTGGCACACAATAGGCCTCCGTCGGTCAGGGTGTGACCATGGTTGGCGCATCCTAGGGATCTGGCTGTCTGGTACAGCGTCTCTTGTGACTGAAAAGCCCTACTGTATGTGAGAGTGGCAGTCTCGATCACAGGGGTTGCATCTGTGTGTGGTTTCTGGTCTGCCTGCGTTGCTGTGTTCTTTCCTGCGGGCCCTCTTGTCTGCCGCTGCGTCCTTCAGTTTTTGCTCCCCTGTCATGAAGTGTTGGTGCGAGGTTGGTGCTTTTCCACCTTGTGCGGTCAACCGCAAGAGCCTCCCAGGACTCGGTGTCGATGTCTAGGGCCTTCATATCTCGCTTGCAGACATCTTTGAAGTGCAGGTGGGCGCGGCCTGTTGTTCTGCTCCCAGTTGCCAGTTCTCCATAGAGGAGGTCTTTAGGGATGCGACCATCCTCTATGCGACATACGTGGCCCAGCCAGCGCAGTCTGTGCTGTCTGAGCTGAGTGTGCATGCTGGTGAGGCCAGCGCGGGTCAGAACCTCGGTGTTGCTTATTTTGTCTTGCCAGGAAATGCCCAGGATGCGTCGGAGGCTTCTTAGATGAAGGAGTTGAGTCGTCTCTCCTGTCTGCTGTAGGTTGTCCATGTCTCGCTGCCGTACAGCAGTGTACTGACGACGCAGGCGTTGTATACTGCCATCTTGGTTTTAACTGTTAGCTTGGTGTTTTCCCACACTCGTTTGGAGAGGCGGGCGAGTGTTGTTGCTGCCTTCCCAATCCTCTTGTCGATTTCCGTGTCCAGGGAAAGGTTGTCGCTAATAGTCGACCCGAGGTAGGTGAAATGGTGGACAACATCCAGTTCATAGTTGTCAATGGTGACAACTGGTATTAAAATATTTCAGATTTAAACCCAATGCTATAAAGGAACCATGACGGTAATCGCTGTGTGGAGGACATATCGGTCACAGTCGGTGTGCGCGGCGGAGCGGCCAGACACACCGCCATCCGACGGTAAAGATCAAAGTAAGTGCGCTACATATATTGGGCGTCACCTTTTCTTGGAAAATGTCTGGTGTAATTGGTGACACCGTCACAAGTTTATTAACCGGTGGGAAAATGTCCTCGCTGTCAAATCCCTAGTAGTCGGTGTTACCATTGTTACACGGTGTTCCAGGGTGTTCCAGGGTGTCACACGGTGTTAAAGGGTGTTACAGGGTGTTACAGGGTGTTACAGGGTGTTACACGGTGTTACACGGTGTTACAGGGTGTTACGCGATGTTACACGATGATACAGGGTGTTACATGATGTTACAGGGTGTTACACGATGTTACAGGGTGTTACACGGTGTTACAGGGTGTTACAGGGTGTTACAGGGTGTTACACGATGTTACAGGGTGTTACATGATGTTACACAGTGTTACATGATGTTACACTGTGTTACACGGTGTTACACAGTGTTACAAGGTTTTACACAATGTTACACGGTGTCACACGGTGTTACAGGGTGTTACACGATGTTACAGGGTGTTACATGATGTTACACTGTGTTACACGGTGTTACACAGTGTTACAAGGTTTTACACAATGTTACACGGTGTTACACGGTGTTACACGGTGTCACACGGTGTCACACGGTGTTACAGGGTGTTACACGATGTTACAGGGTGTTACAGGGTGTTACAGGGTGTTCAAAAATGTTACACGGATTTGGTATCAAAGCAAAAAGCAAAAGCCGCAGATTTGACAATATTTCAGAAACAAGACTCCGAAAGGGAATCTCATGTGGCTCTGTGTCTGCTGGATCTCTGCTAAAGTTTTAGCTACAAAGATTTGATGAACTGATGAGGTGGCTTTACCTGCACAGACACGGAGTCTGCCAGTCTCCTGATGGTAACAGCATGGAGTTGTCCGTCGGCCAGGCTCTTCACTCCGCTCCTCAACACGTCATCATCTCTGCTGCTGTCCAGCTTGTATCTCACCTCCAGCATATCTACACACAGCACATATCAAACCACAGGGTTACGCTTTAGATCTAAAAAAAAAGGAAACAATCTTCAGAGCTATACTTTCAGAGGGAAAGATTTACATATAAAGTATCATCATCATTTCAACCGGGCTAAGTTCTAGGTGAAGTTTATGTGTCCCTGGAAATGGCGTCATCATGTCCTGTAATCTTGGCAGACGGGGTAAACACCTATTTAATCCTCCAAAAGATAAATCTGAATATTTCAATAATATATATTTATTTGGTTACTCTATTAATCAATATTTCTATATTAAGAGGATAGGGGCTAATTCCATATCAATAATACGACTACCCCCCGTATTACGGCGCCCTTGCTCGGACCACACCCACCTTCAATTCAGCCCTCATTTTGTTCTCAACTACACACCTGTAAAGTATTGTGACTGTATCTGGCATGGTTGTGACCATAAAAATAGAATAGGAGTAGACATTGAACTGTTTTCCCATGTCATTTCACTAGTATAAAAGTAAATGGCAATTGTTTAGTATCGCAAATAAATCACACATTTTTTATCTGTTATATGTACCTTAAAGGGAGATTTGTCAAGTATTTAATCCTCTTATCAACATGGGAGTGGACAAATATGCTTCTTTATGCAAATATATGTACATATTTATTATTAGAAATCAATTAACAACACAAAACAATGACAGATATTGTCCAGAAACCCTCACAGGTACTGCATTTAAATGCAAATTAGCGCCGTTAAAACAAATTTGCGTTAACATGTTGTTATCCCGTTACCTTTGACAGCCCTAATATAAACACCTGGTAAAGTTCTCCAAACCTCTTCTGTAGTAGTTCCTGCTAGGGTAGGAGCCCTCAGGACCACATTGTGCAATGATGACACACACACAGACTTACAAGGTGAAAACAATACCAGCTACACGTTGTCGCAGCTGGTAATAAAGTTAAATGTGAAGGAATAATAGTTATTTTGTGAGGACCTCTAGCTACCTGATGCTGCTCTGATAACACGTGTATTCTTGAAGAGATGCTTTAGGTAGAGAGGTTGTGTGTTTGGGCTGACGAGGTGTAATTGCAGTGGAGGGTAAAAAGAAATGAGCCATCTCAGGGCAAATAAGAGAAAGCTCTCAGGGATTTAATTGGACACTTCAGTTTAAGTGCATTTACATGACGACTCCACGGTCAGCATGGAACCTTAATGCCCTGCTGTCCATCAGCTTTCTCTGAGTCATTAACATCAGAAAAAAATCCATTTACAGCTAATCTTGCAGCAAAGTGCCAATTTTATTAGACTACTGGATGCTGAAAATGTAATTTTATATTCAAAGTGCCTCCTACTACTGTTAAAAGCCAAACTCATAACATAATTATTTCACAGCAAAGTTTATAAAACACATCAGTAAGTTTTCTGCTGTTTTATTCAGCAGCACGGTGACCTATCACCCATTAGCAGCCCACCAAACTTGTATTCCCTCAGCACCACTCAGCAGGTCTCAGTGATAAGACCAGTGAACACTCTTTCACTCTTTCTTCCAGCCTGAGACAAAACGTAACAGCCGGACCGGTTGGACGGATTAAAAGGCAGTAGAGGCTGACAGGGTGAATCCAGAGAGAGGAAAGATCTGACAGATCCTGATCTGGTAAAGCTGCAGAGCAGAGGATGAGGATGAGGATGAGGAGGAGGAGGAGGAGGAGGAGGAGGAGGAGGAAGAAGGACAGGAGGAGAAGTCGATATCAGGAGAAGATGACAGCAATGAGAGGAAGAGGGGAGGAGAGGTAAGATGAGAGGCTGGGAGGAGACGCCAACAGAGGAAAGTAATTGAAAAAAGTTGAGGGAGGAAGACGAAGAGAGGCGGAAAGGAAACTCTGGAAGAGACTCGTAATCTATGAGGTTTAAAAAATGTGGATTAAAAACAAGAGGAGAGGAAAAAAAGGAGAAAATGAGGCCAAGCAAAGGGGAGTAATTAGAGGTAAAATGAGATTTGAGGAATATTGTATTGAAGATAAAGGAAGGAGCAAGAAACTTTTAGATAAAGATGAGAAGAAGAAGCTTTAGCACAAACGTCTTATCCTCAGGTTGTCAATTTATCCAAGTCTTGCCAAAAAAAAATTCAAATAAATGAAACCCTTAGGGTAGGACAAAGGAAGAGGGGATGAGGCCATTAAAAAGGAAGAAGAATTAAATCAAAATAAGACGCTCCACCTCAGCCGCCACACAAACAAACTCCTTCAAAATAAAAGCCTCCTCACCATGCTTGTTGATGAGCAGGGCCAGGTACTCTCTGTAGTAGGAGCTGACGTAGAGCAGCAGAGCCGGACTCTGGCTGGTCCTGAAGCTCAGGGAGACGTTCTCTCCTCTCAGCGTCATGTCCGAGTAGATGGAGGACGGCAGGGCGCTGGCGTTCCTGCTCAACTCGTACGGCTCCTTGAAGGTGTAGCTGACGGACGTCCCCGACGTGAAGCTGGCTGACACCTCTGGAGGAAGGGAGAGAGTTTGTTATTAAAGGATATATAATATATCGGATTTGTTGCTGTGGACTTTTAGCTGCGTGACTGCTTGTTTATTTACACCTTGGTGTACTGAAAATCAAACCAGATAAGGATTCATTGATCCCCAGAGGGAAATTCAGTAACTCCTTAACCCCAGATGGGACTCAAACCCACGATCCCTGGCGTAGGAGGCCAGTGCCTTATCCATTAGGGCGCTGCAATGACCATTATGTCCATCAAATCCCTATTATAACTATTAATACAGATTTTAATAGCAGTTTCAAAACACTATATTTAACTTGATGTATTATTCCTGTCGGGAGGTGTGCTCAAAACAAAAAATAAAAGATATATCTTTATACAAGTCACGTATATGTCTATGATGAACACCAATGAATATTTGCTTACATGCAGTACAGAGTGGAGATGGATGTTCCAGCCTTCAGCAGGGCTTAACGGTGTATTTCACAGATAAATTGCATATATTTTTAACCAATAAAACACGTTAGCTAAAACACTATTTTTCATCTGTAGTCCCTTGACCATAGACTGTCTATAAGAAGTGGACGTAGTCCATGTGACGTCCCCCACTGGTTTGTGGACTGCCGTTTTGAAGCCTCGAGTTGGGAATTTTGGCCGTTACCATCTTGGTTTTTGCCCATCATCATCTTGTTTTTTTGCAACCAGAAGTCACAGGAGAGGGTGAGCTAAGTACAACCATATTTTCAGACAACCTGAAACGTTATAAATAGCTTTCATGAAGTGAAAACACACTGTGAAAGGGTTAAAGTTCTAAGGCGAAAACACGGACAACTCCCAGACCTGACAACGCCGTGGTAGCAACCTGTCAATTACAAGGTAGCCCCGCCCTAAAGCATCCCCTGCTTTATGGTCTATTTGACTCTAAATGGGACCATCATTTACTAAATGAACATCATGCTGTATTGAAGAAGACTTGAAACTAGAGATTGAGACCATAAACTCATGTTTACAATGTTTACTGAGGTAATAAATCAAGAGAGAAGTAGGCTCATTTTCTCATAGACTTCTATACAATCAGACTTCTTTTTGCACCCAGAGGAGTCGCCCCCTGCTGGCTGTTAGAGAGAATGTAGGTTTAAGGCACTTCAGCATTGGCTTCACTTCTCAGAACCGGAGGTTGGCGCCTGCCCTGGACAAACTCACCCTACCGCCATCTTGCCAATTACCAAATAATCTAACAACTGTATTTTTTTTTCAATTACTCATGGTAATTGTTCAAAAATGTAAAATAACTAATAACAAATACCTGTTGGTAGTACCATCAGTCATAAGCACAACCCAAAGTGATGACTTCAAAATTATCGCTTTGTCTGATAAACGTTTCAAGAAACAGAAAAGCAGGAACATTATCATATTTAAGAAGCCTAACCAGCAAATGTATTATTTTTATTTAATTTTTTTTTTTTAAAGCACATCAATTATTTGATTATCAAAATTATTATATTTTAACTTTTTCTCAACTGTCTAAGTGTTTCAGCATTAACACATTGACACCCTCATTACATTTTTAATCCTACATGAACTAAATTCTACTTTGAAACCTTTAAATATAGTCTTCTGCATCCCACGAGGTGTTCTTTTTACCAGGAAATGAATGATCAATTTAAAGGGCACAGTACAATACATATATTTAGACTATCTGTACAGAGTTTTCTGTTCCAGAGTTTTTCCTTTAATTAACCTCTAAGGGAGGCGTCGGAACAACTCTGTATGTCTGATTAGAGATGTTCTCAAAATATCTGCAAAGAGTTGAACAAAAGAAAAGAAAAGCGAGACCTTTCTTTAATTTTCCAACAGGAAACAACTTTTAAATATCAAACAGAGAGTAGAGTAGAGTGCGTCACTATGACTCACAAAGACATAAAAAACAAAACCGTCGCTCTGACTCATACGTAAATAAGTAGGTAGCAATATTTGGTGGGAGGAGGGTCAAAAGAGTCCTTTTAAAAAAGTAGAAATGTCTGAACTCACTTGAGTTATTGAACTCATGGAAGGCATAAAGGTCAATGTGATGACGCATAATACAGATAACATGAGACAAACAACTTAAATAGACTCTAACACATCAAGCAGACACTATACAGCTTTGATATCACATGGTAGCTAAATATTTCTTGACGAATGTTCAGTAAAAGCAAAGTTCTCTGAAATAATATTAATCCTTAACCTTTATATAAACACCTACACATGGAGGCGTCATTACTCACATTTTTATTTGTATTTCCATATGAGCTTGAGGGAATTTATTCTGTTATAACTGTCTATCTATGCTCTAACAGAGTTATCAGAAGTCATCTTTACCGAGACAGAAGTTCAAGACATCAAAACAGCTTCAACTTAACTTGATGGCCGACAGTCTTTTTGTTGTCTTAGCTGTTCAGACAAGATCAAATATGTTTGATGTTAGGGAGTTTTGTCTTAGCTGATTTGTTATATAGTATTGTGTGCATGTAAAAGGTCTGCGAAGTTATAAAGCCCAAAGTCCAGGCAAAAGGGAGTTACTCTCCCCCACAGAAACACTGCTCCTGAACTGCCTGAAACGCCTTGATTGAAGTCCTGCCTTATCTTCCATACCGTGGTGATGTCACCAAGTAACACAATTGCATAATATACCTGTCCAGCAACTAGTTTGCTACGCCCTCAAAAAAAGCTAGTTAGAGCAGAGCTGGAGCGGAGTGGGCCAGCTGACCAGCCGGTATGCCGGTAAAGCTGGTACGAGAGAAATAAACAATTTTTGGATTACGAAGCATGTAAACATGTTCTAGTAGAAACCCAAAATACAAGTATGAACCTGAAAATGAGCTTGATAGGTCCTCTTTAATAATAGTAATAATAATAATAATAAGGCTGTCAAATTTAATTCGATAATAATGTGTTAACGCAAATTTGTTTTAACGCCACTAATTAAGGGCGGGCTCTGGGGACGTGGAACGTCACCTCTCTGTGGGGGAAGGAGCCAGAGCTTGTGTGGGAGGTGGTGCGCCATCAGTTAGATCTGGTAGGGCTTACCTCTACGCACATACTTGGTTCTGGAACCGTACTCCTGGATAGGGGTTGGACTCTATTCTTCTCTGGAGGTGCCCAAGGTGTGAGGCACCGGGCGGGTGTTGGGATACTCACACGGCTGAGTGCCGCTACGTTGGAGTTTACCCCAGTGGACGAGAGGGTCGTCTCCCTACGCCTCCGGGTTGTGTGGAGGAAAACTCTGACTGTTGTCTGTGCATATGCACCGAACAGCAGTTCGAAGTATTCGGCCGTCTTGGAGACCCTGAATGGAGTCCTGCATGGGGATCCAGTAGGCTCCATAGTTCTGCTGGGAGACTTCAACGCGCACGTGGGCAACAATGGAGGCACCTGGAGAGGCCGAAGGTCGATGATCGATTTTGTGATCGTATCGTCTGATCTGAGGCCGCATGTTTTGGACATTCGGGTGAAGAGACGGGCGGAGCTGTCAACTGATCAACATCTGCTGGTGTTTTGGGTCAGACGGTGGGGGAAGACTCTGGACAGACCTGGTAAGGCCAAATGGGTAGTGTGGGTGAACTGGGAACATCTGGAGGAGGCCCCGAGGCCCCTGTCTGAGAGATCTTCAACTAATACCTCCGGCGGAGCTTTTCGGGCATCCCTGTGGAGGTTGGGGGCATTGAACCCAAGTGGACGATGTTCAAAGCTTCCATTGCTGAAGCTGCGGTGGTGAGCTGTGGTCTAAAGGTCTTAGGTGCCTCAAGGGGTGGCAACCCTCGAACACCGTGGTGGACACCGGTGGGCAGGGAAGCCGTCCGACTGAAGAAGGAGTCCTTCCGGGATATGTTATCTCGGAGGACTCCGGAGGCAGTTGCAAGGTACCTCCACCAGGGCTGCGCTTTGTCACCAATCCTGTTGGTGATATTCATTCTCATCGCTGCTTTTTGCAGATGATCCAGCACGAGTTCGCAGCCGAGTGTGAAGCAGCTGGGATGAGGATCAGCACCTCTAAATCTGAGGCAATGGTTCTCAGCAGGAAACCGGTGGATTGCCTACTCCGGGTAGGGAATGAGTCCTTACCCAAAGTGAAGGAGTTCAAGTATCTCGGGGTCTTGTTTATGAGGAACGTGAGGTTTGCCGGAAAATCGGAGCAGCGGGGTGCCAGTATTGCATTCGCTTTACCGCACCGTTGTGACGAAAAGTGAGCTGAGCCGGAAGGCAAAGCTCTGGATCTACCTGTCAATCTTCGTTCCTACTCTCACCTATGGTCATGAGGGCTGACCCAAAGAACTAGATCGCGGGTACAAGCGGCCGAAATGGGTTTTCTCAGGAGGGTGGCTGGCGTCTCCCTTAGAGATAGGGTGAGAAGCTCAGTCATGCGTGAGGGACTCGGAGTAGAGCCGCTACTCCTTTGCGTTGAAAGGAGCCAGCTGAGATGGTTCGGGCATCTAGTGAGGATGCCCCCTGGGCGCCTCCCTAGGGAGGTGTTCCAGGCAGGACCAGCTGGGAGGAGGCCGCGGGGAAGACCCAGGACTAGGTGGAGAGATTATATCTCCACACTGGCCTGGGAACGCCTCGGGATCCCCAGTCAGAGCTGGTTAATGTGGCCGGGAAAGGGAAGTTTTGGGTCCCCTGCTGGAGCTGTTGCCCCCGCGACCTGACCCCGGATAAGAGGTTGAGGATGAGCGAGTGAGTGAGTGAGTGAGAGCCACTAATTTCTTCAATATCATTAACGCAACTTGCGCAGTTTTTAGGTTGTAGCGGGCTAAGATATAAAGCTAGAGTGAAGAAACTAGAAAACCCAAGGAATCCATTGGTACCAACCATGTCATACAGGAAGGAAGCTAAATAACGCTCCAAACTTACGCTAAATTTAGGTGAGGAAAAACTGGCAGGGCCATTTTCAAAGGGGTCTCTTGACCTCTGACCTGACACACTGACAGCTGTTGTTGCCTGTTGGGCTGCTGTTTGCCATGTTATGATTTGCGCATATTTTTTATTTTAAATGCAGTACCTGTGAGGGTTTCTGGACAATATGTGTCATTGTTTTGTGTTGTTAATAGATTTCCAATAATAAATATATACATACATTTGCATAAAGCAGCATATTTGCCCACTCCCATGTTGATAAGAGTATTAAATACTTGACAAATCCCCCTTTAAGGTACATTTCAAACAGATAAAAAAATGTGCGATTAATCTTGATTAATTATGGACAATCAAATACATATTTTAATAGATTGACAGCCGGAAATATTAATGATAATTTCGGAGCAATGAGAGTTTGTTTACGGGATAACGGGCTGTTGGACAAATGGGCTTTTGGTCCAATGAGATATTTTTCTAAACAATGGCATGACACCAGACAAAGCTAGACTACATCTGGTGAAGAAAGTCAAGCAAAACACAACTCTGAATGAATGCTAATGTTGCTCTGTGTCTTTTAAAAGTGTGAATCGACAACTGTTTTCTGAAACATTAATGTAACAACTTGTTAAGGTGATAATTTGTCAGGGCTTTTTATCTGTGAGCTTGTTGTAGATTTCTTCAGCCTTCAAGTAGCTAATAAATAATTCATGCAGCTTTAATTACCTACAGAATGATAATATGGTTTTCTGGTAGAGTCATTTCACCAGCCATAGGAGAACTTTACTGATGTGTGTCATTATATGTGTGTACCTGTATGGCAGAAGACTCCAGTGTATGCTGACAGGCTGCAGTCGCAGTGGAAGCCGTTGGCTCTCTCCACACAGCGGCCCTGGTTCTGGCAGAGCGAGCCGTAGCTGCTGCAGTGACCCGGGCAGCCGGGTCGAACCCCGGGTGTGATCTTCGCCCTCTCCTCCAGGTCCAGGGTGACGCCGTTCAGCTGCAGGGAGCGAATACAGCCCCGGAAGCCCTTCTGCCTGGACGCCGTGCCTCCTGAAAACATGAAAACATTACATTACATTTACATTTTTGGATTTATCTAATGAAACAAAGCTAGAGCTCCCAGAGCAAAGGATCTACTTTAACACACCAGTTGTCCCAGCCTTTCTCTCATTTCTCCAAGTCTGTATGTTTTCTCTCTCTCTCATTTTTCATTTCTCCTCCTCCTGTCATCGACAGCAGATCCACATGTCGCCTCTGCTCCCCAGAAGCTCCAAACTGTCAACACTCTTCTTGTAAAATAATGAGGCAACATCGGGGACGTAACTTTCATCAGCTGTCCGTCTGCTTAATGCCATGCTGGCTGCTCACTGCATAAGCGACTGATTGCCTGTCTACTAACAGGACATGCAACATACTCACTTTATTGTTCAATACTTGAGCTACAAAAACTCTGCACATCCTCCCTGAGATGTAACATGGTCAACTATTGTTTGCACACTTCAAACATGACAACCTCCCATTTTCTGCAAAGATCACATATTGAAACTATTATTGTGTTCAGAGCACAAACGTGACAGCTCTTTGCTCTCAGAGTTTGAAGCTGACAACTTCTTATTGTTCAGCAGCAGCGTTACACAACAATAAATCACTGAGCTCTGTTAGACTCTCCTCCGGGCCTCCGCTCTCTGCTCTGATTTGACTCGTATGAATTATTAAACCAGCAAAGCAACACAGGATATGAAACTTGGCTCAACATTTCCTCTGACACAACACAATGAAGAGTCTTTTTTAAAGGGACTATTTGTAAGAATCAGAAATGTCTTGTTAACAGCGACACCTGTGGCCGTTAAGTCAATGAAAGTCACAGTCTTGTTGCTTGCGCTTGTGCTCGCTCTACATAAACATGAACGAGCATCGCTCAAAACAGTGAGGCGACACAAGTCAGCTAAAACCACAATATCACAATATCACAATATATTTCAGCTGCTTGGCAGTAATGTTAGCTGAGCAGACGAAGGTCTCTCCATGAATCACTGCTGATCCTAGTGTTGGCTTTTCCTGCCTGTCCTCCGACCACAGCCAACACTGTTTAACAGACGGGCTTCACTAGATACAACTTTGCAATTTTAGTGCTTCTGTGTAGTTTGTGTTGGAGTCTTGTCTGAACAGCGTAGCCACACGCGGTTGCGCATGGGACACTGACCCGCAATGATTTATACGTGTAAGAAGTTACAAACAGTCCCTTTAAAGCTGCAGTCGGGAGCAAATATGATAAAAGTTATTTTTATAAAGCATGACTATATCCTGACAGTAGTGCATGAGACAGATAATCTGTGAAAAAAATCATGTTAACATATCAGCCCGTTCTCATTCCCAGAGCGTCAAATACCGACGCTTTGTCATGGCCGTCGGCACGTGATACCGACGCACAAGGCACCCTTTAGCGCCTGTATGAGACACACTGGGTTTTCCATTCCAACTACTATGTAAACCCATCCACAGCAACAGTAAACGCTCTGAGAAAGTGTGCCGGGAGTGTGGTGATGTAGTTTAAAGAGCGAAAAGACAAACAACAACGTAATGGCTTTCATTCAGGAGGCCGCTGTTCGTGTTCTGTGCGTTAAGTTTCACTTTCACGTTACAATCTGTTCGTTCATGTACCGTGTAGTAGTAGTAGTAAGTAGTAATTAGTAATTACCAGTAGTAGTAATTTTAAGCTCAACCATATAGTTGTTTCCTAAACCAAACTATAGTGGTTTCGATGCCAAAAATAAAGTGACGCCAAGGGGCGTGATAAAGCAGCAGTATGTGATGAGGGGATGAGAATGTGTTGGATATGTAGAAATACAGTTTTCTTTGATAAAAAGCCAAAGGTACCAGCCTATGTGCTTCAAAACCTAAGGAGAGAAGTCAACTGTGTGAGAATTTCAGTAATTACCCAATTACCTCAAAATGACATTCTGTGGAGTGCTAATCTCTAGATGAAGCTAATATTTCCACTTTGTAGAAACCCCACAACACATTTAAGAGTGAATCAGTTCACTTTCGGCTTCTTGCTCAATTTTGGTTGAATTTGGCAAAAATTCTGCAGTGTTTTGTTCTATTTTGCATTCTGGATCTCGTGCACGCGCATGTCGAGTATTTAATATCAACAAAGTCACATGTGACCTGGGATAAAGTTGCATATGTAAGCCTACGTCATCATCAAAGATGTCTCTTGAATCTTCTTGCGGCAGGTAATCTGCGGATGCAGGTTGAATGAAAGAAGATAGCCGTTGACTTTTTGCTTGGAGTCCTGCAACCGCATGGTTGGAGCTACTGTTTCGTCCTCCAAAGGCTGCGATAAGTCAATCACGGCTACACTCAAACACTTCGCTGTTACACGAGTGTTTTTGCCTGTTAAATTTCAGATAGGCTAACGATAGGTGAGCTAGGATAGCAAGTTGAGTATCCTCCCGTTGTTAGAGTTTAAGTAACGTTTGTTGATAGGAGTCTGTTTTCGGTCTTCTTTATTGGTTATTGCCGCTGAGATAAGTGTTTGCGCTTAGGCGAGCCTCCGACGGACAACGAGCCCCGCTGGGGTGTTGTCGGCGATTAATTTTCCAATTACAGTTGTGTATTGCTCACCGGCGAGTGCTTTTGCTCGTTAAAGCGTGCATCTCCTTTGTTTAATTGATAGCGACCGCTCCCCAGTAAGTGATTTCGCTTGTGGCTTAACTTCTTTTGTGGCTGCTGTAACGTTAAAGGGCTTTGGTGCCGTACGCTGACTTTAGTTGATTTAACGGTCAGAGGTGTCGCTGTTAACAAGACATTTCTGATTCTTACAAACAGTCTCTTTAAAGAGACTTTTATTCACAGCGTGTGTAAAAGTTGTGATTCAGAGACAGATCCCTGAGGACCACCATCTTCGATCAAAGCAACAACACAGAGGAAAGGAGAGGTTATTAGAGAGCAAACTCTCCTAACAGGCAGGCTATCAGGGTTTTAACCACACATCCTGCTGTTCTTCAGCTCCAACATGGATTACACTCTCTGCACATCAAATGGAGACTACTGCTTACAGGAAACACTTAAAAGAGTGCAACGACGTGCAGATCAAAGATAACATCAAAGAATCCAAACCCATATAAACCAAAGATATCAGTAACACCCTCAAGACCTCCTATCAAACAGCACAACCTCTAGTGTCTCAACATGAAATCTGCACAGAGTGAACTAAAGCACACGAGAACACGAGAGTGGAAAACAATTAGTATCAAAGTAATCATCAAAGGTGATGGATGTGCAAGCATCAACATCAAGCTTGGAAATTTTATCTTTCCAGCTTCTCAGTTCCGAACCATAGTTGGGAGTTTTCCTGGACTTGGCTAACTAACGTTAGTCTAGCTTGGCTCGTAGTTGGTAACAGACTTCTCGAGCCAATTCTGCTGTGACGACTAGCACTTTTATTCAGAATAATGGACGAAACATAAATCAGCGTCAAACATAAATGCATCTCCTCTCTGTAACGCTGCAACGGTAACTGACTGTTTCACCATGTTAGACTAACGTTAGCTATGCTAGCTAAGCAGTGTTAACTGTGCATGTATACTAATATGCACGCACCATAGGCGTTTGCATCAGGATGGCTAACTTTGCACACCTGTGGCGCATTTGAGCACGGAGTGGGATCAGAAAGAAGGCATTATTATAGGGGTGGGGGGGCATTAGAGGTTGATACAAAAATGACTTATCACATTCAGTACTTGCACCCCCTTTAATCACAGGACTGTCCCCCTCATGACCCACTGACAGTTTGGAAGACCTGTGGAGAGTTTTCTCTCAGAGGAAACTTATTGTTGTCTGGGCCTTGGTATGGAAATTCATTTTCAACTTTACTTTTGAACCCGAACAATCTCTATCATATCACGTTGCTCGCCACAGCCACACTCACAGGCTACCTTAATTAAAAATGTGGAGCACATTTTGTCCAGGATGGAGACACCGGGTGAAAGACTGACAGGAACGGCCGTCCTGAGGGAGTTATAAGAGGAGAGAAATGCCTGTTGATGCGCAGAAGGAACTGTGTAGAATAATTAATCAAAACGACACGTTTGATGTGCATACAAGCACGGAAGGTTCTGTGAATCAAAACTACACTAAATGTAACCAGCGGATATCTGTTGTGTCTGTGCGTAGTTGCGGCTTGACCGCGCGCAACATCACTCTAGTTGGACTCTAGAAGGGTGCGCTGTGCTGGCTCTCTGTATACTTATCTCGTGTGCACAAATTAATTAATGAGTGGAACATGATGAACGTCTATGTCAGTATAATATTGTTGTTATTTGAATTGTAGAGAAAATTGTGAAAATTTGTTGGTGACTTGAAAACCGGGACATTTGAATGTTTTTAACAAATTTTTGTTGGGACTCGGGACACCCAGCTTGAAACCGGGACAGTCCTGGACAAACCAGGACGTCTGGTCACCACCGTAACTGAGCTGACGTTCCTTGTTTAACCATGTCAGGCTAACGTTAGCTACTGTACGCCAGCTAAGCAGTGTTAACTTAGCTGGTGTTCCTTGTTTAACCATGTCAGGCTAACGTCAGGCAGCTGAGAACTGCTCAGGTTCTTCCAAAACTCCTAGACATCGTTGTCAAAAGTAACGTTACATAGAAAGTAAAGATAAAAGTAGAAAATTGTACTGTTCTTAGGACAGCTTGCATTCAAACGTCACCGCAGTAATGGCGACTTGTTTACTTCTGGTACTTCCCTGGATTTGTGTGTACTGTCCTTTTTTGCACCACAGACCAATGTTTTTTGTACAATTCTATCTAAAACTGTAAGATAAAGTTAGACAGGGGGACTCAAAACCTGTTTTCAGGTTCACATGCATGTTTTTAAATCATATAAGTTTTGGTTCAGGCATGGTGTCACTATATTTATCCTCATAATATAGAAATAAGCCTTGATACAAGTTAGAAAATGACAGAAAACGGTGCTGAATGCAAGAAAATTACAACAAAAAACCTTGGAAGTACTGTAGGTGAAATTGTGCCAGAAACCCCACTCTGCTTCTACAGATAACACAGTGCTACCAGTTTGACCTAATTAGTGATGTTGAAATCAAAAGATACCGCGGCACAGCAGGTTCTCAAATAAACTCCGCAACTAAACTGTGTTTTGTGCCATTGAAAAGAGGACTAACATAGATAACGTTTGACTTGTGAGGATACAGCTTACATCATATACTACGGGATCAATACTGCTGCATTTCGAGGGATGTGTGACGCGAAGATCAAAGGAAAACTCAAAATCCTGCTAGAGGAGGGCGCTGCGTCGACACACAGCGGCAGAGAGGCGTAAACTAGTCCGTAGACAGCAATGCAGCACAAATATATACAGGCTTAACTATCCAAACACGGCAAAATGATTGCTTCTAAACCTTCACAAAGGAAGTGATTTCTGCATTCATTGCTGAGCTCACTCAAAATTGCTGCGTATGGGTTTTTAGCACCAACAATACAAAAAGCAATAAAGGAATTGGAAAATGAACAATGGTGTGGATTATAAATCCATGCGAGGCAATAACACGGTTTATTAATCAAAACAAAGGGATTCAGTGCCTTATAAAGCAAGGCAGGATTATGGCTCATAAATACAGTGTGTATATTGAGATGTGGCTTATGAATTTCTACAAACCAACACAGCGGCTTATAATTCAAACAATGGAACAGTTTGCTTTACAAATCAAGACTCATAAATACAATGCATGTGGTAAGATGGTTCACGAATTTAAACAAGCCAAAGCTGAGGCTTGTGAATCCAAATAACTCAATACATTGCCTTACAAACCTGCATGTCTGCGGGGAGGGATTGTGTGCTCATGAATGAAAGCTGCACACAGTGAGATGTTGCATATGTGCATAGTAATCGTGCAGAGCCAACTGTCACACAACAGGCCCCAAACACAGAAAAGAAAACATTTGCTTAAACACATCCACATTTTTTAGGCGATAATACCTTCTGTGGCTCTGGAGAGAGAGAGGATATCTCGTCTTGGGTTTAGAAACTACCAAAGCTGGTGTTACAAACTGGGGGTGCTTGTGAGTTGAAAGAATAGAGCGTTAACCTGTCTGGGAAGGCCTAATGAAAACATGCTTGATGCTCTGTGAGGCTGTATTTAAAGGGTAACTTTGGTATGTTTTAACCTGGATTTTCCTTAACCCTATTTCCCCAATGTTTCTGTGTCTAAGTGACTAATGGGGACAACAATTTTTGAAACTGGTCCAGTATTGAGGGAGAACGCTGCAGACGGCAGTAGCTAAATGAGCTGAAATGTAATCGCTCGAGGCAACTCCTCACCGTCAGTTTACAAAGTGTTTGACAACATTATGGGAAGGACCCTACAGAGAAACAGAACGTTTTTCTTACCTTTCACTTGATCCGCTCTGTTTGTTTTTTCATTGTGTGTCTCACCCTGACACCTCGCATTACATCCACATTGTGGAAATCATCTAAATATTCAGCCATGACATCGTACATCTTTTAGATACCACTAAGCTATGCTTCCTGTAATCCAACACAACAAACTCTGACAACATCGGCACTCCTCTCTCCAACTCTCACTCATGTTTCTACCATTGTTTTCCGGCAATAAGTCACATGACACAATGACAAACAGTAAGCAAAAAATATTTTATTTATCTGCAGGGTTCTTTCAATATTGCTGTCAGACACTACTAATAACAGTCTGAGCCTGTCAGTGGCAACAACAACAACTTTTAGTGGATGTAAACTGACGGTGAGGAGTTTCCCTGAGCGATTACATTACAGCTCGTTTAGCTACTGCTGTCTGCAGCGTTCTCCTTCAATACTGGACCAGTTTAAAAGAAAATTATCCCCATTAGTCACTTAGACATTAAATCATGGGAAAATAGGTCCAGGTTGAAAAATACCAACGTCAACCTTTAATTTCAGTGGTGCTTTGAGAGAAATGCTAACCTCAGAATGCTAACATGTTGAAATTTTGCAGCATATTTAGTTTGTCAACATTTGCAAATTAGCACAAAACACAAAGTACAGCTGTCATTTTGCACATATTTGATCATAAACCAAAGTATTGAGGAATTCATTAATCAATAAAACTCTGGAAAGAAGTCATTTTGTATAATGAGTGCTTTTACTTTTGATACTTGCTCACAATAAAGTGTCAAATTGTGTGATTGTTTCACTTCCTGTAAATTAAGGATCTGTCGTATGTAAATATTCATGAGGCCTAATTTGCAATTAAATTACAAGTGATTCAAGCTGAAGCAGGGTTGTTCTTGCTTATTAATTATTATAGTGTTCATGGCCACTCACACAGTGTAACGGTGCCTTATTTTCAGATTTCAGGGTTTTGTGTCTTATGCTGGGTCCACACTACACGAGAATCAAGACGATTCTTTGCCCGACCCCCCCCCCCCGATGTGAGGTATATTAACAGTGATTTTTACATCCCCCGAAGTCCATCTTGGCCGCACGGATTTTAAATGTAAATATTAAACATGTTAAATATTTACGATGGGATCTCCTGTTGTGTGTGGGGAACCCCGAGGACAGCCGATGACGCAGTCACGTGGGAAAGGACGATAGCCACTAACAACCAAGCTTACTGAAGAAGGAAGGACAGCTTCCGCCGTCATGGCAGCCGCGGCAAACGCATGAGCTAATGCAAAACGCGTAGCATAAAGTAGTAGTAAGATGGAGCTCAGTAATGGAGGACCAACTTGTTGATTTGTGGCAACAACACGAGTGTTTATTTAATGTGTCTCCATGACTTCATCCATCCATCCTTCATTTCCAGCACAAAGTAGTGCAGAAGCCAACATCTCTAATTCTTCCTACCCGTTGTCCGCCATGTTTGTTTACACTAAAGTCACGTTCGATCGCGAGAGATTTTGCGAGATTTCTGTTTTGTTTTTTTTATCTGGACTCTTGTTTTGGCCAAATCATTGCTCTCCACACACTGTAGGGACAAAACTGTTAAATCTAACATAACATGTTATGTGTGGGGTGATTTGAAAAATCTTTTAGTGTCGACCAGCCTTCACTCGAGGATACATTAGTAGCGGCAGGAATCAAACCCAAACAGATGGACCTCCATGCTGCTCCCTCCATCCGTTACCAACCAATGTAGGGATAAATACCAGCACATTTCCATCCCAACACATACAACTATCACACTTACTCCGTTGTACTGCACTGATAATTCAGAGGTAAACATATACGGGTTCAGGCTGATGGACCTCAGAGCTGATTATTCAGCCAATCAATATTCACCTGGATCTCCCTGCTGCCTTCATCCAATCTCACCACTGTTTGTTGGTTGGTTTTCCCTCCACACTGTGTGTTTACTGATAGGAAGTGACATACATAATATTTGCAGAATGATAACGCCTGATGATAAAAGATAGATTTTCATTATTTTTGTCCCTATAGCTCCAGTGAGAGGTCACATAGAGGACCTCTCACATAGAGGATTCAAATTGTGGTATTGAACCGATGACGTAGAGATAAACAGGGCTGCAGTATTGATGGAGTTTGAATTCTCAGCTCGCTGACGGTTAATTACATGATGAATCACTTACTAAGGATGCACTAATCTGACTTTTTCAGTCCCGATACAGAGAGCGATACCTGGTCTTTCAGTATGGGCCAATATTGTGTACCAATCCGATACCAGGGTTTAATTAATAAGCTGTATGCCTCACTATGTGGAAGTAACTGGGTTCATTCATTTATGCGCAAGGCAACATCAGGCTGGACTCAAACATTGCTTTTAGAACTTTGTAAAACAAAATGTAACAACTAAATTAGGGCTGTCAATTGATTATAATACACTGTTTACCATTGGCAGAGCATTTTGGCAAATTTTTCTTGGGCGCTACCCACATAATCAGCTGTGCTGCTCATCCCACAAATGCATGATCCTTACAAGTTGGACATCATTGCGAAGGTAAATAAACAGGCTTTCCAACGATGTAAAATACAATGACCATTAGCCATGAAACAACAGAGAAATAATCCATCAAACACAAGTTTCCGAACTTTGTTTTTCCAGTTTATATATAAATTATATTATATTAGTATAGAGTACGGTCTAGACCTGCTCTATATGATAAAGCATCTCGAGATAACTTCTGTTAGGATTTTACGCTATATAAAAATAAATTGAATTTAATTGAATATGGGAAATTAATTAATAACACAAAACAATGACAAATATTCAGAAACCCTCACAGGTACTGCATTTAGCATAAAAAATATGCTCAATTCATAACAGGCAAGCCCAACAGGTAACAGCTGTCAGTGTGTCAGTGTGCTGACTTGACTATGACTTGCCCCAAACTGCATGTGATTATCATAAAGTGGGCATGTCTGTAAAGGGGAGACCTGTGGGTACCCATAGAACCCATTTACATTCACATATCTGGAGGTCAGAGGTCAAGGGACCCCTTTGAAAATGGCCATGTCAGTTTTTCCTCACCAAAATTTTGCCAAAATTTGGAGCAATATTTAGACTCCATCCCAACAAGCTAACATGACGTGGTTAGTAGCAATAGCTCCTTCATTTTTGTAGTTTCATATGATATCTGTACCTGCTACAGCTTCTGAAAGACGGACCAAAATTTGGCATCATTTTGGAGCGTTATTTAACCTCCTTCGGGACAAGTTAGTATGACATGGTTGGTACCGATGGATTCATCAGGTTTTCTAGTTTCATGCCAGTATCTTTAATCCTGCTTTAAAACTGAGCCGCTACAACCTAACAATCACAAGTTGCGTTAATGCATTAAAGAAATCATTGCCATTAAAGCGTTATCGCGTTAACTTTGACAGCTCTAAAATAAATACATAGATATCAAATTTACTGAATTGTTATTTATTATTAAAATAATAAATCATACTCCAGCAACTTGGTAAAAAATCTTGAACACAGTAATTACAATTCAACTGTAACCCTTTTTAACGCAGAACTGATTAGTCAAAATTTAAACAGGGATTAAAAGTCCAGTCTATAATGTACTGTATATAGTTTAGAAACATAGAATTGAAAAGAATAGATAGGCCCCATTGTCACGATACCCGATCCAGCTCCAGTATTTGAGTCAGCATCAGCCCGATATCCGATCCAGTATTGGTGTATCCCTCTCACTTACAGGTTCAGCTTTATTTACAGATTATTTAAAGACCCTGACTGCATGAAATCACATCACACACACTATATATTTCTGCTCCCTGGTGCATGCTTTATTTATTAAACATGATTATTGTTCGTGGTCAGAAACCATCGACTCAGCACTTTCATATTCAAGAGTGCTGAGCAGCTGATGGAAGAGGCCAGACCTGGTGACTGTACTGTCTTTGGACTGTGAATGAAGAGGTAGTAGAAGCCCTATTGAATAGATGTGCAGACTCAGCACCTCTTACTTCCAATTCTGCTGATCAAACAACAGGATTTAGCCGATAACTTATAAACCGATGTGAAAGAAGAGAAAATATTTCTAGCGTTTTTCTGAGGATTCTGTAGTACCTGCTACTGATTCCTAAACGTTACTTCCCTTCCCTGTTGGTCAATACCAGCGGAGCATGTGTGAAACAGTCAGACCTTTTCTCCTCTGTAAAGCAAAAACAGCTACACCTGCACAAGTAATAAACTCAAATGTATTAAAGGTCCCATATCGTGCTCATTTTCAGGTTCATACTTGGTGTCACGGTCTCAGAGTGACCGTTCGTTATTGTTGTATATGGCTGTGCTGCGCTCTCCTATTTGCTCTTTTCTTTTGGTGCATTCCGCTGTCCCCGTTTGTCCTATAATTCAAACCATTGTACGCTTTATTTTGCTTTAATTTCATTCACGGCAATAAAACAAGTGATTGCCTGATAACACCGGCTGTATGTTAGTTCCTTCACCCCTACACCAACTCTGGGTTGTAACACTTGTATTTTGTGTTTCTACTAGAACATGTTTACATGCTGTAATGTTAAAAAAGCTTTTATTTTCCTCATACTGTCTGCCTGAATATATCTGTATTCACTTTCTGTCTGAAATGCTCCGTTTTAGTGCATTTCAATGGAATTGCGTTGCTAGGCAACAGTTTGGGTCTATGTTAACTTCCTGTCAGCTGATGTTGTTCACATACACTGCAACAGGAAATAAACTGGGACACATTTAGAATGTTTACGTTTAAAACCGTGTAATGATCTATATATATTGTATATTTGTGACATCACAAATGGACAGAAATCCTAACGGCTTGTTTCAACCGCACAATTTCTGAATACGAGCTGTGTGTGTTTCTCCGTATATTGAGTGTTTTGATAGTTTAACAGTATTTATAAAGCACTTAAACCTGTTTTATAATGTAAAAGACCTGAAAATCTCACTTTTTACAATATGGGTCCTTTAAATTATTAATGTCTATATCTTTACCTGAACTTACGATGCGCACACAACTACGTTCCTGCAAAACTCATATTAAAACCGGTGACAGTCAGAGCTCTGTTAGAGCTGACACATACTGCTAATTGGTATTCAACTTCATTGTTATGCACAAAACGCTGCTGCCTGAATTGCTGGCACATCACTCACAAATACAAAAATAATGAAGACATATGCCAAACAATGGCAAATTGCAGAAGGAAAGAGGAACATCTGTCATAACTGGACACAGAAAAACACTTAATAAAGTGGAAAACTGGACAACAAAGAAGATATTGCAAGAGACTATATATTTATTTTAGGGCTGTCAAAGTTAACACAATAATAACACGTTAACGCAAATTCGTTTTAACGCCACTAATTTCTTTTACGCATTAACACAACTTGTGATTTTTGGGTTGTAGCGGCTCAGTTTGAAAGCTATAGAGTGAAGATACTGGCATTATATGGGACTATCTAAGGAATCCAGTGGTACCAACCATGTCATACTAGCATTTCACGAAGGACTTGCTCTAAATTTTGGTGAGGAAAAACCGGCATGGCCATTTTCAAAGGGGTCCCTTGACCTCTGACCTCCAGATATGTGAATGTAAATGGGCTCTATGGGTACCCACGAGTCTCCCCTTTACAGACATGCCCACTTTATGATAATCACATGCAGTTTGGGGCAAGTCATAGTCAAGTCAGCACACTGACACACTGACAGCTGTTGTTGCCTGTTGGGCTGCAGTTTGCCATTTTTATGCTAAATGCAGTACCTGTGAGGGTTTCTGGACAATATCTGTCATTGTTTCATGTTGTTCATTGATTTCACAATAATAACTATATACATATATTTGCATAAAGCAGTATATTTGACCATTCACATGTTGATAAGAGTACTACATATTTGACAAATCTCCCTTTAAAGCTGAAGTAGGCGAGATTGGAGCAAATATGATTAAAAAAAGTTATTTTTATAAAACGGTCGCTATATCCTGACAGTAGTACAGGTGAGACAGGTAACGTAAAAAAAAATCATGTTCCTCTGTGTCCTCCGGTGCTCCTAACGGCATCTGCAAGATTTCACAGACCGGAGGAAAACAAGCAGTAAGAGCTGATCTGAGGTCTGCTGTCCATCTGCCGTCTATGAGCAGCTGTCAATCACTCGCGAACTCCGACCAAACGGTCAAACTAGGCAGCGCTGATCAAATATGAATCAATATTCTGTTACTGTAATGTCTATTTCTCTCCTCAAATGTTCTCAGAATCATCTTGTAGTGTACTGTTTAGTTGTAAAATGAGAAAGTTTCTGACCCGGCAGCCATGTTGAGATCAGTTGAGGAAATACCAAGCACTGCTCACATGACCGGTGCACAGCCAATAGGAATGCTCTCTCAATGAAATGACCTGTGATTGGTCAAAGTCTCCCGTCACGGGCTAGATGTTCTAAAGCCTGAAAACAGAGCCATGAGGAGAAGTCTAGTTCTCTCTCAGAACACTTGAATTACAATATTTTAATCATGATCAAATATTTGAATGGATTGACAGCCCTAGTATATTTGTATATGTACATCAATGATCAAAGAAGTGCCTGTGTGTGTGTGTGGGAGAGATATTGAGAAAGAGACATATGCTAAAAATACAAATAAAGGAAAAGACGCTGCTACCAATGAGGGAACAACTGTTCACATTACAGTACAGTATCTAATCCTCACCGATGAACAGCTGGCTGTTGAGCTGCAGGTGAAAGTGTCCGTCAGCAGGAGCCTCCTGCGTGGCGACGGGAAGTTCATCCAATCGAAGCGACGCCTCCTTGACGTTTCGTTCAGCCCGAACTCGATGCCACCGGTTGTCATTCAGCGGGACGCTCGACTCCACGTGAACCTCCAGCGGCCCGTTACCGACATCGAAGGAGAAAACCACCTGAGTGGAGGCTGAGAGAGGGGGAAGAAAAGGAGACGGATGAGACAGGAAGGGGGAGTCGAAGGTAAAGGTGTGATTTATGGAAAGGTTGGCGATAAAGAGGAAAAGAAATTCCCCGATATCAGCGTTTTTATCATTCAATATAGCCGGGGTCTGGTCTTGTGGATGTTCTGCAACCTTAACTTTATTATCATCCTGAAGGAAATTTTGACTGAGCCACCTTCAACCCCTCGACTTGCCGTGGACTCGCTTCTTTTGTCGAGCTCTGACATTTTGCTCACAGGAACTAGGGGTTATGGGAAATGGTGTATGTAAACGGCAGCTAAAGAACATTAATATTGAATAAACCCCCACCATATTTTTAGTTATGAGCGATGTTACAAAAATCAATGGGATTTTGAATGAAGCTTTCTTACTTCTGAAACAAAAGTTTCCCTTCAGCTCTCTATTGTTGCTCCTTTCAAGCGCTCGGCTCAGATCACACAATTTCTGTCATGTTCATTCCAACAAAAAGGAGTGGGTTTTAGAGACTACAGGCGTCTCATCCTTCGTGTTTTAGAGGGAGAAGATGTATTACTCTGAGAGCACAGAACAAGATGAAACAATATCCCAGCATCACACGGTAACTTCGTTTGGAAATTGTTCTCTGAGGAGGCCGGCAGTATTCAGAGCAGGAACAGCCACACTGACAATGATTTCCCCTGAGGAGAGAGGCTGTTGGTGCAGCAGTGTCCCTGTATTACATTCTCTGTGTGTCCCTTCAAATCCCATTTCTAAGACAATGCTAAATGCATCACAATACAAAAAACGCAAACTAAACCAAACTAAAGTGGTGAACTTGGCTGTTCATAAACCACCCCTAAACACGCATATCATACCTAGCTGCATAACTATAAGCATAAAAAACACCCTTGTGGCTATTTCCGCCATATTTTAAATGACAACACACCAATGAGGGCTGTAATAGTATTACATCTACCGACTGCAATGTTGTAATACTCATAAAGTCAAAAATGCCCCCTTGGTTCAATAACCAAGGGGGCATTTTCTCTGTTTCTATTCTTTGCCCAAAGTGCATATCATTTAGAATATGACAGCAATCTGTCATATTCTAAATGATATGCACTTTGGGCAAAGAATAGAAACAGAGAAAATATTGTCTGAGCAATGAAAACAGAAAGCTAAAGTGAAACAAAGGAGAGTTGATCGTTGTGCTCTCATTCTCAGCAACTAAACCATCCCTGAAGCAAAACTAGAGAAACATCTCTTATCAGTGCAGGCATTTCACATTTGGTCTGATTTTACAGCACGTAACTCCCCCTAGACCAGGGGTCAGCAACCTTTACTATCAAAAGAGCCATTTTATGCAACAAAAAAAAATCTGTCTAGAGCTGCAAAACATTTGATCATTGTGATGAAGGTAAAACAGTTTATAATCTAAGTATATAGTATTGTGGCAGCTGCCAATTCTCTGGTGCTAAGTCTAATGCAGTGAGGGCCAAAGTGACAATGCACTACGGAGTATTAGGGCCACATTGAGGGAAAAAACACATCTGAGATTTACAGAATAAAGTCAGAATATTACGAGAAAAAAGTCATAACTTTGCGATAAAAAAAGTTGATATATTACGAGAATAAAGTCATAACTTTACGAGAATAAAAGTCGTAATATTACGAGAATAAAGTTATAACTTTATGAAAATAAGAAAATAAGACGTAAAATTACTACATTATAATATTATGACTTTATTCTCGAAATCTCCGATTTTTTTTTTTCCTGTGTGGCCCGAATACTCCATCATACTGTCGTACCATAGACCTACAACAATGATAAATAAAAATGAAAATGTAAACAAAAAAACTGTTATTAATTTCCATTTTTAATAATCCACGGGGAGCCACTGGAGAGGAGCTGAAGAGACGCATGAGGCTCCAGAGTCGCAAGTTGCTGACCCCTGGTCTAGAACAAAATGTGTCAGCTTTACATTTCTCTGTTCAGGTTAAAGACGCGAGAAACGACTTCTTCATTATGCCACTGTAGACGTTTTCAATTTGGACAGAGCCAAGCTAGCCTTCATGCTAAGATAAAGTCAACTTTAATCATTGCTTATTTAATCTTGAATATTTAATGTTAAAGAGAAAAACTTCTGATTTACTATAATGTTTTAGATAATTGTATGTTTCCAGCTTTGTGTCACTAGAAAAAAAAGCCTCCTCAAAAATAAGTTAATAAAACAATAGGGCTGTCAAAGCCCTGTCGCAAATTTGTTTTATCGCCACTAATTTCTTTAACGCATTAACGCAATCGATCTTTCTGAGGTTGTGCTCAGTTTTAAAGCTAGAGAGAACATATTGGCATCATATGAAACTATAAAGCTTAATGAATCCATCGGTACCGACCATGTAATACTAGCCTGTCATGAAGAAGGTTAAATAACGCTCCAAATTTACGCTAAACTTTGGCTAGGAAAAACTGTCATGTCAATGTTCAAAGGGGTCCCTTGACCTCTGACCTCCAGATATGTGAATGGGTTCTATGGGTACCCAGGAGTCTCCCCTTTACAGACATGCCCACTTTATGATAATCACATGCAGTTTGGGGCAAGTCATAGTCAAGTCAGCACACTGACACACTGACAGCTGTTTGAGCATATGTTTTATGCTAAATGCAGTACCTGTGAGGGTTTCTGGACAATATCTGTCATTGTTTGTGTTGTTAATTGATTTCCAGTAATCATTATATACATACATTTGCATAAAGCAAGCATATTTGACTATTAAATACTTGACAAATCTCCCTGTAAGGTACATTTTGAACAGATAAAGAAATGTGTGATTAATCATGATTATATATTTGATTCGATTGACAGCGCTAAAAACAAGAGCCTTTATAGATAAAATCTTGAAATTAGCTGTGAAAACTCGTTTTTAGATATATTTCGATATTTAAGTGTTATGTGTCATAATAAGCCTGTAATGCTCAAAAGTAGTATTTTGTCACTTTTCAAGATATTCCAGATGCATTGTCTAAAAACAAGTCCCTATATCTCACTGATATGTTACTTGTTAGGCAATTGTGTTTTATATTAAGTGTTTTGAGATAGTTTGACTAATTAGAAAAATATATTTGATACGATTTTGCAGTTTTGCAGCTGTGCACAAAGCCAGCTCCATAAAAACATGTTTTCCCAGTTTGGTGTGGAAGAACTTGACTGGTCTGCAGTTCATCCAAGACCTATGGGATGAATTGGAACACCGACTGGAGCCAAGTCTTATCACCCAACACCAGTGTTGGACTTTAATAATGGTCTTGTGGCTCAATGGGAGCAAATCCCTGCAGACAGATACCACATAATTGTGAAAAGGCTTCCCAGCTTCTCTGAACTTTGTGTAACATTCAGACTTAAAGTCAGGACAGGAAGTTCAAGCCAGCTGAGTCAACCTAAAATTAAAAAAAATATTTTCCCTTCAGGACAGTTTGATACAGATTAAGCCTGTAACCTCTGGGTTTTACACAGATCCAGATTAAAACTTTGACTTCCAGGTTTCACTAACACATCACTCTAATCCGGATTACATCGTCACCCTCCAGCTCCTACTCACAGCTCAGTTCGATCCGGATGAAGTCTTTGATGCCCAGGTTTTCCAGGAACACACCAGACGAGGCCGTGGTTTTAAACAGGAAGGAGATGTCTGCGCTCAGCTCTCCGTGGAAGGTGGGGAAGTGGAGGTACGACGTCTCCTTGTCGAAAAACGCAGCATTCCAGAAGTTCTCTGAGAAACACGATGATGAAAACTCATCGTCAAGATCTTTCAATGGAAATCACAGAGCAAACCAATGAGGCAACACGTTCAGTTATTGCACTTACACAAGGGTAGGACTTTTGTTATGTGGTCTTGTTTGATTAATCATGCCAAACATTTATTTATCTTTCTGCTCGGGTAGATATACAACAGCTGTAATTATGAATAATTGGAAAAACAGCGTGCTTTGTTTAACCTTTTAACACATTTAATGAGAAGCAAGTATCAGAGTGTGAAAACTTAAAAGGAGATATGTTGCGGTACTAGACCCAGGATAATTCATTTATCACATTAAACACCTAATCCTGTACTTCCATCAACAACTGGCCTGAGAGGAATTACTCTCTCAGAAATAATGAGTTATTATTTGCTGCTTGATTAACAAACACTCGCTGTTTGGTCGGATGTGGATTTACGTTTGCTAGTTTGAGTCCTTCCATCAGTTGGACAACAAAGGAAAGAAAAGATTTCTGTCATCTCTCCATCTTAAGTAACCTGGCAACCAGCGCTGGACTTACTGTCTCCATGACAACGGAGCGGTCCCACCATGTAGGCGGCCTCTGACCCCGGCCTCTGGATGTCACCCAGCAACAGAGACCTGACAGGGAGGCTCTCCTCATGGGTGAGCAGGCCCGAGTCCTCAGCCCTGCAGGAGGAGGAGAGGGGGGGAGAAGAAGGAAGACAATGAGATGATGAAGTATTAGTATAAATAATCTAAGAAATATAATGTTTTATTGGATCAACAACTTTGACATAACTGTTCATAATTCTGCTTATTTGCCTGCAGAGACATGGCAGCAAACTGCTCTGCTAAATTATAACAGAGCTTTAATACGCTGACAGAACCTGTTCAGAGACTATTTTCCAGTTAGACATTTTAATGGTGAGTCAGATCATATCATAGCCGTCCTGACACTCAACACTCCATTTATGCCAATTTCTGAGAGCTATTTTCCAAAAGAGCTCTCCATGTTCAGCTCGATGCGCCTCTCATCATCTACACGTCAATCTCGTTGTCAGGTGAGACACTCCAGGACTGGAAGCGAGCGACGTATGGAGCTTTTTTCTTGTCTTTCAATTTGAGAGCATGACTCATTGATTTCACATTCAGAGTTTGTAATGCTTTCCCTAAAACCCTGTACTCGCACTCAACTTGTCCTGCTTGCTCTTAGATTTGCTCTGCTTCTGCTCATACTTGCACCCACATATATTGTTACTTGCACAGATTTCCTGCTCCAGCACTTCTCCTGTGCACTCGTCAAACGTCTACTCTCTGATTTCTCCTCTGCTCTCTGACTTTTTTTTGTGCAATAACCTGTCAAAATTCCCTAGCCAATAGAATGCCAGGTGTAGTGTTGACCAATGAAATGATCCCTGCCTCGTTGCAGGTGTGTCGCTTCACTTCTTAGAGCGTCCCTGACACCTATCAGGAGCTGATAAATGGTCTGCAAAAACAGTGTCAGCATTGAACAGTTTGACAGCTTGAACCGAGAAGTAGAAAGAAGGAAGGAGACAATCATGCTGCCATGAAATAGATCTCCTGCTCCTCCAGACTCAAATCAGTTTTCCTTATAGGTGACTGATGTCCTGTTTGTGTCTCTTACCTGATTAACTTGACACAGCGCTGTGGACTCTTGTTTTTCAAGTGCCCTTGTGTGCATATTTATCAGCATTAAAGTTGAATTTTGATGACGATGATCATCACCTTTCCCTCAGTTTTTCACTCAGAGTAAATAAAACATAAAAACTCAAATCTAAATAAATATATAAACAAAAGCACTAATATTTGTTTATACAGTAATAATAACCATGTCTATATATATATATATATATTTATTTATTTATTGATTTCGATTTCAGTACCACTCCATGCGGTCTGCGTCACAGTTGCAGTAGTGTTGTGGGTCCACACAGTCGCCCTGCAGGCCGCAGACACACTGCTGGCTGCCTGGCTGAGCTCCGCCCCAATAAGTCTGGACACGACCGGGACCGGGACCACCGAGCCACCAGCTGAATGGAGAGCCCTCTGAAACACACACACACAAAGAAGCAAAACACACTCGTAACTTCTCCGAACATGTCCAACAACGTTGTATTGTTTAACAACAACACTGACCTTCCAACCCGATCCGACTGTTACCAGCTCATTAAATGTGCGTAATCAGTCGTTATCAGCCTCATAGATGTGGTTCAGTAGGGGCCTGCTACACCTGCTACGTTGTAAAAGTGAAAGCCAAACTTAAAGGGACTGTTTGTAATTTCTTACATGTATAAATCAATCCGGGTCTGTGTCTCATGCGCGCTCGCGTGTGGCTACGCTGTTCAGACTCAGACTCCAACACAAACTACACGGAAGCACCAAAACTGCAAAGTTGTATCTAGTGAAGCCCGTCTGTTAAAGCGATGCTCGTTCATGTCTATGTAGAGCGAGCACAAGCACGAACAACAGGACGCTGACTTTAGTTGACTTAACGGCCACAGGTGTCGCTGTTAACAAGACATTTCTGATTCTTACAAACAGTCCCTTTAAGCATGTGTTTACTGCGAGCAAAAAGTGACGCCAAGGGGGCTGACAAAGCGCCAGTAGGCCTATGTGACGAGTTGGGACGAGAACGTGTTAGAAACCCAGTCTCCAGGGTGAAAGTACTGTGTTTTGTGTCCCATCCAGCAATCTGGTAATAAATGCAATCTAATTAGAGCACACTTGCCAACTTATTTAAAAAAAATGAGGTTATAAAAAAGAAAACTAAAGAAAGAGAAATGTATCTGAGAGACGCAGCTTATTTTACTGGTCAAAACTTTGTGAGACCATTACTCACAAAACTGCAGAGAACTACAGCCTCTTGTCCCCGTCCATAATGAAACAAAAGATGCTTGCAGTTACACTGATGCACTCTCTATGGAAATACTTTGAGCAGTATTGTGTCCTGATATGAACAGGGTTGTGAGGAAATAGCTGAGCACTATGTAGAAAGAGTCCCCATCTCTCAGCCTCCCGAGATGAGTCCAGTGTTTGAAGCTGGGGGACGTTTGCCAGCTCCTGCTCCTAACGCTGAATATATTGTTTTTGGATGGAGGGTGATGATAGTATACAGTGAAAAATGTATTGCGCATTGTGAGAATGCGTAGGTGGAGAGGAGTGAAAGAAGGTGATTGGAAAGGTCTCTGTTGAGTCAGCACTTCTTTACTTTCCCAGAGAGCAGCACAGGGTATATAATGGAACTTCTATCTCTCTACCAAGTCTGCCCTTTCGACCACTTTCACTATTTTCATCCATCATCGCCCCCCAAAAAAGTTGCTTAAACACTCATATTTCTCTCCTGTGTAGTCTTTGTAGTTCCACGGGAGAGAGAGACTTTGAGGATGTGTCCTTGCCATCAATTGCTGAATGGATGTCCACTGGATAAATAGTAATCAGAAGAATGTCTGATACATTATGTTTATTTAGTTATACAAACTGTAGGTGATCACCAATTATTTGACTAATTCTTTCAGCACTATTTTCAGCCCGAATACACATAACAAAACAGAGTCTAGATCGCGGCGGCGCAGTGAGCTAAATGCTAACGTCAGCATTTTAGCTGTGTATCTTTTTAAAAAATTGTGATGCCAGTACCAATACCACTACCCTTAAAGTGATACCGATACCAATAGAGTATTTCATTGGATACCCATCATGTGAATGGAAGCTGTGTCTGTGTGTCCCACTGGCTGGTTCCCTACGCTCACTGTCTTAAAGCCGCTCCACTCAAATTGCTCCAAATAGAGACAAACTGCATTGTATTTTAAGGGTTGTAGGCGTTTTTACATTCAAAGCTTCTACTGATGTATTCGAATGACGCTTCGAATGTCTATTGTCTTATTTTTCATATCGCCCTAAAAAAATCCTCTAACAATATTCTCAGTTTGAATTAAATGATTCATCAGATATTTTTTTTATTAAATCAACTTTCTTTAAAGTAACAGTGTGTAGGATCTAGCGGTATCTAGCGGTGAGGTTGAGATTGCAACCGACTGAAGCCTCTCCCGTTTGCCAAGCGTGTTGGAGAGCTACGGTGGCAGATGCTAACATGCTGATGTTTAGCAGATACAATGTTTATACAATGTTAACCACCTCAGATTAGCATGTTAGCATGCTAACATTTGATAATTGAATCTTAACACAAAGTACAGCTGAGGCTGATGGGAATGTCATTAGTTTTGCAGAAACAAAAGTATTGGACAAAGTCAGTGGTCACCGAAGTTGTCAAAATTCATCTTGAGGGGGACATGAATGTCTGAACCAAATTCCATGGCAATCCATCTCATAGATGTTGAGACATTTTGCTCAAAACCATAATTGTTAACCACATGGTGGCGCTAGAGGAAGTAAGATTCATCCTGAGGGGGACATGAATATCTGTACAAAATTTCATGGCAATCCATCAAATAATTGTTGAGATATGATGTGCTGTGTCTCTGTACACTGAATGATGCTCTGTCTTTCTTCTATATGGACTTTGCATTAAAGTGTAAGCTGTTGCATTAACTGCTACCAAGACAAATTCAATGAAAATGGGTGATCAAAGTGATTCTCCCTCTTTTCCTAATGCTCACCACCTCTGAGTCTATACAAGCACATGAAAACACATGACAAAACAGAGAAAACACTGATCTAACTCAATACTCATTACACTAAAGGAGGAGGTAGTAAACAAATCCTGAACGATCAATTTGTCTGAATCATTCTTGAAAGAGGAGAAAATCCCTGAAACCACAGTTTGCTGCAAAGAACGTAATGATTTTGTTCTGGTCGAGAAAGAGTCCCTGCTAAACCAAGCTTTCATTAACTATTATTTAACCCAACAACATAATTAAGAACAGGTTCTTGTTTACAGTCTTTTCTGATTTCAATGTGCAACTTGAGGGGTATTGAAGGAAAAGGGAGGAAACAAAATGAAGGAGGGCTCTCCCCGAGATAAGATTAAAAGATTAAGATTAGATTAGATTTTTAAAAAAGCGAGTTATACTTTCTAAGTATATTCATAAACACAAAATCAAATAAAATCAAATTTGGCCCAAGTAGAGTTCATGATTAAAGTCATTGAAAGACAAAGCTGTAAGAAACTGACTTAAGCATCCTCTATATTCTGTAATTTTCCAGAGAGACTCAATCACAAAATGTGTCAAAACTAGGGCTGTCAAAGTGTACGCGATAGCATGTTAACTCAAATTGGCTTTAATGACAACAATTTCATTAAAGCAGCACACATTTCTGGTTGTAGCAGGCTCCGTTTTAAAGCTAGAGTGACATACTGGCATCATATGAAACTAGAACCTAATGAATCCATTGGTACCAACCATGTTATACTAGCTTGTAACGAAGGAGGCTAAATAACGCTCCAAACTTCAGCTAAATTTTGGCGAGTAAAAACTGGCCATTTTCAAAGGGGTCCCTTGACCTCTGACCTCCTGATATGTGAATGTAAGTGGGTTCTATGGGTACCCACAAGTCTCCCCTTTACAGACATGCTTTATGATAATAACATGCAGTTTGGGGCAAGTCATAGTCAAGTCAGCACACTGACAGCTGTTGTTGCCTGTTGGGCTGCAGTTTACCATGTTATGATTTGAGCATATTGTTTTATGCTAAATGCAGTCCTTTGAGGGTTTCTGGACAATATCTGCCATTGTTTTGTGTTATTAATTAATTTCCAATAATAAATATAAACATACATTGGCATAAAGCAGCATATTTGCCCACTCCCATGTTGATAAGAGTATTAAATACTTGACAAATCTCCCTTTAAGGTACATTTTGAACAGATTAAAAATTTGCGAATAATCGCGATTAACTATTATAATCGATTGATAGCCCTAGTCAAAATATAAATAAAACAGCACAATGTGTCTGTCTGTCTATTCAATATAAAGCTACCATTAACAGCCAGTTATTTTAGCACACAGACTGGAAACAGGGGGAAACAGCTAGCCTGGCTCTAACAACATCTGCCTATCAGCACCTCTAAAGCTCACTAATTACCATGTTATATTAACGTATTCAATCCAAGTGTAGAAACAACAATTTGCCATTTTAAGGGGGTGGGTGTGAGGGAGGGGGGAGTTGGTGACTGGTCCCAGGCAAGAAATAGTCTGGCACATGACCCCCGGGAAACCGCAAATTGTAATTTTTATGCATTAGATATATTGTGTTAATAATTAGTGAGCTTTAGAGGTGATGGTAAGCAGATTCTGCAACCTTTCCACAGAGCCAGGCTAGCTGTTCCCCCGGTTTCCCAGTCTTTGTGCTAAGCTAAGCTAACTGGCTGTTGGCTGTAGCCTGGTTCAGATATGTCGAACTATTTCTTTAAAGTTACTAGTTTGAACACCTGGCTGGGCAGGTATCGCCCCTACTCCCAGCTGTTCAGGTGTGCATCTCTCTAACTGAAAGCAGAAGACTAGTTTTATCTGCGAATCCCCAGATTATAAAGGAACTAGAATTACCGCCTCGCAGTTTACATTCGTGTCTGTCCAAAATTTCATCAGTTCATTATTTTATCGTAGTAAAAATTTGTGTGAAATTGTCATAATCAGCACATGAATTCTTGTGTTATGGCCAAAAACGTGTTTTGTGAGGTCGCAGTGACCTTTGACCACCAAAATCAAATCAGTTCATCCTTGAATCAAGTGGACGTTTGTGCCAAATTTGAAGAAATTCGCTCAAGGAGTTTGTGACATATCACGACAATGGGATGGAGGTAAGGTCACAGTGACCTTGACCTTTGACGTTTGACCATCAAAATCAAATCAGTTCATCCTTGAATCCAAGTGGACGTTTGTGCCAAATTTGTAGAAATTCCCTCAAGGTGTTCCTGAGATATCACCTTCACGAGAAATGACCGGCGCCAGCGCAGAGGCATAAACACATGAGGATATAACCAGCAAACCTTTCCTGAACAGGCTTTACCTGGAGTGTTGAGGAGGCGGGACTTCCTGCAGTGGTAGGACAGTTCCTGTTCGCAGTGCTCTGATTGGCTGATGACGGCCAATAGCTGCTCCTCTTCCGTCGAGTAGTCAAAGTGAACCGAATGCTGGTTAACACCTGGAGACGGTCGGACTCTGGTCAGCTCTGTGTTGTTGTGATGGATCACAATCCATGTGTTCTCCTCTGGTGGGATAGATAGATATTGATTACTGATTATTGTTGCTCATTATGGATTGATTCATTTGCATTTGTTTATTATTTATTCTTGTTTGACATATCTATCATACACTTGCCATTACCAGTTGGCATCTTATGTCATCTTTGGCTCTGGCACTTTCACTCAGATTTAAAGGAATGTTTTGTGTATTATTTTTCTTATCAACAGTTGAGAGGATTGAGACCACTCTTAGATCAGGTGTGTGTAAGGCGGGAAGCCAAACAGTGTTTGACCGTGTCGTGCCATGCTGTGCCGTGCCGTGTAACAGTATATAACTTGTTGGCTTGGGTTCTACTGGATGGAAACAGAGATGGAACAATATACTGACTCCATGATTCTATGGTGAGCATATGAAATGTGAATAAATGTGTCAGCTAATTCAAAGTTATACAACGCTCTGGACATTAGTTTGTTTTTAGAGCACGTGTCAGAGCAAGTTGTCCTGTTTACCCCTCAGTGGCTTATAGATATTATTTAGTTGTTAAAAGTCACTACACTTAGCTTAGCACAAAGACTGAAACTAGAGGGAAACAGCTAGACCCAGAATGCAACCACCAGCTCACTAATTAACACACTGTTGCTTTTATATTTCACTTTTTTGTATGGATTAACCAAATGAGATATCAAATGTTCCTTAGTGAGGTTTAGAGCCAGGCTAGCTGTTTCCCTACAGTCTTTATGCTAAGCTAAGCTAATCGCCTCCTGGCTAGAGAACAGGCATGAAAGTGGTACTGAGGTCTGCTGTCCAGCTGCCGTCTATGAGAGCCGGCTGTCAATCACTCACTAACTCCGACCAAACGGTCAAACTAGGCAGCGCTGATCAAATATGAATCAATATTCTGATACTGTAATGTATTGTGAGATCTCTTGAGTGAATACATGGGGAATACCAAGCACCGCTCACATGACCGGAGCACAGCCAATAAGAACGCTCTCTCTCAATGAAATGACGTGTGATTGGTCAAAGTCTTCCGTCACAGACTAGATTTTCTAAAGTCTGAAAACAGAGCCATGAAGAGGTGCAGAAGTCTAGTTTTCTCTCAGAACAATTTAATTACAATATGCTGAGAGATTATTATGGAATTTTTGCCCAATGATGCCAAAAAATGTCCTACTGACGCTTTAAATATTTTCCAAATTGGTTAGCTGATGCTTCAGAACTGATCTTGGAAAAATTGTTTCTACTGCTGGTGCAGCAGCTCCGATGAATAATCTACGATGTAACCTAAAACACTTCCAGTACCTTCAGTAATATTAATTTACCCGCCTGTTGACTGCTTTCATTACGTTTTACACTATCTTATTTATTGTCTGTTGTTCTGTTATATTAATGACTCCGTCTGCTTTTGTTATTTCATTTGGCTGTGTAACTATTAACAGGGCTGTAGATGAGGATGTATGTATACTCTGCCAACATACCCTGTATAAATAAAGATTAAATACATTAAGCATCTTTGAACTTAAACTTAAGAGAAAGAGAAACAGAGTGACGGATACGGAGAGAAAACAAATAACAGAGACTAGAAAAAAAGAATTTCATCGCTATTAAGATTTATACACGCACACAAATTATATGAAGTGGTGAGACTTTATTATTCATGTTTATGTGATTAAACACATGACAGAAAAAAAGAGAAGAAAACAGGATGGAAGACAAAGTGGATCAGTGCGTGATGAGAAAGCATCATTTACAATTATGAGGAAATGAGCGTGTGTGTGTGCGTGTGTGTGTGTGTGTGTCACCTGTCATGTTGCAGTAGACCAGCTGCGGTTTGATTGGTCCGCTGCCGTCCACGTCGATATAAAAATGTCCCGACGTGTTGCCGTTGTGTTTGTACGCCTCGCAGGACTGTTCGTACACAGCTGGGAGGAAAATAATGAGATCAGCTCAACATGAATCACATCAGAAGGCAGAGACACACAGGAGCTGAGGGGGGACGGCACACTGTGGAGGATTATGGGTGCTGCCACCACTCAATCACCGTCTCATAACCAGAGTGAAGACAGTCATGTTAAGTTTTATTTCTGCAGCAGCGTCCCCCAAAGTAAAGATTAATCCAACTGGAGAGGACAGTAATGACTGATGGGAGAACGAGGGCTCAATAAATAAAACTTTAGACCTTTATTAGCCCTGCCTCTTCCTCTCTGTCTCTACAAGTCTTCCTCCCTCCTCACACACACACCAGTCGTCCTCTGCAATCAAAGAATCGAGCCCCTTCGAGTCAAATCCATATCTCGAGGTTCCCACACTCTGTTTACCTGTTTATCTCTCTTCTTATTCATCACGTTGCCTCAGCGTGGTCAGGAATAAGGTTCAAAACATCAGCTATAAAAAGGAGACCACTGTGGGAATCGCTCCCCTTTTGGTTTGAAGGATTTGCCTCGAAGGAATCGGCACAGAACCGATACAGTAGCTCTCACCAAAGCTCACCTTTCTGCTGCAGTTTAATTTATTCATTCAGTATTTGGTAGTTTAGTCACAGCTACAGTCTCATTAACCTTCATCATATCTCTCACATACAAACAGGTTTCATAATACTGTATCCTCCTCCACTGGACAGAAAGGATGTGCAGATATCAAATATAGCTAACCGGAGGTGGTCTTGAGGTGCTGAATTTTATATCCAGAGCATTAATATATCAGTAAACAACTATTTGATATGTAAGGATATAGCGGAGCAATGTCTACCTGAGCGTATGTGTGTTGTAATCCGAGCCGCGTTTCTGCTTTGTCTACTGGTCCAGCCACGCATGCATGTTGTTACATGTGAGTCCCAGTGTGTGTGCTCCACTGGTTATGCCTGGTTCAGACTACACAATATCAGCCCGATTATAGCCTGACACGGCCGTCGTAGGGGATCGGGAACGATAAATGAGTGTCGTGTGCGAAAATCTATCTCGTTTAGTGTGTAATAGTACACGACAACCGACACCACGTCTGGGGACGCCCCACAACGAAAAGTCTAGCCTGTCAGAATTTTTCGTCTAGAAACGCCTAGTGTGACATCTCCAACGACGTGTTCCTTTGCTTTGACCAATCAGGTGCTCTCTCCAGCGCGCAGTTGCAGTCAGGTCACTTGGCAATAAACAAACATGGCGAAAAGGAGGAGGGATGCCGAGTTTGCTGCTGTCAGGTGGGACAACCAAACTGACGAAAAATTCATTGAGTTGTGGCGACTGTACCACCGCCTATTTGACGTTTCGTCGAGGGAGTACTGTGACAGAGTCAAAAAGGAAAAAAGTTTGCGAAAAATAGCGGAAGCACTTCATGGACAGCCCATACCGTCCTCTCTGTGCCACCCAGGAGTGAATCCACAACCATTTTTCTTTCTTTTCTTTTTCTTTTCGCAACACCAGACCGCCAGCATCACACACAACGCTTCTGTCGCCATGATCGACAGTTACTTCAACCGCCCCCCCCGATGACGTCTGAACTCGCGCATGATCGTGGAATACGACGTGCCGTGATTGATCGTGGTCATACGTGTAGTCTTGCCAGTCACCCGACCAAGACACCGCAAGAGTTTATGGCGCTGTGATCGTTAGATCTGACATGGTGACCATCGTCAAAGACAAAAATATTGTGTAGTCTGATCCCGGCATTAGCTAATTGCCGCCGCTTTGCACTGTGCGTCAGTTACAGCTGATAACATCGTCCCGACCGACGTCCTCGTCGTTGAAACACAACGTCAATCCCCCAAGTTTGGTGAGAAACTTGAATACCGGTGAGTACAGTTGTTGTTGAGATGTTTTCATAGCAATATCAAATAGATAATAGAGAGGGAATTATGAATTGTTTAACTTTCTAACACTAGCTCTAAGCAACTTATAATACATCATTAACACTACTAATGCCTCTGTTTGTAAGATCAGAATTGTTTGTTAACAGCGACACCTGTGGCCGTTAAGTCAACTAAAGTCAGCATCCTGTTGCTCGCGCTTGTGCTCGCTCTACATAGACATGAACGAGCATCGCTCAAAACAGTGAGGAGACACACGTCAGCTAAAAGCACAATGTCACTCTATATTTCAGCTGCTTGGCAGTAATGTTAGCTGAGCAGACGAAGGTCTCTCCATGAATCACTGCTGATCCTAGTGTTGGCTTTTCCTGCCTCAGCCTCGCGGCCGGAGGGAACAGGGGAGACACCAGAGTTTTGGTCGGAGACGATAACGTTTCTCTCTGCGGAGCCCCGTCACTTCACAAGACACGGGAAACCTCTGTTGGTCTGGAGGAGCAGCAGCAGTTATTTCTGCACAAACGTCCACTGAACATTCACTAGATATTCTCAGAGCTAAACTAACTCTTCTGCAGTGTGGAGTGTGCGTGCATGCACGTGAGAGTGGAGCGAAAGAGCGAAAATGAGCGGTGTGTGTGAGTGAAGGTAGGCAGAGGAGCAGAGGAGCAGAGTACAGCAGAGACTCCAGTCCTGGAGACCAAACATACGGTCCCCCCTGCGTCCAACACTGTTTAACAGACGGGCTTCACTAGATACAACCAAGAGGTTTTGGTGCTTCCGTGTAGTTTGTGTTGGAGTCTGAGTCTGAACAGCGTAGCCACACGCGAGTGACATGGGACACCGACCCGGATTGATTTACACGTGGTATAAGTTACAAACAGTCCCTTTAAGTAAAAATACAATAATTTATTTAATTCACACACACATTCACACACACATTCATACACTGATGGCAGAGGATACCATGCAAGTTGCCAGGGGTAGATTCAGTGCAGTGAAGCTTCATTTCATGTAGAGTAACTGGTAGCTTTCCCAACACTGACAGATATGATCTGAATTTGGAATTTATCACCTTTAAAGGTTGATTCCAGTTCATGAAAATTCGGGGTTGTAATTTTGTAGTTTTGGCCATCGTTTGTATTTGTTATGCTGATGTGGCGCTCACCAAAGTGACGGCTGAGATGTGGGAACATGCCGACATCGCTAAAACAAAATCCAATAAAGCAAGAAACACGAGAGGTCAGACAATCAGACAGGTTGCAAACAAAATGAACGTAACCGGTTAAATATAAACTAATTCATTTGAAGATGAAATTCAAAGTGAGTGCACAGTAATCCCTTTTTGCACAGGAAAACAGTGCATGCACAAGTACGGTAAGTACAATAGGTCAAATCTGAAACAGAAAGTTGATCTGTAAACTGTGATGTGAAACTTGGATCTTTACTATCAGACAGTTTGGGTTTGTATCTCTTCCAAATAAGTTGACATAGTGGTTTGTTTAAAAGCTGTCTGATCAACACTGCTTGTGTTTGTTGCCTCGTTCTCACATCTCAGTTATTAACTTGTTGAATAAGATATTTTTATAAACAACAGAATTAATGGCCATAACTACCAAAATAAGATACAGGTTGTAAAGAATTGGAATTATCCCAAATGTGCACAGGCTGCAATGTAAAGAAATGATTAAGAAACACTCTTTTGCTCTCACACACTGTAAATGTGAGTAATGTCATGGCCTAAACATGAATTATAATAATATGTCCTTCATTTAATCAAATACATGGCAGCTAAAACTATTCTAAGTTTGTTTGGTCAGTGCCTGTGTATAAAGCTCTTGCCATTTAAAATGTGCCATTCAAAAAAGCATGAATTTTATTATCTTTGTTTAATGTGTTATTATATTTTAATGGGTTTGTACCACAGGATGTTTCATCTAATTTAATTTCTTTCTCTGTTTGCTCTGCCTCTGAGTTTCAATTATTCAGGAGAAAAAAACAACATAATTCTATTCGACACACTGCCTCATTCCTAATGTGTATTCCATCAGTCCCGTCTCACCCCTCCGTCTCTGTCTCTCCTCATTTGGTTTGGTGGTTATGTGCTGATGTTTGACCGACAGGTGACTTACAGCTGTGGCAGGTTGCTCCGCTGTAGCCGCTCTCAGAGCAGTTACAGTGGAAGACGGTCCAGGACTGACTGCAGCGGCTGCCGTGTTCACAACGACTGGGGGAACACCTGAGAGAGAGGAGAAGCACAATATCAGTATATGTTATTAGGCTTGATTTATTTGTTTGTTATAGTAACATATCAGTTATCCTGGATCTGCTGCCAAATAACAAAGCAGGCGGTTGAAACCAAACACTGATTATATATTTTAATGTCAAACATTTGATATGAAACATCGTTTATATTTGAGCTGATTCCCTTTCATCTCAGCAGGACACATTTACTGCATTTGCATACATGCTTCTTGAATACCCAAATTAAAAGACATACTCCCTGATTTTGTCATAAAGCCAAATCATAAAATTTCCTCCCGGCAACTGTGATTTGTGTTTAGTTATTAAACTGGATATATTGCTATAATACTGTAACAATCAATTTAGTGAGCAGTTAAATGCCAGCTCTATTAGTCGTGGTTTAATCTCTATAAACAGATATCACATGGATGTAGAATCTGGAGGCAACGGGACAAGATTTTGGTATCAGAAGCGTTCTGGTTTCTGTTTGTAGTCCGAGTAGTATCGATCAATCATGTTCGAGCAAGCTTTGGTTGACTGCAGGCAAACAGTCCGTGTGGAGAGCAAAAGATGCGGCACGCATTGGCCAAAATGCAACAGTTAGTGTGAACTCTCTGTCTCCCAACTCCAACTCCATTATCCCTCCTCAAGTTGCTAATCAGACTGTAAACAGTAGCCGTGTTTCCATTCATGTATTTCTATGCATATTTTGAAGTATGGCATTAGAAAAGCTGTATGGAAACGGCAACATTTGATAAAACTTCCTCAATTGTGAAATAAAGTTTTTAATCACACTTGAGGTGGTTTTTGCCTTCGTCAAAAAGAGTTATCCATTTAGCGAATCAACTCTTTTTTCAATCATGCACGATTGCCTCGCTTCACAGCATTGGACGCTTGATGGGTTGCCACTAGACACAAGGCGCTAAGCACCTGATTGGTTGAATGTTTTCCCTCGTGGGCAGCTGCTCCCAGCTTTCAACCCGGAACCAACACGGCGACTCGTTTGGAAACTTTCTTCTCTTATATCGCAGAAGAAGTTCAATGAAATGTGTTTCTGAAAACATTTTATGTGAGAAATAAGCCACGCAGTTGTTAAATCTGTCTTTATTTTTGATCAACAATGTTTAGTTTAAAAGTTTCTAGTGAGTTTCCAGAGGTGGCGAGTCGCACCGGACACCCCTGATTTGCATAAAGTAGCCTAGACCTCAACTTTATGCAAATGAGGAGCAGCCAACGTGACCCCCCGTCTCTCGAATCGTCGCCTGTGGACATGTACCACATGCCTTGGTGCTTAAGGCAAAATTCTGATGATTGAGACTAGGCTCCATTAGCCACTGCTACCATAACATGCTGGTCGGTTGATTGCATTGTGGGTAAGGTAGGCACCAGGTTTTGACAAGGAAGAAAAATGCATCATTTTCAATCCTTTTGTTTTTTATTGTCCAACTCTGTTATAGGAGTCAAATACTACATCGGTGGTGCTTTCTTTATAACTGAAATAAATGTTTGAGCGTCTACCTGCATGTTGCAACTTACAAACGTTTGCATTACTGTGGTGGTTCTTATGAAAGTGTTAGTGAGCATTTAAAAGCACAGATAGTCCTTACAGACCATCTCTTTCTAACCATCATCAGCCCTTCCTGTTCCGTCTTTATAAGAATAGTGATGATTGGGGAAACCATGCTTTCAAACTCCCACTACCTTTCAAAGAGATAAAACTACTTCATTAAACCAAATGAGCCTCTTGAAAATGCAGGAGGGAAAAACCTTTTAGCTGAAGATCTTCAAGGTTATTTAAGAATAAAACGTCAAATAGAACATCTTTCATTTTTAATATTGTTTTGTTGTATTTATAAAGGTCTGTGAGGTTGCTGAAAAACACCAAACTTTCTCATGTTGAATCAAAAGATGCCTTCTGCAGAATATTCAGTAGAAACACCTTTCACCTTTCCCCAGAGAGATCAAAAGAATAATTTCATTACTTTCTCACTTTAGATGTTTCTTTAGTTTTATATAAAAAGGAAAAGTTTTCTGCTGAATAGAAAATATTCTTTCACTTCTTCTCAGAGGCAGATCTTCTCTGATTGAACTGTGCTGCTCTTCTAAAGTGCTGCCATACTGTTTGAAGAAGCTCTATGAATCCAGCTCCCAGGAGACTTCTCTGAAGCTCCGTGTGTTATTTATAGATAAATATCATACTGCTGTAACCATCATGACATCAGTCCTATGTGGGAGGGAGGAGAGGGACGGATGGAACTGAAGGAGGGGGGCAACGATTGTCCAAACACATTTATTTCACGCTGCAAATTAAATAGTATCATTAGAAACAGGGTCCTTATAGATGATGTTCAGTATACTGGATGTGGGTGGCTCACTGTATAAGCTCCCAAGGGAGTTCAGGAAATAGTTATGAAATAAAAAGCATTCATAATGACGAGCATCCATTTTGATATGCTCACAGATTTTACATTGACCTGTCAGTGCACGTTAGGTCAGATACGGCAGTATATTGTGACGTACTCCTTGCTGATGCATCAGCGAAGGCCAATCCACATACACAAACAGTGCATGTGTCAATTTAAGACAAACATGCATAAAGAGCAGATGTTGCAGTAAATTCTGTGTAAGACACGGTCATTATTCAAAATCAATGTGTATCACGATATCGTCATCTTATTGTGGCCTCTGTATCGTGCTACGTATGGTATCGTGAGGTCGTAGGCGACACACAGTCTTAGTGCACGCGTGAATGTGACTCCTATCCTGATGGCCGATGTAATTCATGAAAGCCAATGATCGGGTCATTTTTTTTTAACCCTCTGAGACCCACAAAAGACTTTTCTTTTGTCTTTTTTAGGAGGGACAGGGGGTCTTTAGGAGGAGATAGCAGGTCAACAGTAGATGTCACATAGTGCAGGCCCGTCGTCAGGCGGGGGCAAAGGGTACAGCTGTACCCGGGCCGAGTTGAATCTTTCGGACACACTGAGTGGCCGACCGACCGACCAAACCCGTGGAGAAATGTAAAGCTATTGTCGGTTCATTATGAAACTGTGGCGGGCGTAATTAACGGGAAACACTGGATCCTGATCCGTGTCCCTCAGCTGATCAATGAGAGATGACGTCACCTCCAGAGGGTCGGACTCATACATGGATTCAGATGTCCCAAATCATAAATATAAATATGATGTAATGGAACTTCCTGCTGTAGGCCCCTATATGATAAAGTATGATGATAGTCAAGATGACAGAAGTTGAGTTGATTAACTAGATTCACATGATTTGAGTCAAGTGATTCACATGTTTTGTTATTTCAGAGTTCTTTTTGCCATAGGTTTATTTTATCAATAGTTTAATTTAAAATCAATACACGGGCTGGATAAGACCTGGGACCCTTAAAGTAACCGTGTTTATTTCCATTGAATAAGAGAGCATTTATACATTAACCATCATTGTGGCATGTCTTGATGAACCACAGTGAAGGTGTCAATAAATAAATAATTAATAAGGTCTATGACTCTAAATTAGAAAAGTTCTGATCAGTCAGGAATAGACGTTGTTTTAAATATTAATAACTATTACAGACTGTGGGCTATAACACACTAGAAGCCTGATTCTCCTTTACAATAATTCACTAGCTACATGTTTACAATCAGACAGGCAAACTCATTAAAATACACAGTAATTAAGATTAGTGTATATGATGGAATAGTAGCATTAGAATGTACCACAGGTCACCAAAATTGGGCTTTATAAAAAATAATCTTGGAGTTAAGATACTGGTATCATATGAAACTGGGCGACCTGGATTCGGGGTAGAAGAGGGGCCCAATTTGGAAAATCTGTCCCCATGCCCATAATTCCTAATGGCTGGCCTGCATAGAAGTGGTGTACATCATCTGAAAACTGGAACCTGAAGATTAATTTCAGATGCAGCTCAGCACTGTGTGTCACGTTCTTCTAGTCATAATCAGAAATAAACATGAATTCATGAATTCATGAATTAATTAAAATAAATTGATGATCAAAAATACCTCCAAATATACCACATTAAGTAACAAGACCTTGAGGAACATCGTAGAAAAAGACATGCTGTGATTTGGCATCAAAACTTTTGATATTTTGAGATTTCTGCAAGAATTGCATTTTGATTATCTTTATTATACTGATGATTATCCTAGAGGTCACAACAGGTCATTTTATACAGGGAGGTCAAATTTTAAAAAATGGTCTCACTACAATGAAATGGTTACTATAGCGACTAACATCATCAGCTTTACAATGATACACACTTTATGTAATTCTAAAACTGTTTAGGGACCCCAGTATGCAGAAATAGTAACACATCATGTTTAGAATAGGCAAAAATAACACATTTATACTGCATTTAAAAAACCAACTGCATGTGATTATCATAAAGTGGGCATGTCTGTAAAGGGGAGACTCATGGGTACCCATAGAACCCATTCACATATCTCGAGGTCAGAGGTCAAGGGACCCCTTTTGAAAATGGCCATGCCAGTTTTTCCTCGCCAAAATTTAGCCTAACTTTGGAGCGTTATTTAGCCTCCTTCCCAACGAGCTACTATGACATGGTTGGTACCGATGGCTTCCTCAGGTTTTTTAGTTTCATATGATATCTGTAACTTCTCTCTAGCTCTAAATGTACAGTATTTAGCAGGCAGCAGTAGAAATGTTGGCACCTTTACAGCAGTGGCAGAACATGCCAACAGCATACAAACCATATTGTAGGATACATTTTCCCATAAAAAACATCCAAAATGGCCACAAGAATCAGATTGTTTGAGTCTGAGCTCTCCTCAAAGAGAGCCGTACCGCCGCCTTTGACTCGAAGTGACAACTAAAGAAAACAGCCTTAAAAAGCTGTGCAGAACAAAATGAACTGGGAAGAAACTTTTGTCTGGACTCATTCTGCTATTTCTTCATGTGCTAGTCAGTGTATGATATTTAGGCAGAGTAATAGGAACTAGATGACAACACAGTGTTATATAAAAAATACTTACTTTTAAGGAACTAAATTGCTAAAACTGCTACAAAGGTGGGTCATGTCAAATTAGATGTCAGTTAGCACCCTGTTAACTATACTATATACTGCTGTATATAGTATAGCCTATTGAGTGAGTTAACAGGGTGTCAATCCTTTCTCTGTTGGTTAGTTTTCTCCTTGAAATCAAAGTTTTTTGACCATTACACTTGCATTGTTGGTACAAATCATTTTTACTTTTTATGGCACTTTCACAAGCCATAGTGCGTTTAGCTAGTCTGAATCAGAGATGCATTGATACTTTTGGTTCGTTTTCCCAATAATTCTGGTTTAGTTTCACAGTGCACAAACAAAGCGGACCAATTTAAAAAAACAAGTTGCAGGGCGCCTGGGTTAGCTCAGTTGGTAGAGCGGGCGTCCATGTATTAAAGGTCACATATTATACTCCATTTAAACTAGTTATTATAGGTCTCAGACACCTCCAAACCATGTCTCTGAAGTTTTTTTTCAAAAAAACAATCAGATCATGCATTCCAGCATGTCTCTATAACCTCTGTTTCAGCCCATTTCCAAAAGTGCTGATTTCTGTGTCTGTAGCCTCTGTCTCCTCCCACTCTGCTCTGATTGGTCAGCGTTTTCTGTCAATCAAACATCCTCAACAACAGCGTCACCCTCCCCCTCCCTCCCGGAGAAGCTCTCTCTCTCTCTCTCTCTCTTTAGAGAGAGAGAGAGAGAGAGACGAGTGGAGAGATAGCAGCTAGAATAAAGTTTATAAACCACTTTAAAGTTTATAAACCAGAAACTTCACCCAGCGCACGTTACCGGAGGAATCTGATCAGAAATCGGCGACACATGATGAACATCTGCGGTCCAGATTCCAGGTTTTCCTGACGGTTTCTCTCAGGTAAATAATGCTGTTTATATCTCTGTTAGTTAGCTCAGTGTTTACCTCATGCATCAACTCTGTAAACCGTAAACATACACTCTGTTTTACGTCTGTCTTTACAGATCCATCTGTGAGAATGACCGACAGAATCATCCCAGAGGAGAGCAGACAGCTGAGAGCAGACAGCTGAGAGCAGATGGCTCTGTTTACATGGAGATACAAAGCTAACCCGGTAGCATGTAGCTAACCCGTTAGCATGTAGCTACATGCTACCGCTATGACACGGTGTGTAAACACAGCGACCATCAGGGTGGAAAATAGAAGATGTGAAACAGTAGTCAGTTCATTATTTCTGCTAAAAGATAAATGTATGGAAGATCAGAGTAATGGTATATTATTTACAGTAGTAGCTGTCTCTGTGTTACCATGACTACAGACCACCGGAGCTTAGCTTACCATAGTTTACCAGAGCTGAAGACTTTCTCCTGTACCATGTCACATAACTAACTAACAGGTGAGATGATTACAAATGCTGTGAATAATTAATATTGTCATCTGTCTACTCAAATAAAGTTTGACTGTGAAACAGAAATGTGTTGTGTTGCTTACAAGTCACTATTTACTACCTGTAATCTGCTACATGCATGACATCAAATATATATAATATATAAATATCATCTGTTTAAACAGTGTAATTACATAAAGCCTTTGTGAAAGAACATGTTATATTTAGATGATGGGAGTACATGAAGCCTGTTCTGCTGGTTCTTGCAGACTAACTGTAGGGAGCTACTTTGCTCAAGTTCGGTTGAGGAGGAGAGACAGTGACGCGCTGTGGGCCGGGGTCAGCTACTGAAGGTTCTCTCTGGTTCGACCAGGAAACCCTCACGTGACTTGCATTCCCTAATGACGTCAAGATACAAGGAAAAAAGCGAATTTTTTTTCTGCACCCATTTCCGGACAAACGGAGGAGGAGAAAAAGAGAGAGGATGGTCTTTTATGATACTATGGTGGCCTGTAGACACACTGGGGACAGATATTGATGTTTAAAAGACATGGAAAAGTGCATTTTGCATAATAGGTGACCTTTAAGGCTTGGTCCTGACCGCGGCCTGTGGCCCTTTCCGCATCCACTCTCTCTCTCCCCCCTTTCACGACTCTATCCACTGTCCTGTCATAAAAATGGAAAATGCCCCCAAAAAAAAAACTTTAAAAAAAACCCAAGTTGCTTAGGGTCGTGCATATGAAGGAGCAAATTGATCTTTTTCATCTTCAGAGCTTTGAGAACTTTGATTCACCTTGATTCGGCACTGATCCACTACAAGAATCCCTTCTCCACTTTATCTCGAACGACTTTCATCCCTATTTTTGTGGACTTTATCATATTCTGTATGTTCTCTTTGGCCCAGATGTCAAACGAACGTCGGACTTCTGCAGAAGTCCAGGTCTGTCTTCTCCCACTCATGTTAACCTGTCATTTACCTGTGTCCATCTCGACAAATGCCTTCACAGGCAGCCTGCGCTTTGGTTACCTTGGAAACGGTCCGAAACCACCTCTTGCAGGCGGTCTCGGTCTGGTTGTATTAGTACGATTACTGCGTTCACAACCGCCAAAACGAACTGCCCCAGAGTTTGATTAAAGCAGACTAAATGTTTGCTTGTGAAAGCGCCCTAAAGTTCTATAAGTTATCTCATGTAATATATTGTAAACTCACATATTTCCTATTACATTTTATCCATATATAATATTACATATATAATATTATATCGTGTCTGTAACAGGACTTATAATGATAAAAATGTGTCCATGTTGTATTAGTTCATTACCCTATTAGTTCTGGATAATCCCCAAAACACAATGTCAATAGTTTTCATAGGGGCTATTTATTTGGTAGAAAGTAGTGCCGATAAAAAAAACTGTTTAAAGGTACAGTGTGTAGGATCTGGCGGCATCTAGTGGTGAGGTTGTCGATTGCAACTAACTGAAGCTTCTCCTGTGTGCCAAGCGTGTAGAGAAGCTACGATGGCTGACGTGAAAATGCCAATGTCCCTCTTTAGAGCCAGTGTTTGGTTTGTCCGCTGTGGGCTACTGTAGAAACATGGTGGCCGGCTCCAAGAAGAGGACCCGCTCCCTATGTAGATATAAACGCTCATTAAGAAAACTAGAGCTGTCAAAGTAAACGCAATAATAACGCTTTGACGCAAACTTGTTTTAACGCCACTAATTTCTTTAACGCATAAACGCAGCTTGTGATTTTGAGGTTGTAGCGGCTCAGTTATAAAGCTAGACTGAAGATACTGGTATCATAGTAAACTAGAAGAGGTAAGCTAGCTTGTCCCGAAGGAAGCTAAATAACGCTTGCGATTAAATATTGTAATCGATTGACAGCCCAAAACATTCAGGAATTCAGGTGATTAAACACTAAAGAAAACACACTTATTGATATAATAATAATAATGCCTGAGATGCTCAGGCAGGGAGCTCCACAGCTGAGGGGTCCAGACATTATATTCCATTTCTGCCAATAGATCCCCCTGATTGTTACACACTGTCCCTTTAAGATGAGGTCTGTCAACCCTGTGAGCGCCACAAACCATTCTCATTCACCTCCATGGTATAGGCGTGGTGCTAGAAATCTTAGAGACAGAAAACCTCAAAACCTGTACAAATAAAACCAAAAGTATCGCAAGATGTTAAGCTGACACTTTAAATAACAGAGCTCAGTTCACAGCTCTGCTCTGCGGCGTCTCTGGTGAAATACAGAAAGACATCCTGTGACCTCATTCTGCTGAGAAAAAGGTGGACGACAGGAGACGATGAGTAAAGGTGTTTTTTATCCACACTGGTTGCTTTCCATCTGTTACAAGACCGGCTGGCACCTCCAGGAGGTTTGAGACAAACACACACACACACAAATTTAAGTCACAGGTGTTTGCGAAGCTTTGCAGTGTGTCTATGTTGTTACAGAGAGTGTTTACTTATACAAATGTATGTGACAGTGTTTGAGTGTGTGTTTGCCCAAACCCTGGCAGGAATATTGAAGAGGAAACAGAGATGACTGTGCAGAATCTGCAGCCTCCCCTTTTATTGAAATAAAGTGCTGACTGCTACAGTGTGATTTTTACCTCCATTTACCTCTACACTAGTATGCTGGAGCCTTGCAGATAAAGCACTTAAACTTTAACTTAAAATTCACATTACCACACTGCTTGGTTCTTTTATTTGATATGTTTAGTGTTTGTGTGAGTGTGGCTGTAATGAGTGTTGATGCACAGTAATCAAACTCAGTTTGTCAGTCGTGACATCTGATCTCTTTCTGACTGTTGAGTTTCACAGTTGGTTCAGTCCATCAGTTTTGCCTAAATGAGTCGTCTATTGTGCTAACAAGAGCAATGGAAGTATAATAGACTTAACAGAGTCGCTGTAAGACCAGCTTAAACATTTGCACATACTCAAACTGTGATGTTAACTTTATCTAGATGAACTACATATTTTATACACGTTAGTGGCAAATTCGTTTTAACGCCACAAATTTCTTTAACGCATTAATTCAACTTGCGTTTTTTTACCTTGTAGCATAGGCTCAGTTTTAAAGGTAGAGTGAAGAAACTGGCATTATATGAAACTAGAAAAACCTGATGAATCCAACCATGTCATAATAGCAGTACCTGTGAGGGTTTCTGGACAATATTTTAATAATAATATAATAATATATTGGATTTATATAGCGCTTTATATTAATCTCAAAGACGCTTTAACATAGTCGGGGGGAAAACGGTGTGAGACAGACAGACAGGAGACGAACGACAAAAAGCGACATACACAGGCACAATCACATACATACACATGGACTGATGGGTAGGGGGAAGGAGGGGGCTACGGGTAAGCAGATGAGAAAAGATGTGTTTTGAGGCGGGACTGGAATGTAGTGAGGGAATCGGAGTCTCTGATGAGATTGGGGAGTGAGTTCCAGAGCTTGGGAGCTGCCCTGGAGAATGCTCTGTCCCCAAAGCTGCGGAGTTTGGACGTGGGGGTGGAGAGTAAACCAGCCGAGGTGGATCTAAGGGACCGTTGAGGGTGGTAGGGGGAGAGGAGTTCAGAGAGATAGGGGGGTGCAAGTTGGTGGAGGGCTTTGTAGGTGAGGGTCAGGATTTTGTAGGAGATCCGGTGGGAGACGGGGAGCCAGTGAAGGTCTTTCAGGACTGGGGTGATATGATGCCATGATTTGGTGTGGGTGAGGAGTCGGGCAGCTGCATTCTGGACCAGTTGTAATTTATTTATGGAGGTGTTGCTGATGCCATAGAGGAGTGAGTTGCAATAGTCAAGGCGGGAGGAGATGAAGGCGTGGATGAGTTTCTCTGCTGTAGGGGGTGTGAGGGACGGACGGATTTTTGCGATATTGCGAAGGTGGAAGAAGGATATTTTGACCAGTTGGCGGATGTGGGGCTCAAGGGAGAGGGTGGAGTCGAAGATCACGCCAAGGTTACGTGCCTGGGGGGAGGGGGAAACAGAAGTGCCATCGATGTTGAGTGTGAGGTTGTTGGTTTTGGTGAGGGTGGATTTGGAGCCGATGAGGAGGAGTTGTGTTTTGTCGCTGTTGAGTTTTAGAAAGTTCTGTTGCATCCAGGCTTTAATTGCAGAGAGGCAGGAGTTGATGTGGGAGAGCGGTGGGTTGTGAGGGGTGTTGGTGCTGAGGTAGATCTGAGTGTCGTCAGCATAGCAGTGGAAGTCCAGGTTGAAGTGGCGTAGGATCTGACCGAGGGGGAATAAGTAGATTATGAACAGGAGTGGACCGAGTACAGAGCCTTGGGGGACACCTTGTGTGACTGTGGATGTGGCAGAGGAGTTGTTGTGAAGGGAGATGAAGTGAGATCTGTTGGTGAGGTATGACTGGAGCCAGCTGAGTGCAGTACCTTCGATACCGATGTCTTGGAGTCTGGTGAGAAGAATGTTGTGACTCACGGTATCGAAGGCTGCACTCAGGTCCAGGAGGATGAGGATGTTGAGGGCTCCGGTGTCAGCAGAGGTGAGGAGGTTATTGAGGACTTGGAGGAGTGCAGTTTCTGTGCTGTGGAGGGGACGAAAGCCAGATTGGAGGGGTTCAAACAGGTTGTTGGAATGCAGGTGGGATTGGAGCTGGGTGGAGACGAGGCGTTCGAGGGTTTTGGAGAGGAAGGGGAGGTTGGAGATAGGGCGGTAGTGATTGAGACAGGAGGGGTCCAGACCAGGTTTCTTGAGTGTGGGGGTGACAGCAGCAGTTTTGAAGGCTGAGGGGACAGTTCCATGGGACAGTGAGGAGTTGAAGAGGTCGGTGAGGTAGGGGCATAGGACAGGGAGGCAGGACTTCAGCAGGGGGGTGGGGAGGGGGTCCAGGGAGCAGGTGGTGGGTTTGGATGTGCTGATGAGTTTGGCAATGGTTGCTGAGTCAACAGGGTCAAACCGGGAGAGGCGGTGCTGGGGGGGAGGGGTCAGGGGGTCCAGAGGGATGGAGAGAAAAGGGGTCGGTGTGGTTGCTGCTGGGTCAGACACGGGGAGCAGTGAGTTGTTGATGGTGGTGATTTTGTCGCTGAAGAACTGAAGGAATGAGTTACATAGATCGGGTGAGGGGTCAGAGAGGGTGTTGGCACGAGGCTTGAGGAGAGTGTTGACAGTGGAGAAGAGGGTTCGGGGGTTACGGGTGGGGTCATTGATGATGGTGATGATTTCATGGTTTTGTGTTGTTAATTGATTTCTAATGATAAATATAGATGCACATTTGCATAAATCAGCATATTTGCTGCTTTATGAACTGAATTGCAATATTGGTTAAGGCGTTGCACTCGAAATTTCACTTGTTACCTCCGCCAAGGCCGAAGGCCTAGGAAGGAGGTGATGTTTTCACTGGCGTTGGCTTGTTTGTTGGTTTGTTTGTTTGTCCGTTAGCAGGATTACTCCAAAAGTCTACAATGGATTTGAATTACAATTTTTGGAGGGGTGATGTGTGGCACAATGAACAATCCATTCGATTTTGGCGGAGATCCAGATCATGGTCCAGATTCAGGAATTTTTTAAGGATTCCGATCAGCCAGAACATTAAGACCTCTGGGTATAACACATGCGCAGTGTAACTAATGACGCGTTGATGACGCGTGACCTCTTTCCTTCAGAGAGAGAGACAGAGAGAGAGCGGGGGGATGGCGGGAGGGGGGATAATTGTAGATTCTGTGTTTTTTCACATTAAACTCTGTAAAATGAGAGTTGAGTTGGACCAAAGCACACTTGGCGATTGTTGGAAAGAGTAATGATGACGGTTTAGGTGAGTTTGATTTAGTTTCTGTCCAGTTTGAATGAAATGTTTTACGATGCTCCGCTACATACAGCTGATCTCTACATAAACACAAATACAGGTGGATGATGGCATAAGCTGAACGTAGAGGGGGTGGAGGTCTGCGATCTGCACTCTGCGAGTGTCATTCTAGTTACTAAATGTGATTATTGGATGGATGTTTAAGTCAATCTATTAAAATATTTAATCGCGCGCGATTAATCGCAAATTAATCACACATTTTTTAATCTGTTCAAAATGTACCTTAAAGGGAGATTTGTCAAATATTTAATACTCTTATCAACATGGGCAAATATGCTGCAAGTGATGCAAGTGACATACTGTATATATTCAACTAGGGCTTCAACTAACGAACATTTTCAATGTCGGTTAATCATTTAATTATTTTCTTAATTAATCGATTCATTGTTTGGTCTGTAAAATGTCAGAAAATGGTGAAAATGTTGATCAGTGTTTTGTCCACAACTCAAAGATATTCAGTTTACTGTCAGAGAGGAGGAAAGAAACCAGAAAATATTCACATTTACGAAGCTGGATTCAGAGAATTTTGACTTTCTTTTCTTAAAAAATTACTCTTATTATTATTAACCAATTATCAAAATAGTTGGCGATTAATTTAATAGTTTACAACTAATCGATTACTTGTTGCAGCTCTGCAATGGACACAAGTCCTCGTGGGTTCAAATCCCTCTTTTTCTGTGAGAGTTTGCAAACCAAACATTGTTTTCTCAAAACCATTGACCTGTATGATGATGAGCAGCAGGATGGTCGAGTGGTTAACGCGTTGGACTTCAAACCTCATTTCTGGTATTGCGTTAGTGTATATTTCCGGTAGGGCTGTCCTGAGTGCTTCGAAGCTTCAACTATTGCCATTGTAATCAACCTTTAAATCACTATTCAAATGCTTTGCTTTTGTTTATTTTATATAAATATTTTTTCATATAAGTATGCAAAAATAATCTATAAATCCCAAAATATCCCATGAAATAAGGAGTAATCCCACAACATTATTTATTATTCATATTCAGGGAGATAGCACTTTTATCGTAAGTTTTACGTCCTGTTTTATGTGACGTGATTTCCTGTGTAACTGTTGTGATTGTTTCTGTTTACAGCATATGTTACGTTACTGCACTTTACGGCCATGAGGAATGTGAGCGGTAAATTGCCCATGCCATGTCTACTGATGTGTTTACAAGTGCTGTGAAGAGAAAGAGAAAATAAACAAACCAAACGACATATACGGTGTGATTCTTTTACAATATTGACAACGAAGCAGAAAACGCAACAGGTTACGGGCCCAGGCGCAGCACAGGAGGAAGATGGCAAAGGTTAGATTTCGACGGAGACGAAAGCAACTCTGAACTTTGGGAGGTAAAGTTTCTTGGACACATTACTCTCCACCGCTGACCCCGATCCAGAAAAGAATGCAGAATGCTACGCGGAACTAATTCGGTTCCTTGATGATAAAAGCCTCTCGTTGGTGATGAGAGCTGCGGCGGATGACGGAAGAAAAGCCCTACAAATACTACGGAGTCATTACGCCAGTCAGGGTAAGCCAAGAATTATCGCCCTGTACTGTACACAGAGCTAACTTCACTAAGGAAAGAGCCTGAAGAGACTGTGACAGACTATATCATACGTGCTGAAAGAGCAGTAACTTCCCTAAGAAATGCAAAGGAAGTGATTAGTGATGGACTAATAATAGCTATGATTCTGAAGGGCCTCCCAGAGTCATACAAGCCTTTCGCCATCCATACCAAACCAAAATTGTGCAATGAGATGAAAGTGGACACGAAGTCGGTGACCTGCTACAGCTGTGGAAACCGCGGCCATATGGCGAGAGACTGCCGACAAAAAGGAGCACCTAGGCGGTGCAGCTACCATAGGAGTTCGGCACACAGTGACGAAACATGCAGGAGGAAAACCCATCACAAAGATGATGCAAAACAAACTGCAGAGAGACAAGAAGACAATGAGGAAGAACAGACATTTGTATTCAAGGCCAGACAAAAGCTTCTACCAGACAACATAAAAGAAATGTAATAATGGTAGATTGTGGAGCTTCGATGAGACTTTGGACCCAAAGAAACACTACATGGAGCTAGCAGATGGAAGCAGGATTATCAATGTGGCATTGAGGCGAGGTGACGCAGAGGTGTCTTTGCAGGACTCAGAGGGGAAATGTGTCACAGTCACACTGAGAAATGCTTTATTCATCCCAACTTATCCTCAGAGCACGTTCTCCGTGAAAGCAGCCACAACCGATGGAGCCAACGTGAGCTTCAAGGAGGGACAAAATGAACTCATAAAGAAAGATGGAACAATCTTCCACATCGGGGAACACGGGAGACTGTACTACCTGAAAACGGTAAATAACCACGAACAATGCATCCGTGATTCAGTAAATGACATGATGTCCAGTGACAAAGTGAATTTAACTTGTGATGTCAAAACATGGCATGAGATTTTGGGACACTGCAATGAAGATGATGTATTGAAATTGCCACATGTAGTAGAGGGCATGAAGATCACAGGTAACACCAAGATAGAGTGTAATGTTTGCACAGAGGGAACATTTGTTAACACCAGAAATAAGAAAACAGATGCAAAAGCTAATGTGCACCTGGACTTGGTTCATACTGATCCAACCAGCCTAGAGGGACACAAATATGCCGTTTCATTCACAGATGACAGTGTCTGTGTACTTCCTTAAAAACAAGAGTGAGACAACATTAGCAACGGAGAGGTTCCTGTGGTACAGTGAAGGCTGTTTGGAACAATTATTCATCATCATACTATACTATACTGAATACTCCCATGTGCCAAACAACCCTGAAGGATCAAGACTCAAATGTGCAAACACTGAGAACACCAGGTGATCAATGAAAACACCTGGTGCATTTAAGGGGGCTGAAACTGCACATCTAAGGAATACAACGGTGGGTGTATCTGCATTAGTGTGTCAGTGATGGCAGAGAGGGTAAAATGACTGTTCAATGGTGGACCAGTGAGACGGGCTTCGGTGGTTCTGACCTGTCAATGATGCCACACATGTCGATCAGCAGGTGGCTGTAGTTTCCCAGCAGTCTTTGCTGCACCATAATCAGGTCCACTGGCTGGTTGTCCACACTGAGGAGACGCATGCAGCCCTGAAAGATGCTGAAGGGATTTTGACATTCCTGATCGTCCTCTTTAGCAGGACAACCTGAGCACAAAAACAAAGACAGCAGTTACAGCCCATTGAAACACATGACTGCAGTGATGAAACAAAAAAGGATGAGCTTCAAGGAGAAGCCATTATAGCTTCAGTAGTATGGATGCTTTTCACACAAATGGAAGATACATCAGAGCTTAAGTGGCATTAGAGGTGGGCGATATATCACATATACTCCGTGTATTGCTGCTTGTTCTACGTGGGATGTAGTAAATGACTATATTGCCATCATCGAGTATAAATATTAATTGTCATTAGACTCGCTTTAGCGTTTCGCTTTCCCGCGGCTCTCTCCCTCCCACACACACATTTCCCTGGGCGAGTGTGTGTGGCGTACGAGCATGGATGTGCGTATGGGCCGTGTGTTTCTGTATCTGGAGGGAAGCAGGGAGAGAGCGTTGAGAGAGTGAAAGAAGTGAAGCGCCAAAGCAAGATTATATGTGTTGAGGTCTGAAAAGGTGATGGAGGATGCCAGTCTCCACAAACAAGACCCGGTCAGAACCGAGGATATGGCCGGACCATGTTTGGTCAGTCTAAATGGTTATGCATATAGTCAGTGGTCTTGTCTATAATGTTAAATCCAGCGGTGCATGTCCACCAGCTCTGGCGAGGACACTAGGGGACGCTCTGCTCCACTCAACTGGCCGTTCAAGCGATGACGTACCGTATCGTTGAATGCACCTGATTGGTCCCTGGTTTTCTGCTCGCCGTTTCAAACAGGAAAAAACATGACGGTCTGCTCCTAAATTCTCTGTTATTCCATCTAAACAATCCACCAAAATCTACTTTTGAAAACATTTTAAGCGAGAAATGGGCTATTGTACTGGCAAAAATGAGGAGAAGAGAGCAGTCTGGATTTTGTCAACCAGCCGGATCACCATCATTTATTCTTGCAGTTAGACAAGCAAATTCAGATCAGATCCAAAATCAGAGTGACCAGCCCTGACTTTTATATCCAATTGTAAACACTCTCACGTACCTTTCCACCAATCGGGTCCATGCAAATCAAACCCAAAACAGGACACGTTCTGGTCATGTCATTAATCACTTACCTTTTTATCTCCACTCGAGAATTGATAAAAATGATCCAATAATCCTTCCAAAATACCACATTAAGACACCAAGACCTTTTTGACTTTTGACATTTGGAGATTTCTGCAAGAATTGCATTTTTCGGCAATTGGATGGCGAACACTTGTGTTGTGTAAACTGCTCAGAAACCCCCTCATTGTCAATCTAGCTAGGAAAGCCATCCATCCTCTGAATGCTCTAGGTCTCTAGTCTGATCCATCCATCCTCTGAATGCTCTAGGTCTCTAGTTTGTGGTTGTAAAGTTTCATGAGGCTGTGATTATCCTAGATTATCCAGGTCATTTCATACAATGAGGTCAAATTTAAAAGAAATGGTCTCACTACAATAATCAGAATCAGAATCAGAATGGTGTTTATTGCCAGGTGTAAGAGGTATACACTAGGAATTTTCTTTGGCATTTTTGGTGCGAGACAAACAGTATAATAACAAAAGAATGGATAAAAACAAAAGAATAGATAAAAACGTTAGAATAAAATAATAAAAATGTACAATTTACAAATTACAAATAAGCTATAAACATGATATAAAGATAGTGCAAATATTGAGAGAGGGGGGAGAGTCAGTGTCGGCAGGGGGGGCAGTAGTGTGTGTGTGAGGGAGAGACAGTCACAGGGGGGCGGATGGGCTGTTGGAGAGCCCCACTGCCATGGGGAAGAAACTGTTTTTGTGACGTGAGGTTTTGGTCCTGATGGACCTTAACCTCCTGCCAGATGGCAGAGTCTGAAAAAGATGGTGTCCAGGATGGGAGGGGTCGGCCACAATCTTCCCTACCCTCCTTAAGGTCCTGTAGGTGTACAGCTCCTGGAGGGAGGGAAGGTTGCAGCCGATCGCCTTCTCTGCAGCACGGATGACCCGCTGCAGCCTGGCCTTGTCCCTGGCGGTGGCAGCGGCGAACCAGACGGTGATGGAGGAGGTGAGGATGGACTCGATGATGGCCGAGTAAAAGTGCACCATCATGGTCTGTGGCAGGTTGAATTTCTTCAACTGCCTCAGGAAGTACATCCTCTGCTGGGCCTTACTGGTGAGGGAGCTGATGTTTAGCTCCCACTTGAGGTCCTGGGCGATGGTCGTGTCCAGGAAACGGAACGACTCCGCCGTGTTGACTGGGGAGCCACGCAGGATGAGAGGGGGGAGCGGGGCTGAGTTCCTCCTGAAGTCCACTGCCATCTCCACTGTCTTCAGGGCGTTCAGCTCCATGTGGTTCTGGCTGCACCAGGATGCCAGATGGTCAACCTCCCATCTGTAGGCAGACTCGTCACCCTCGGAGATGAGGCCGATGAGGGTGGTGTCGTCTGCAAACTTAAGGAGCTTGACAGATTGGTGTCTGGAGGTGCAGCCGTTGGTGTACAGGGAGAAGAGCAGTGGGGAGAGAACGCAGCCTTGGGGGGCACCGGTGCTGATGGTCTGGGTGTCGGAGACTTTCTTCCCCAGCCTTACGTGCTGACTCCTGTCAGTTAGAAAGTCTGTGATCCACCTGCAGGTGGAGTCAGGCACGCTCAGCAGGGAAAGCTTGTCCTGTAGCAGAGCTGGGCTGATGGTGTTGAATGCGGAACTGAAGTCCACAAACAGGATCCTGGCATAGGAGCCAGGGGAGTCCAGGTGCTGGAGAATGTAATGAAGGGCTAAATTTACTGCGTCGTCTACAGATCTGTTAGGTCTGTAGGCGAACTGCAGTGGGTCCAGCAGGGGGTTGGTTATTGTCTTTAGGTGTTGGAGCACAAGTCGTTCAAAGGTCTTCATTATCACAGAGGTCAGAGCGACGGGTCTGTAGTCCTGAAGACCTGTGATCCTTGGCTTCTTGGGGACCGGGATGATGGTGGAGGCTTTGAAGCAGGACGGCACCCTGCAGTTTTCCAGGGAGGTGTTGAAAATCCCTGTAAACACTGGAGACAACTGGTCTGCACAGTGTTTCAGGGTTGCAGGTGAGACAGAGTCTGGGCCGGCTGCTTTGCGGGGGTTTTGTCCTTTGAAGAGCCTGTTGACTTCCTCCTCTTGGATGGACAGAGGTGTGAAGGGGGGGAGGGGTGTGCACAGGCTGGGTGCTTGTGGAGAAAGCTGGGGGGTGCTTGTGTTAACTGCTGATGGCTGATGGCTGGGGGGAGAGGAGATGCAGCCAGGACCGTCACTACGTCTGTCAAATCTGCAGTAAAACTCATTCAGCTCATTTGCCAGTCGGAGGTCATTCGTGGAGTGGGACGGTTTGGGCTTATAGTTTGTGATCTGTCTCAGCCCTTTCCAGACTGAGGCAGAGTCACTGGCTGAGAACTGTTCTTGTAGTTTCTCTGAATACTGCCGTTTGGCCTCCCTCACCGCCTTGCCAAACGCGTATTTAGCCTCTTTAAAGCCCTCCCTGTCACCACTCCTAAATGCCTCTTCCTTAACCAAACGAAGCTGTTTGAGTTTGGCTGTGAACCAGGGCTTCTCGTTGTTGTAGTGAACCCTGGTGCGCGTCGGTATACAGCTGTCCTCACAGAAGCTGATATACGACGTCACAGCCTCTGCATATTCGTCCAGACTGTCAGTGGCGGTCCTAAACATCTCCCAGTCCGTGCAGTCCAGGCACTCACGCAGATCCTCCACCGCCTCGCTGCTCCACTTCTTGGTCGTCCTCACAACCGGTCTAGCCAGTTTGACCCTCTGCCTGTAAGAGGGGATGAGGTGGACCAAGACGTGGTCGGAGTTTCCCAGCGCAGCGCGGGGAACGGCGTGATATGCGTCTCTGATGTTGCAGTAGCACTTGTCCAGCGTGTTCTCCTCTCTGGTCGGACATTTAATAAACTGTTTGTATTTTGGGAGCTCCTGTGATAAGTTCCCCTTGTTAAAGTCCCCAAGAACGATAACAAGAGAGTCCGGGTTTTTTCTCTCCACCTCCCGTATCTGGTCGGCAAGCAGCCGCTGCGCGAGCTCCACGTGAGCCTGAGGCGGGATGTAAACACCGACCAGAATGAAGGAGGAGAATTCACGGGGGGAATAAAATGGTTTAGAGTTGATAATAAAGGATTCCAGATCCGGAGAACATGTCCGCAGAAGCACTGTCACGTCCTTGCACCAGCCGTCGTTAATATAGAAACATATTCCCCCTCCTTTTGTCTTGTGTGATAACTCCGGGTCGCGGTCGGCTCGGAACAGCTGGAAGCCGGGAAGCTGCAGCGCAGAGTCCGGTATAGTTCCACACAACCACGACTCAGTAAAACACAAGACAGAAGAGAGGGAAAAGTCTCTGTTGGTACTGACCATCAGCAGCAACTCGTCCACTTTGTTGCACAGTGAGCGCACATTGGAGAGGAATATCGCAGGCAGAGGAGTTTTTAGTCCTCTCTGTCTGAAGCGATTCAGCGCTCCGGAGCGCTTTCCTCTCTGGCGCTTCGCCGCTCGGCCGAGGGCCACAGCTCCCAGCAAAACGTGCATTAAAACTGCTGAAGGTGCCAGAAAGTTGGGGAAAAGATCTGCTGGGGTAGATTCCCTGAGGTTAAGGATGTCTTCTCTAGAGAAGACAATCCGTGAACTTCCACCAAAAACTAAAGAAACACAAAAAAACAAGAAAAACAGAGCGCACCAAATCGCCGAGGCAGCCGAAGTTAGCGCCATCTTGGATCAAAAATGTCTCCTATGGGGACTAACATCATCACACATGAATCCAGTTGGGCTCATTGGATCCACCAGAGTCTCAGCTTATGTTCTTTGCCCCAAACTGCATGTGATTATCATAAAGTGGGCATGTCTGTAAAGAGAGGCTCGTGGGTACCCATAGAACCCATTTACATTCACATATCTTGAGGTCAGAGGTCAAGGGACCCCGTTGAAAATGACCTTGCCAGTTTTACCTCGCCAATATTTAGCCTAAACTTGGAGCGTTATTTAGCCTCGTTCCCAACAAGCTAGCGTGACATGGTTTGTACCAGTGGATTTGTTAGGGTTTTCTAGTTTCATATGATATAGGACCTTCACACTAGCTCTAAATGTGAACCTGCTATAGTCTCTGAAAGACAGTAAAGTCGGTCGTGATCGCGGGCGGGTCTCAGGGGGTTAAAACATTAATTTACTGAAGATTAAATGTGTTCTACCACACAGAGAGCTGAACTGGGATGTGTGTATTTTTCAGTGGCTGAAATAATGTAACTAGACCAAGCCTTGATCAAATGAATATGGGTATTTTCTTTTCTTAATAGTCCATTTTATGTGGGAGAGGAGATGAGTGTGTATGTGTGGGATGATAAAAAGCCAAAGGCAGTTAAAGAACATGCCTGGACTGTAATACGGCTGAGCACAGAGAGGACAAAAGAGATGAGGTTTAAGAAAAGGAGACAGCGGAGTAAGAATCAGAAGAAAAAGGAAAGTAAATGACTGGAGAGAAGGAAGAGAAGGAAGGAAACCGGAAGATAAGGAGGAGACAGAGAGGAAGCACGACAGAAGGACAGAGGAAAGAGAGGAGGAAAGAGAGATGGAGACTTATAAAGCAGACTTATGACTTTCATTATACAACAGCCACGAGCTAAATTTGGCTCAGAGCACACACACCAGTAGAGGTGAGACACCAACTGTACCGTACAATACATACAAACATCAACAACTTTACAATATTAATACATATCTTCAGGGCAAATATGACAAACTCATATAAAAGCAGTGAACCAGTCACTCTAGGTGATTACTGTATTTACTGCAGCTATAGTGTTCATTTTAAAGGTGTAGTCAGACAACACTGTCACTCAAACAAATTACGTTCCCATATAACTAAACTCTACTCTCAAATACGTTTCAAAGGAAACGTATTTCCTCCTGGATTACGGTTGCAGTTTTAAACAGTTTTAAATACGTGGTTAACGTTGCAAATGGATTTTAAACAAAACGAAAATGCAACAAAACGACTTAGTTAGGTTTAAGTAACAACAACATCATGGTTTGGTTTAAAATGACTGCACGGGACACGAGCAGCGGCCCGATGTCTGTCGGGCCTATCCACCTCCCCACCTGTCCGCTAGTAGTGGACTTTCACGCTTGTTATACCACTTCATTTCTATTAATGGTTGCTCGATATACTACGTCACCTGCTCTACGCGTCACTTGTTGTACTAGGTCACTTGCTGTGGCCACCCATGGACTTACAAACGTATTTGTGATATGTCAAGACACGTAATCAGCGACAAAATACGTTTCCTCCATAACGTAATTTAGAATGCAGTAAACAGGGCTGGATCAGAAAAGGTAGCAGCTTCTCTGGACATGAAAAGACACTATTTGAACTCAATTTACTGAAAAAGTGATTTAAAAAAATGAAATAACATAAAACATTCAGGTGTGTTGCATTGACCAAGACAAGACCAAGACAGTCTGGGCCTTAGCAGACATCAAAAGAAAAAGGAAATTAATTTAAACCCAGGCAGTAATAAAACAATTCATAAATGAGGAATATTAAATTAATCATTTAGGTAAAATGCCTAAAAATGAAATTTTAATTAATTAATTCATGCTCTACCCAGAATGTCTACTGTTCAATATACAATGAATATTCATTCAAAATGTGATCGAGGCATGTCCATTATAATGCTGTTAAAGATTTGGTGTACAGCAACCGCTCAGTGACTGCCACCTTCTACAGTTTAATTTTGAGATTATTAGTTTCATTCTTACCGCCAAAGAAGAGTTGACTTCCTGCGGTGATGGAGTGGCTGGCGTGAGCGCTGCCTCCTTCTTCTTCATCTACAGCGATGCTCAGACGACCTCGTCTGGATTCCAGCTCCACTGAATGCCACTGACCGTCATTCAGAGCTGAACCTGGGAAAACATTTTATAATAAGAGTTATTATAAATTGCATTTACATTTATGTAACATTTTTAACAGTATTACAAAGATTACAAAATCCTCATTAAACATAAATCAATTGGGGATTATAGGTAGGGAAGGGTAAGTGTCTGAGATATACATTTAAGTTATTGGTAACAAAAGGTAAGGGGTTAGAAATGAATCTTATTGGCTGTTAGACTGACCTGCACTGAGCTCCAGCAGCGCCCTGCCAGCTTTATGGATCTGTAGCCGGAGTCTGGCCTCACTCAGGTACAGCCAGACCACGCCCCCTCCATGAGGCAGGTCAAAGGTGAGCAGAAGCCCCGCCTTGTTCCACGTCCTGAACTGGAACCCGACGGACGCGCCCCCCGACGAGGACGCCGTCGCCCCCGGCAACTGGAGGAAGCTCTGGGGGCCCGGGAACGTCACGGCGACGGAAACTGACTCAGCACAAGAAAAGGTCACATTGCCCTGAGAGAGAAACATGCAGAGTGGAGAGAGAGAGGGAGAGAGAGAGAGAGAGAGAGAGAGAGAGAGAGAGAGAGAGAGAGAGAGAGAGAGAGAGAGAGAGAGAGAAAGAAGAAATGATTACTGGAGAGATAAAACAACATAAAACATGAATATTAATCAGTCGCAGGGGGCGTGCCGACGTGACCTCTGTCTCAATGATCTCATCAGCAAGTCTCCTTGAGAATAAAAGCCATGAATGCAAACTGAAAAATACCAATGTCACCTGAGAGGTGTGTAGGGAGGTGGGTTTGTATGTGAACAGTACTAGATAGACTCTTCCGTCGCGGCCCATTGTTTTGAGTAGTGGTAATGACACCAGGTCCATTGCTAAGGCTGCAGCAGTAATATGTTACAGTCGCAGCTCTCTGCTGGGAATATCAGCCTGCTATCTTTATAATGCTCCGGAAACACAGATGACATCTAAAAGCCCTTTGTGGTGCAGTTAAAGTGATGTATGGACGTACATGGTGGAGGATGCAGCACCACTGCAAAATACAAAGTAAAAAGTGAGCAATAAAATCCCCCACACTGTACACCCCTCACACACTTACACACACATACATCATTGAAGGCTCATTTTGTTATCATACCTTTAACTAAGAATGGCCAAAAGTGCTCTCTGTATTAAAAAGGACTATAACTAATAGCCTCTATTAGATCTTCAGCCATGCATGTGACTCTCTGAGCCTTTTTTTCCCCCTCGCCTCCCTGCTCTCTGGGCCTTTACTGTAATGAGAGACCGTTTATTAGAAATGGTTCAGAACTGCTCTCCACTGAGCTCGGTCCACTGTCATTATAGAAACATCTAGAGGTCCTAATGAAAGAGACAAGGCAGCGTTACAGCGAGTCTACACATCGCCTACTCTCCTCTGTCCTCTCATCACTCACTGTCCTCATTAAGCGCTCGTCAGCTTCACTAACCAGCTAGCAGCTAATTAGCAGCAGCAACATGAACACACCTGCACGTAACCTCATCTTTTATGCATGCAAAGCATTGGAGACATTTCATTGCAATCGTAGCTTGTGTCCTTGTGGTGTTTGTTAGCACCTCTTGTAATGAGTAAGTCACAAATAACACCAAGCAGAATCTTTTATCAGCTTTCGGAGGGCCAGATTTAGCCTAAAGGTTTTATTTTAGGTGGCGCAGCTCCAGCTATTGATGCTGTATTCTCTTTAAGATAGAAAAAGCTCAGAGAGTTTGAGGAGCTGAGCATGAAAAGTCTTTCCTTTCCCCAAATGATTTACGTGATCTGTCATCATCACAGTGGAGGAATAAAAAAAACAACTCTATGTAGTGCCACAAAAGATCTGTAGGCTTCTATTCCCCATGGATTTATTGATTTAGTTAAAAAGGATCCCCATTAGCTGATACCAATGGCACAAACTAGTCTTCCTGGGGTCCGAAATCAAGTACATTACATTTATCACATACATACTATATATAACATCATATTTGTGTTACACTAATAACATTCAAATTTTCCAAACATGTATAAATTTCACATTCATTCACATCATCCACAACCAGTTAGCCTCAAGGCCCATCATCAGGGAAGAAGAACAAAAACCGACCATGACCAACACTGGACTATAGATCAGCTGTGCAGGTACTGTGTTCTGAGATGGTGTTTGAGTGAGGATTTGTTAGAGGATTGACGGATGTAAAGAGGGCAGCTATTCTAGTGATTGATGGCACGACAAATGACCGTCATTTTTGTACAGTATTTAATACTCTTATCAACATGGGAGTGGGCCAATATGCTGCTTCATGCAAATGTATGTATATATTTATTATTGGAAATCAATTAACAACATAAGATTAGAGCGTTATTTAGCCTCCTTGGCGAGAAGTAAGTGTGACATGGTTGGTACCAATGGATTCATCAGGTTTTTTCTAGTTTCACATGATACCAGTATCTTCAATCTGGCTTTAAAACTGAGCCGCTACAACCTAAAAACTACAAGTTGCATTAATGCGTTAAAGAAATTATTCGCGTTAAAATTCATTTGCGTTAACACATTATTATTACGCGTTATCTTTGGCAACCCTAATACATACATTTGCATATTTGCCCACTCAAATGTTCATAAGAGTATTAAATACTTGGCAAATCTCCTTTTAAGGCACATTTTGAACAGATAAAAAATGTTAATTTAATTTGCAATTCATCACGATTAACTATGGACAATCATGCAATTTATTGCGATTAAATTATTTAATCAATACGGTTATATGTCGAAAGATGATGAGTTTGTGCAGTGTTGATTTTTGTCATTTCGGCTCTGACATATTCCCTCCTAACAAGTATATAAAGAAAGTGAAACGCTGTCAAGTGACGAGTTAAAATAAGAGCATTTCAAGTAACCGGTAAAGTAATTGTAAAATGTACTCACCGTTACAGTGACTTGGCGGTCATTGTGTTTTGCTAATTCTATCAGGTTGAGGCCGTTGTACAGCAGGTTTTCAAGGCAGCCATGAAAGTTCCTCTTGGAGACGAGGCCCTGGACCGCCCCCACACTCAGCTGTATGGGGACATAAATTAAAATGTGCTTTCTGAAAATGCATATGCATGTAACATGTTTCTGTAGGCGTATTTCTGTGTGTCAGAGCAGTGCCCCACCTGCTCGATGTCCCAGTGACTGAACTCTGCAGGGATCTGAAGCCTCTCTGTGTGTTTGTCCACAGTGAGGTTGAGGTGAGAGCCGCGCCGCTCCACTGCTAAACGGTGCCAATGCTGATCATCTAACAGGCTGCCGAGGGAAGCGAGACGCCGAGGTTCAGAGGAAGAAGTACCTGGAAGAGGTGAGGAGGAGAGGGAGGAGGAAAAAAAAGGTGGGGTAGATAGGAGGTCAGATGAAGGAAGAGCGAGATAAACGTGCAGGTGAGGAGGGAGAGGGAAGTGACAAAGACAAGATGGCAAAGGAGGTAAGGGAGGATGAAGATGAAGGGAAAACAGTAGAGGGCATACAGGAGGATGAGAAGGAGGAGGAAAACATTAAGGGGATTTCAAAGACCGGAGGAAAACAACCAATCAGAGCCGAGCTGGAGTTTGCCATCTCTGAGCAGCTGTCAATCACTCGCGAACTCCGATCAAACGGTTAAACTAGGCAGCGCTGATCAAATATGAATCAATATTCTGTTACTGTAATGTCTATTTCTCTCCTCAGATGTTCTCAGAATCATCTTGTAGTGCACGGTTTAGCTGTAAAATGAGAAAGTTTGTGACCCGGCAGCCATGTTGAGATCTGCTGAGGAAATACCAAGCACTGCCCACCAGCCGGAGCACACTTTCTTATTCGGTCGGAGTTTGCGAGTGATTGACAGCTGCCTCCATTGAATGAACAGCCAATAGGAACGCTCTCTTTCTCAAATGATCTGTGATTGGTCAAAGTCTTCCATCATAGGCTAGATTTTCTAAAGCCTGAAAACAGAGTCATGAGGAGGAGCAGAAGTGTATCTTTATATATATATATATATATATATATATATACGTATACATATATGTATATATATATAGTTATCTCTCAGAGCACTTGAATTACAATATACTGAAAGGGTATTATGATTTGCCCAATGATGCCAAAAACATTGGGCGTACTGCAGGTTTAATTATAACATCAGCTCATCAAATTTCATTTTAATTATGTTGTTTTCTCCTTTTCTTTTTTTAGTTCTCAGAGTCTGTTTTGTTGTCTTCTCATTATCTGACCTGCGAGACTGCTTCGTTCTAACAGTCTGACCTGGTGTCAGGGGAACGCAAGCCTCATGACAGCTACAACACGCCAGCCTCCACACTGTGTCTAAATATTTCTCAGTATCCCACAGAGAGGATCGCAGTGAGGTCAACCTTTCTCGTCTCATTAGGGACTACAGCATATCTGCATACACGCACTGAGAACTGAGGACAAATATGTGATAAATTTGCCTAAAAAAAGCAAAGGAAACATAGTGGGACTATCATTAATGATAGATGAGCACCAGCAGGCCCAAATATGTGGATTCATCCCCCTCAAAGTACTGGAAGAGAAACGTTGTGTTTCTGTTGAGAGAAAGAGCTGAATACAGTCTGCTATTAAAAATGTATTAGATATTCTTTAGGGAGAGACAATTCCAACTTCAAAGAGAGAAACAGAGACAGTTTGATGATGATGGACACGTGTAGTTTTTGATATTTCAGTCCATTTTGTAAGAGGCTTTATTTGTCTACAGCTTTGATGAGAAAAACAACTCCATCTAGAGGGAGAAAGTTTGGATTTAGACCTCATGTAACGGAGGATGTCTGTCATGTCAACACATTTAGTGTGATGAGTTACAGTCAGGACGAGTGGAGACAGAGTTAAAAACAAATCAGAGGCATTAAATGGTACAGGAGTCTGTGATAACCCTGGCTCTGTGGGGGCGAGCGTTGTCATCTTGGAGGATGAAGTTAGGTCCCAGATTGTGGAGATATGGGATCACCACTGGCTGCAGAATCTCATCCCGATATCTCCCTGCATTGAGATGGCCTTCAATGATGACAAGCCTTGTTTTGCCAGTGAGGGAGATGCCGCCCCACACCATGACACTGCCCCCACCAAAAGCTGTTACTCCATCGGTTCAACAATCAGCATAGCATTCTCCGCGTCGTCTCCATACTTTGACCCTGCCATCCAACTTTGGCAGACAGAACCTGGACTCATCACTGAACATGACATTCCCCCACATGTTCAGGTTCCATTGTCTGTGTTGTCGACACCAGTGCAAACGGGCCTGACGGTGAAGGGCAGTCATTGCAGGCTTCCTGGTAGCCTCATGAGAATACACTGTTTACCATTGGCAGAGCATTTTGGAACATTTTTCTTGGGCGCTCCCCACATAATCAGCTGTGCTGCTCATCCCACAAATGCATGATCCTTACAAGTTGGACATCATTGTGAAGGTAAATAAACAGGCTTTCCAACGATGTAAAGTAAAATGACCATTAGCATCGATACAACAGAGAAATAATCGACCAAATACAAGTTTCCGAACTTTTTTTCCCCAGTATATATATCACTAAGCGTAAAGAAGGAAGGCCGAGGACTAGCGAGCGTCAGAGCCACTGTCCAGGATGAAACATAAAAAATCCAGGAGTAAGTCAAGAAGATGGCCCCAGATGATGAGCTGCTAAGTGAATACCTCAGACAGCAGAAACCTGATGATAGTGAAGAGGAAGAGGAGCAGACAACATGGAAGGACAAGCCCTTACATGGCATGAACCACCGTCAGATAGAGGAAGTGGCTGATATCAAGAAGACCTACCAATGGCTGGAAAACGCTGGACTGACAGACAGCACAGAAGCACTAATCATGGCAGCACAAGGGCCATAGAGGCCAGGATCTACCATAGTAGATCAGACCAGGATCTACCATAGTAGAGCAGACCAGGATCTACCACAGTAGAGCAGACCAGGATCTACCACAGTAGAGCAGACCAGGATCTACCATAGTAGATCAGACCAGGATCTACCACAGTAGAGCAGACCAGGATCTACCATAGTAGATCAGACCAGGATCTACCATAGTAGATCAGACCAGGGTCTACCATAGTAGATCAGACCCACGGTGCAGGCTTTGCAAGTGTCCCTGAGTGTCCCTGAGACGGTCCAGCACATAGTAGCAGGGCGTAAGATGCAAGCTGGATCAGCGTACATGGGGAGGCACAACCAAGAGCCTGGGATAGTGTACAGGAACATCTGTACCCAGTATGGACTAGAAGTACCCAAATGGTTGAGAACAACAGGGCTAAGGTCCTGTGGGACTTCAGATTCCAGAATGACAAGCAGCTGCTGGCTAACCAACCGGACATATTGGTGGTTATCATATTATCAGGTAATTATACACTAAAGAAAACATATAATTAACATTATATTCCATTTCTGCCAATAGCTCCTACTAAATGTTAAACACTGGTACTTTAAGAAAGACATTTTTGTCACATAAAAATCACTATTATTATTATCATTTTTAATTGTAATATATAACAACTTCATTCAACATTTCTGCTCTAATTAGCTGCCATTGTTGCCTGCGTTATTAAAATGTCAATTATTTTTTATGTTTTTGACACAGTTGCGCCAAAAATGTGATGATGCTGTTGAAGTTCTTGTGACAAAATGGGCCAATTAAAGTAATAAATTACTTAACTCATTATGCCAGGCTATATCTCACAATGAGCTGTTCTGTTCTACATACTGGTCTAATCAGGAAACCACGGGAGGTATTGTGATAATGACGTGACTCGCTGCCTCTAGACACCACATGGACTTGTGAACAACTAATTAGATGAAGTGTTACAGATATAAAATGATGCATGGCTCTGCAGCTGCATGGCTTATTCCTCACCTTAAGTATAGTACATTCAAGAACTGAATCTCTAACTAACAAATGTAACATTTCAAGAACAGTGGCATGTTTTTTTTATTTTCTTACAAATATCAGAAGCAAAAACAAGTAAGCTGTGCATTTGGCCACCTTGCTAGACAACAGACAAAGAAGTGTCCATGTACGTTGTCAGTTACAATTTTCTGATATTAGCTTTCGTTGACCAAGACCTGTTTTTCATGAATGAAATTTGATTTAATCTGAACTGTGTGCCCATGAGCAAGACAGTTGCTGTTAACACAGACCATGGTTGTGTTGGTTTGGATGTACAGGCAGGCAGCCCGGACACACTGGGAACGTGAGCAGCGCTGCTGCCGGCGTGAGCAGAGCAGCTCGGCTGCGGGTCAGCTGCGTCTCTTCTAGAGATTTGAGGTCTCGCCTATTTTTTCCGCGTGCAGTGTGCGGTTCACAGCAAAGATAGACAGTGAAAGTAATCTCTTGACAGTATATTGACATAATACCAGCAACATTACTACAGTTTCAATCAGGGGTGGAACGGTTCGGGTCAAATACACGAACCAGTACAGTAATATTATGTAATGTGTATTGTTGGTAATTTACATGTAACATACTCCTTTATTTCTATTTTATTACATTTCCTATGTTTATACGAGAGTCACTGTAACGCCCTAGTTGAAAAGGCCATTATGAAAGACAAACAGTGTAGAAAGAAACGGCCGGCAGCAGCAGCAGAAACGCTGTCGCTTGGATACAACACACGTGAGAGACGCAGCGGTTCAGCAACTAGCCGCCACCCGCTGCTCACGGTCCTGGTGTGTCCCGGCCGTAAAAGCAAAGATGTTCGGAAAAAGTTTTGGATTCAGTCTAAAAACTAAATCATAGTCTGAACTCTATATTACTTCATTCTCTACGTGTCCTCGAGACAGAATCACCTCATTGCACCTTGTCTGCTATTCTGTTACCGCTGCTCACAATCTGATTATGGAGAGAGACACTGGCAGCTCTTATCAGAATACAGGCTGGTATAATCATCTCAGCAATTGACTCTCGTAAAGCACCTTGCCCGTCACATATTCAGCTCAAATCAAAAGCTCTGACTAGATAGTCAATTCTGTATCATGAGCCAAACTGATAAAAAACCATGACAGTCCAATCTGCAGCAGTTACTTCTGTGTCAAACATAAAAGAAATGATCATGCAGAATCATTATGGACCTCACAAAAGTAACTGAAAGTAGATAGATAGATAGATAGATAGATAGATAGATAGATAGATAGATAGATAGATAGATAGATATGTAGGGACCTCACGAGACAAAGAGCCTTGGCCTACATGGGAAACCAGAAGCCTGATCACAGCAAGGGGCCCAACGGCCAAGCTCTGAAAATCTCTCACCTACATGCGAGATTTCATGTTGAATCCAAAACAAGGACTCCCATTGGATGAGGCTAACAGGAAATGTGGGGTCTTTCCGGTGAAACGCCCACTATTCTCACAGGAGATATAGGCACGCTCACCTGAATCTCATTCCCTTTTCCACTGCGACTCACGTTGCTCCAGGAGGTACCCAACGCTGCGGCGTTCACCTAAGACCGAGCCACATTTTCTGACCTCGCTGGACGAGTTAAGATAGTGTTGTGTCCATCAGACTTTGATCCACATCCCTGCAGAAGGAAGACTACAGCCCGGCTTCACCAAGGAAGCCGAGGACAACCGTTCTTCATCAAAGGAAACGAGCGCACCGCCTTTTCCTTCATTTCTGGCTGCTTTCCCCTCCGCTGCCACACGGAGGTCCAGCCCGCCGTTCATCAGCTGAAGAGCTCCATAAGGCCCGTTATTGTCCGAGCCAGCGCGACACCGCCGGACCAATTAACGACGATATACTCCACTATCGCTCCGAAGAAGCGATTCAAGTAAGAGGCTTGTGTCTGGGCAGAGACTAGTGAAATTGTATATTCCAATAAGTTAATAACTATTGTTGATTTATACTGAACGTACGGACCGCCGAGTCCGTCTGTTTGCTTTGTTTATTTTACTTGCTTTGCTTTGCTTTGCTTGTTTATGTTGCTTTGTTTACTGTTGCTGACTGTCTGATTACTGTGTGCTCCTTGTGTTAGCTCCTGCTAAACGTGAAGATCTGTAGCTGTAGTTTATTATTAAAAGACCAGTGCACGGCTGACTAACGTGAGTTTGCCTCTGAGTAATAATAACCCAGCTAGTACATCTCTCGTGCGGCAGTTAGGATTCCTGCTGCTGCGGTGTTTACTGTTTTGACTGTGATACTGTTTCCAGGCGCCCCCCGCCTTTCTTTCCCTCCACTTCTACCACATACAAACAAACACTTTGCCGACATGCGGGATCCCCATCCCGTTCGTACCAGTCGGTGATTTCCGTGGCGCTTCCGCCACCAGAGCAACTCCTCCCTCGTGACGCAACCACGTAGTGGTGGCGCCGCCTCGGGGTTTCCCTTGCTCCTCCCACACACGCACACACGCCTCCTCACGTTCCCACCTTACTGATCACGCGGGACTTTCACATCCGTTTGGGCGTGGTCTGTAACGTTCGAGCAACCCCCTCCCTCGCGTGACGTAACCATTTACGTGGTGACGTCCACCGCGGGCGTCCTTTGCTCCTCCCACACCACACATAGACACGCCTCCTCACATAGGCTCACCCCATTACCTTACAGGACACGTGGGGTTCACACCCCCGGTCGTGCGTGATCTGTAACGTTCGAGCAACCCCTCCCTCACGTGACGTAGCCACTTGCGTGGTGACGCCACCTCGAGCGTCCTTTGCTCCTCCTCCACACACGCACCCATTTCACACCTCCTCTCATTCACACACACACACACACACACACACACATCTCTCTCTCTCACTTTGTGTTTTGTTTAATTCTAGTTTAGTGCTTAGAGCTGCATTGTAGAATATCCGTTTGTTTATTAAAAGTGTTGTTAATTAGTAATTACTGCTGTAATAACTATTGATTTAGATTAATGTTGTTAGAGTGTTTATTGTTGATTGAGATCACTATATTTAAATAAATGGTCTTATTTTAAATAGCAGTTGTCTGTGTTTATTGTGCATTCATATTGTAATAACGGCTGGTTATGAGAGTTAGTGCTCGGATTCACCCTTCACCGTTCATCTCCTAAGTGTAAAGTAGTGCTTAAATACTGGCATTTGGAGTGAACAATCCCCTTATGAGACTGGATTAACGTTTTGGTTATTGGTCCCTGATTCCAGGGTGGTGCCCTGTTCATTATTAATGATGATTAATAATTCTTATTAATAATAATAATTCTATGAATATTATTTATTAAATTAGCTAATAACCAAACCTGTTCCATTTGTAAATCCCTTACAGATAGATAGATAGATAGATAGATAGATAGTGACGGCCCCTATCTGGTTTCTCTGAGCTGATGGAACTTTCTGCTTTCTGTTTGTGAGGTTTTAATGCAGGTTTGTCAACCAACACAGAGTCCACTGACCGTTACCCTGCAGTGCAGCAAAGTAGGTGACTGTAACTTATGAGGTTAACTTTGTTTCATCATATGGGATGGAAGTAATCAGCAAACATAGTTTTCTTGAAGCACTGAAGCTTTCCATGCAGGCAGTTGTGTTCAAAATGGGCAAATTTCAGTAATACAAACACATATAGAGAGGCGAAGTCCCGCCCCCTCCGTTAGACCACCATGGGCCCTTATTTCCGAAAAAACAATGAGGTTTTTGATCATCAACTTATGAGACATAATAGAGCATGGGAATTGCCATCTTATACAGTACTTCCATCATAATGCTCTAAGCCCTTATAAACATTTACAATTCTTTTTAAGAATAACTTGACACACAGTGCTCAGCTGCATCTCAAATTAATCTTCAGGTTCCCAGCTTTCAGATGACGTACACCACTTCTATGTGACATCTACTGTTGACCTGCTATCTCCCCCTAAATACGCCCTGGATCCCCCTAAAATAGACAAAAAAGGATCTTTAAAGAAGATAAAGAAAAAGTTTCGGTTTACAAATGCCGAAATGAGAAACACTGAAAAAAATCACAACTCAAACAAAATGCAACAAAATGAATTCCCCATTCAGAGAGAGAAAAATGCATTCATAAGCAGAGTGTGAGTAGTGGTTCCAGTGTGCAGTATCTGAAGACACATTTATCTCCCATCAGGTTTCTAACTATGAGTGTTTTCTATCCTCTGTTATCCAGGCACACAGACTTGCTGTTTCTGTGAAGGACTGTTACTCATTGTTGCCTCATAAAGCGAACAGCCTCTGCTCCGGGGGGGTCAGACCTGGAGGTGTGTTACGCCGGGGCCACACAGCGCGCATCATGCTCGCGTGACGGCAGCGTCACGTCGTGGCCGCGTCATGCCCACCTAGGGTGTTCACACTAGACGCAAGTTACCCACGTCTCGGGAGCGTCCCGGAGCTACCTGTCAGCTGTGTTTTTGCTGTTGCTGACAGCCCTTTCTTTCTACATAGAGTTTGCCTTTTAATGGCCATTCATAACTTCATAATAAATGTGATTTATATTTATTTAAGACAAAAAAGGGTAAGAACTGTGTGGTAATTTGTAAATATTATTAAAAACAAGCAAATAAATTCATACATAAATATTAATATATAGCCCATATAAATCCCTCTTTTCTGTCAGTGAAGAGGGATTTATATATATATAAATCCCTCTTCACTGACAGTGAGGAGGGATTTCTATGGGCTATATATATATATATATATATATGTATATATATATATATATATATATAAATCCCTCTTCATTGACAGTGAAGAGGGATTTATATGGGCTATATATATATATATATATATAAATCCCTCTTCATTGACAGTGAAGAGGGATTTCTGTGGGCTATATATTAATACAAAAAAAAAAAAAAATACATTAGTAGTAAGAGAGAGCCTACAGCAATCCCTCTTCACTTTGACTGGCAGTTTTAAAAAAAGTTTCCAGGGGGTTTCGGGTTCCTGTTCTACAGCATTCCAGGTTGCGGCTTTTATCGAAAACGACTTAATTTACATCTGGGGCGGGACAGCAATTTACATTATAAATGCTGATGTTCCGACATCTCAGGCAACTTGGAGCTTTTCACCACCTTGTTGCTGAACTGCGCCTTGATGGAGAAAAACACCTGAAGTATTTCAGAATGATAAATATAAGTAAAGTGTTTTTTTTTTTATTATTATAAAACAAAGCAAAATAAACAGTTTCGTTATTTGTTAACCTTTAGAAAACGAAAATTATTATTAAATATCTTTAAAAAAATTAAATAACACCTCTAAAAGAAAGAACAATAAAGTTACGTGGTGTTTGTTGAGAGAGAGAGAGAGAGAGAGAGAGAGAGAGCGAGAGAGAGCGCATCGGAAAAATACTGCCAACTATCACCTGATGTTCTTATAACCTATTAACCCAGTCTATTATATGTATAGCATATGTAGGGTTTCTGCTATGACTACTACAGTGTTTACATAATTAAAAGCCTGTACTATATTAACTTGATGGAAACCTGCAAGCAGACAACTGCTTTATTTAGAGTATTTCAGAATAAAAGCATTGTGTTAATGAATGAATGATTCTGTGCACTAAAAACGCTAGAGGACTTTTATTTTGAAATCTAGATAGGAAGTGTAAAATATTGATGGTCAGTGACATATTCTACAGATGTCTAGACATGGAAACTGTAGTAATCTTGCTCATATACTGTCAATAGATCACCTTCACTGTCTGTTGCTGCTGGGAGACGCAGCCGAGAGGTAAGCGGCAAGCGTGAAAAATAGGCGAGCCTTCTATTCTATAAAATAGACGCACGTCTGACGTGCGTCTGACGCGCGTCTGACGTGCGTCTCATGCGGGCAGTGTGTCCACTCTAACCTGTTAACATGGACGCCGAAATAAAAAACAACACGCGACGTTGCCGTCACGCGAGCATGATGCGCGCTGTGTGGCCCGGGCCATAGTACAGGCTTTTAATTATGTAAACACTGTAGTAGTCATAGCAGAAACCCTACATATGCTATACATATAATAGACTGGGTTAATAGGTTATCAGGTGATAGTTGGCAGTATTTTTCCGATGCGCTCTCTTCTCTCTCTCTCTCTCTCTCTCTCTCTCTCTCTCTCTCTCTCTCTCTCTCTCTCTCTCTCTCAAAACAAACACCACATAACTTTATTGTTCTTTCTTTTAGAGGTGTTATTTAATTTTTTTAAAGATATTTAATAATAATTTTCGTTTTCTAAAGGTTAACAAATAACGAAACTGTTTATTTTGCTTTGTTTTATAATAATAAAAAAAAACACTTTACTTATATTTATCATTCTGAAATACTTCAGGTGTTTTTCTCCATCAAGGCGCAGTTCAGCAACAAGGTGGTGAAAAGCTCCAAGTTGCCTGAGATGTCGGAACATCAGCATTTATAATGTAAATTGCTGTCCCGCCCCAGATGTAAATTAAGTCGTTTTCGATAAAAGCCGCAACCTGGAATGCTGTAGAACAGGAACCCGAAACCCCCTGGAAATGTTGTTTAAAACTGTGCCACTCTTACTACTAATGTATTTATTTATTTTTTTGTATTAATATATAGCCCACAGAAATCCCTCTTCACTGTCAATGAAGAGGGATTTATATATATATATATATAGCCCATAGAAATCCCTCCTCATTGTATATATATAAATCCCTCTTCACTGACAGAAAAGAGGGATTTATATGGGCTATATATTAATATTTATGTATGAATTTATTTGCTTGTTTTTAATAATATTTACAAATTACCACACAGTTCTTACCCTTTTTTGTCTTAAATAAATATAAATCACATTTATTATGAAGTTATGAATGGCCATTAAAAGGCAAACTCTATGTAGAAAGAAAGGGCTGTCAGCAACAGCAAAAACACAGCTGACAGGTAGCTCCGGGACGCTCCCGAGACGTGGGTAACTCGCATCTAGTGTGAACACCCTAGGTGGGCATGACGCGGCCACGACGTGACGCTGCCGTCACGCGAGCATGATGCGCGCTGTGTGGCCCGGGCGTTAGTGTTAACAGAGCAGAGCGGACCATGCATGAGCTCAGGGTCAATGAACACAGCAGATGACCCACATCACACAAGCTGTAACCTAAAAAGCCGATGTAGAGAGAAAGAGAGAGGAAGAAACAAAGTGGAAAATATGAGACAGAAAGCTGAAGGACACTGAACTGAGAAAGGCTTTGAAAAGAGGAGGAAAAACAGGCAAAGAGTTGTGCTGGCATATTCAAAAGACAGAGATACATAACAATGAAGGAAGAGAGAAACAGAAAAGTCAGTTGATGGGGAATATGAAAGGGTGTATGTGTCAGGGACAGAGAGAACATAAAGAATGTGCAGCTGAAAAAGGCAAATGGTCTCTTCTGATGTGGAAAGAAATATAGCCATGGGAGATCTGAGGAGACGGACCAAGACAAACAACAGTAATTACAACAGAAAAGAGGAGGATGACAGAAACACAAAGTCACAACAAAACAGAAAAGTAGAAAGGGTCAGACATATAAGACGAAGGACAAAGAAAGAAGATTCTCAGTGTTGGTCTGAGCTCCTCATTTCAATGGATGGCTTTAATTTCCTCTCATTAAACTGCTTTACAATGACACAGCATGTCTTTAACATGACACAGCATGTCTTTAAGGCACAACTGCTGTTCTAAAAGATGACATAGAATCGGTTTAATGTCGACCTTACAACGGCTTTTCAAACCATTTCACTGTCGCAGACATATTTCCAATGTCGGAATAAAAGAACGAGAGTTTTGCGAGAGATGCAGCGAGCTCCCGTGATCTCCATCGTTTAGTGTAAGGTGGTCAGTCTTTTTCTCGTCTTGAGGTTCTGATAAAATCAAACAAGCTTAAAGGGACTGTTTGTAACTTCTTACACGTATAAATCAATCCGGGTCGGTGTCTCATGCACGCTCGCGTGTGGCTACGCTGTTCAGACTCAGACTCCAACACAAACTACAGTGAAGCACCAAAACCTCTTGGTTGTATCTAGTGAAGCCCGTCTGTTAAACAGTGTTTGCCGCGGTCGGAGGATGCGGGGGAGACGGTTGCTTTGGTCTCCAGGACCGGAGTCTCTGCTGTACTCTGTTCCTCTGCCTGCCTTCACTCACACACCGCACTCGTTCTCGCTCTTTCACTCCACTCTCTCGTGCATGTGCGCACACTCCACACTGCAGAAGAGTTAGTTTAGCTCTGAGAATATCTAGTGAATGTACAGTGGATGTTTGTGCAGAAATAACTGCTGCAGCTCCTCCAGACCAACAGAGGTTTCCCGTGTCTTGTGAAGTGACGGGGCTCCGCAGAGAGAAACGTTATCGTGTCCGACCAAAACTCCGGTGTCTCCCCTGTTCCCTCCGGCCGCGGTCGGGAGGCTGAAGCAGGAAAAGCCAACACTAGGATCAGCATTGATTCATCCGTCTGGTCAGCTAACATTACTGCCAAGCAGCTGAAATATAGAGTGATATTGTGCTTTTAGCTGACGTGTGTCTCCTCACTGTTTTGAGCGATGCTCATTCATGTCTATGTAGAGCGAGCACAAGAGCGAGCAACAGGACGCTGACTTTCGTTGACTTAGCGGCCAGAGGTGTCGCTGTTAACAAGACATTCTGATTCCTACATAGAGTCCCTTTAACAATATCATAAGCTCAATGACAACGAACATGGTCAACAACCAATAGGAGCGCTCTCTCCAGCACCAAACAGGAAGCAGCAAACAGGGTAGAAAGTAAACATGGAGGAACTGGTGGAGTTGTGGAGTGAACAAGAGTGCTCTTTGACGTGTCCTCCCATTTCTACCTCGATAGAGTGGAGAAGGATGAGTATGCTATGTGATATAGCTAGCTAGCTAACCACTGTCCCAAACGGGGCTACTTGCAAGCTAGCGTTAGCTCCTGGAATGTTTGCTATTAGCCTACAAGCTAACCCTAAGTTTCAACTTTCTCTCATATATTCATGCGTGTCGATTTATATGATTGAAGCTAACAATCTTCAGCAGAAACATACAGGTTGTGTCTGAAATTCCATACCAACACGCTATTCAGTACGCTAAAACACTGAGATATTTCAGTATGTTCGAAACCCTAGTATGAAACCAGGTGTAAGTGAATTGCATACTATTTCTGGTGAAACATTACAGTATGCAAAGCTAGACACTACGGTGGCATAAATATCCCACAATGCAATGCTGTAGTGACGACAACATTCATAACGGATGTTGACGGACAGCTCTGTAACATCAATAACGCTTCAGTTTAACTCTGAGTATAAGATTTTACTTTGCTCGGCATAATTTAAATTTATATTTCAAATTAATTGTTTAATCGGACTTGATTCTCACAAACCGTCATTTTAGTCACATGAGGTTGGCATGGGTTACCATGGTTACACACCTCCAACCGGCATGGAGACTCTCAGGAAGTGACGACGTAAATTACTGCTCAGTGCGTCTGAAAAGATCCATTTTTCAGTTTATTCACACACAAGTACGTTGAATGATAGTTCACCGGTTGAGTATGTAGTGCATAGTATGTGATTTCAGATGAGGACACAGTTAGCTCGTAGGTTAAGAGCAAACATTCCAGTAGCTAACGTTAGCCTGCAGTGGATGCTAGATAGCTAGCTAGCTATAGCATACTCAGTGGGGATTACGAGGCTCCAGACATTTCTGTCCACTTCTTTCTCAACAGTTTTACTTCTTGTAAATTTCCACCAGGAGCAGGATGTGACATCATCTCTAAAGGAATCAAGTTTTAGTCTTGTAATTAGTGACCCCACGATCCAGTCTTTGCAAAATATTATAGTCTGTGACTAAAAAGTCTGAGACTTAAGACACATTGTCTTTAGATGAGAGAGGGTGTCAGACTTCAGTCATTTCAAAGTCTTTTCAAAGTCTCCTAGTGTCTGGTAGGCATGATGGGGAAAAGTCTACTCTTAAATCACATGTGAATTTAGTGTTGAAGTGAAAGTGTTTTTCTTGAAGGTGACAGTCTGTCTTCTAAAGGAGACAGATTTTCAAGGTGATCCAGTTGTCACGGAGATACAGATGCTCCTAAGATGTCTGGGTCTTTAGAAAAGGTGATTCCTTACAATTACATTTCTTTACATTTCCTTTAAGGATGTGCCATCATCTATTCTTGAGGTGAAGTTATAGCACAAGTCTACATTCTGTGAGAGAAGATGGTGGAGACAGAGAAGGGGCGTAGGGAAGTGGGAGGCAGATGGATGAAAGGTAGGATGGACCTATGAGAGAGGGATGGATGGAGGAAGATAAGGATGGGGGACAGATGGATGGATGGATGGATGGATGGAGAAAGTATTTCAGCATCCAGATGGGGTTCCTGATGAGAGGTGAGTCATATGGTGATGATTCAGCATGGCAGCTTCTGGTTTAACCCTGTTTACATACACACACACACACACACACACTCACACTCACACTCACACTCACACTCACACTCACACTCACACTCACACTCACACTCACACTCACACTCACACACACACACCTCCCTCTGTGTCGACTGTAAGCCATGCATCAAGTCCTGCATAGTCCGGCCCTAACACATGCTACAGTGAATGGGTACCATCCATCACGGCTGCAACTAGACAGAGATGCCGCAGCAGAGTGTGAGCCAAGATTTAAACCAATCAGGCGGCAGCGTGTTGTCGTCCACCTCACCCAACCACAACCAATCTAAAGTTATCTCAGAGGGCTTTATATCGACCTCCACCTTATACAGATGTTCTACAAAGAACAACATGTCTCTTTGCTGATCAAATTGTTTCAGCTAAAGGTTGTTTTATTGTCAATGGAAATCAGAAAGAAGTGGTGTCAGTATACTGTAGGTTAGTAAATATCTACTGGGAGATACAGATGAAATGTCATGTTGTGTTTACTGAGCCTGCCAAACCTTTATTTTCTAAGACGCCAAAGTACTCAAGATTACTCGTGATTCCAACAATTTAACTGTCTTATGCTTTTGGTGTATTTGGTACAAGGCAAGTTTATATACAGTATATATATAGCACACTTCAGCAACAAGGCAATTCAAAGCGCTTTACATTAGGGCTGCAACTAAGGATTATTTTCATTGTTGCTTAATTTTTTGATTATTTTCTTAGTTAATCGATAAGTTGTTCGGTCCATAAAATGGTGATCAGAAGCCCAAGATGACGTCCTCAAATGTGTCGTTTTGTCTACAACTCAAATATATTCAGTTTACTGTCACAGAGGAGGAAAGAAACCAGAAAATATTCACATTTAAGAAGCTGGAATCAGAGAATTTTGACTTTGCTTTCTTAAAAAATTAATCCAACCGATTAATCGATGATCAAAATAGTTGGCAATTAAATTTAATAGTTGACAAATAATCGATTAATCGTTGCATCTCTACTTTACATAAAACATTAAAAGAGATAAAATAAGATAATAAATAAGATGAAATAGAATACATAGAATGCATAAGATAAGATGGAGAATAAACCTACTGAAATAAAATAAAAATAAGTCTAATCCGATATATTCTTTTCTACATCAGTGGTGGAGATTTGAATTATTTTAAAGACAGGTCACCCAGTTGCCGCCGAGGTCTCTTATGCTATAAATAAACACAACAGAACCTACCTTTCCTGACGGACAAAGACTTAAACTTTAATACATTCGTCATAAACATATCTACCATACCATAAATTTGACCTCTACATTTAACCAATCATAAGCATTTTTTTAGGAGCAGTGGGCTGCTGTGAAGTGGGGAGCAACTTGGGGTTCAGTGTCTCGCTCAAGGACGCTTCAACATGTGGACAGCGGGAACTGGGGATCGAACCACCTTGCGGTTAAAGGATGACCACCCGACCTACTGAGCTACACCAGCGGTCTGGACTACACCAAAATCAGCGTTTTTCAGCTCCCTCACAACGTCCTCCCTATAGGGTGTAACCCCAACAACCCAAAGTTGCCCCGGAAACCACCCTCTTGGTGGTGATGTGGGGGGGGGGTTAACAGACACACACCCGTCTTATTATCTCAAATCGAATGGCCAACCACTGATGTGTTACGTTGTGAGATGGGCATTTTTGAACATTTTCCCCATGGCATACTAAATGTAACATATTTATCTCTTGATTATCTATTTTGGTGAAGAAATGAATTCAGAAGATTTACAGTCTTCAATGAACTGAGACTAGTGTGAAGCAGCATAGTGGGAACGTGTATAAAATCTTCAACGGGCACCAATTCTAACAATAAATTAAAATGTTTGGGTAGAGAGGGTTTAGGTTGTGTTATACTCCACTGTACTGCTTCAGTACGTATGAGTGGATGTCAATGGCCATCAGTATTTGTCAGTGGATATGTATCTGGTGTGTTGTACCTTGTCTGAGCAGCAGCAGTAGCTTTCCTCTCTCTAACTCCAGACTGAGGCCGAGTCCTCCCTCTCCCTCTGCGTGCAGCAGTGTCCCAGAATTCCTCAGGGTTTTAAACTTCAGAGAGACGACATCTCTAGACGCCCGGCCCAGCCCAGGACTCAACCTGTACACCAGACTGCTGCTGCTGCCGTCCAAACTCACAACATCAGAGACTGAAAGACAAAACAGACACAAAGGAGTCAAAGACTCTACAATCAAATAACAGTGAAACATTCAAACCAGAACCAGAACCACATACAACAGCTTAACAATGATCACATTCCTCTTCACCATCTAACAACTAACAGTGTGGAGCACAGACTGTATATTAGAAGTGGACGTAGCCACCATGATGTCACCCATTGGTTTGTGGACTGCTGTTTTGAAGCCTAGAGTTCGGCATTTTGGCCGTCGCCATCTTGTTTTTTTGCAACCAGAAGTGACACAAGAGGGTGGAGCTAAGAACAACTGAACACTGAATAAGACGTTTTCAGGCAATCAAAAAGGTTATAATTAACTGTCATGAAGTGAAAACACACTGTGAAAGGGTTAAAGCTGTAAGACCAGAGGAGTCGCCCCCTGCTGGCCAATAGAAAGAATGCAGGTTTAAAGCACTTCAGCATCGGCTTCGCTTCTCAGACCCGGAGGTTGCCCACTGGTGTGGAGGAACATACTGCCGTCTTCAGAGTATTCAAGTCCACAACATGGTGTGTCAAAGTTGCTGTTAATTTCTTAAATAATGTCCCTGCTACACTACAAAAAACACCAAATCCTCCTACATGTGGACAGAAATCCTGCCTGCTGCTGTGATATTGCGGTTACGACTGAATCTGATCACTTGTCTTCATTAAATTTCCCCTAAGGGTCTCTCTTGCTCGCTGGGGATTTGGGCTGAGGTGAGGTGAACAGTGTGTGTTGAGTGTAGGCTGTAAAGCATGGACTGCAAATACTGACTTGTTTAAAAGAAAAGAGCAGCAGCTGAGTTCAGCATCAATTTCCTTTTCAGCTGTACAACTAATTTCTCTGACTGAACGTTTTTTAATGAACTTGGCGAGTCTTTACACAACCACTTCGCTTGCAGTAATGCTCTTATTGGATTGTCCAGTGTATTTCCTGCTGATTACAGAGCAGCGAGATGAAGCTCCAAAGCACTGAGTCATCCTCAGTGTGTCTACTCTACTACTCTATGTACTAACAAGCCATTCAGTCTGAGATGACATCTCATCCTAGAATATTATGTTTTATCTGATTATAATAATCCCTATAATAGATGGTGCTTGTTTATGGATCATAACATGGGCACAAAATTGTTCAGTTCTGCTTATAGCGAGTAGTGGAACAGTAGTGGCCCTAGAGTCTGTCACATCATGTGGCAGGTATATTAATCAGGTGTGGCTTTACTTTGTGTTCAGTCCAGCAACTGACATGTTCTTAAACTCGATTTTATTTCTGTGCAAAAAGTTGATATCTTTGTAGCGTTTTGATTAAAGGTGCAGTGCGTAGGATTTGGTGGCATCTAGTGGTGTGGTTGCAGATTGCAACCTAACTGAGTACTCCTCCGCGCACTCCTTCCTTTTCAAGACTGCGGAAACGTGAGCCGCCGAGTGCAAAACCGCGGTAACGGCGTTCACCTCGCTCAGAGGTCATCCATACCATAATAACACTACTTTAGGAGTGACGGAAGTCAGACGGTGGCTGGCGGTACCACGGTTTAGCACTCTGTGGCTTACGCTACCGCAGTTCTACAAGCGTGTCAGAGAACTAGGGCTGTCAAAGTTAACGCGGTAAAAACGTGTTAACGCAAATTCGTTTTAACGCGACTAATTTCTTTAACGCATCAATGCAACTTGCTATTTTTAGGTTGTAGCAGGTTCAGTTTTAAAGCTAGAGTGAAGATACTGACATTATATGGAACTATAAAAAACCTGATGAATCCATCAGTACCAACCAGGTCATACTAGCTTGTTGCGAAGAAGGCTAAATAATGCTCCAAACTTGGCGATGAAAAACTGGCATGACCATTTTCAAAGGGGTCCCTTGATCAGTAAATGGGTTCCATGGGTACCCACGAGTCTCCCCTTTACAGACATGCCCACTTTATGATAATCACATGCAGTTTGGGGTAAGTCATAGTCAAGTCAGCACACTGACACACTGACAGCTGTTGTTGCCTGTTGAGCTGCAGTTTGCCATGTTATGATTTGAGCATATTGTTTTATGCTAAATGCAGTACCTGTGAGGGTTTCTGGACAATATCTGTCATTGTTTTGTGTTGGTAATTGATTTCAAATAACAAATATATACATACATTTGCATAAAGCAGAATATTTGTCCACTCACATGTTAATAAGAGTATTAAATACTTGACAAATCTCCCGTTAAAGTACATTTTGAACAGATAAATAATGTGCAATTAATCACAATTAAATATTTTAATCGGTTGACAGCCCTAGTAAAAACGTGAAAGGCTCTCTCTAGAGCCAGTGTTTGGTTTGTCCTTTGTGGGCTACTGTAGAAACATGGTGGACTAACATGGTGGATTCCTTTAACAGACTCTTAATTCAAACCTGCATCAACCACTTGAGGGCAGTGGAAACAAGCTGTAGACACAACAGTGACATATTATCACTGTACAAAGTTGCAGTTGCCTATTTAGACATCCAGCAGAGTGAATTGTGTTAACATCATCATTCATTTGGAGTCGTGTTTTTGGCCAACTGATGAATGTAAGTCCAATATTCACTCTCTTTAAGCTCGTTTCGACCAACTCCTCTCTTTACGTTAACCACCTGCTCGCTAACTGTGTCTATCTGCCCTTTAGTGCTGACTAGGTAGTATGCAGTGAGGTTATCACACCTTTTTTTTTGTTGCTGAAAACGGAAATCATGCTGACGAGAGCGGTGGGACTGAACCAAAACAGTAAAGTTGTGTGCTGGAAAACCAAAACAACGAGCTGAAAGATGCTGAGGAGACATACAAGCAGTCATGTTTCATTGTTAATATAAAAATATTGATTTTAGCTGCTTAAACTATCAAACCTGTAAGTGCCTGAAACTCAATTTCCCCAGAAGGGACATGGAGGGCAATATTTTAGATGGGAAGGGGAAAAAAAATACGTACTTTTGTGTTCTCTTCTGCATCATCCTAAGAAATAATTTACTTGCAGCAACAACATTAGAACTTCCGGCCCAAATCCTTCTGAATAAAAGCTTTGTCTCTACACGTTTACTGACCTGAAAAGAAAAATGTGGCAAAAACTGCAGAAATGATCTATTAAAAATACTCTTCATGACCTTTACCATGTCCTCACATTATCATTTCATCTGTAGCTTTGCAAGGAAAAAATATGTCAAAATCAAACTGACATATAAACATGTCACTTTTTGTTTAAAGGGACTGTTTGTAAGAATCAGAAATGTCTTGTTAACAGCGACACCTGTGGCCGTTAAGTCAACGAAAGTCAGCGTTGGGCTCGCGCTTGTGCTCGCTCTACATAGACATGAATGAGCATCGCTCAAAACAGTGAGGCGACACACGTCAGCTAAAACCACAATATCACTCTATATTTCAGCTGCTTGGCAGTAATGTTAGCTGACCAGACGAAGGTCTCTCCATGAATCAATGCTGATCCTAGTGTTGGCTTTTCCTGCCTCAGACTCCCGACCGCAGCCGGAGGGAACAGGGGAGACACCGGAGTTTTGGTCGGAGACGATAACGTTTCTCTCTGCGGAGCCCCGTCACTTCACAAGACACGGGAAACCTCTGTTGGTCTGGAGGAGCTGCAGCAGTTATTTCTGCACAAACGTCCACTGTACATTCACTAGATATTCTCAGAACTAAACTAACTCTTCTGCAGTGTGGAGTGTGCGTGCATGCACGTGAGGTGGAGCGAAAGAGTGAGAAGGAGCGCGGTGTGTGAGTGAAGGCAGGCAGAGGAGCAGAGTACAGCAGAGACTCCGGTCCTGGAGACCAAAGCTACACTGCTACGGCCAACACTGTTTAACAGACGGGCTTCACTAGATACAACCAAGAGGTTTTGGCGCTTCACTGTAGTTTGTGTTGGAGTCTGAGTCTGAACAGCGTAGCCACACGCGAGCGTGCATGAGACACCGACCCGGATTGATTTATACGTGTAAGAAGTTACAAACTGTACCTTTAAATTAACTTAAATAAAAATTCTTTTTTGATTGGGGACATGTGCATGCAGTGACCGACAGCAGTGGTGTGATGTCTGTGGTGTTAGTTCTGTTGACTTTTTATCCGTTTATATAGATGTGATTGATTAAGTGTGAACACCTGCGACTGTTAGGGAAACCCTGATCTGACAAAACACATTGTGAAATGTTTTGTTGTGTTGTCTCAATAACAGACAAATACCCACTATACATTTATCACACTGTGGTAAACTGTTTGCTGCTAACAGCTATATTTCAGCTCCCTTCGGTATATTGCATTTGTTTTTCCGAGGAGGATTCTGCTGTGCATGCTACATTAGTTTACCGCCAGGAAAACCAGGAGTGTCCTCTGCCAACCGCCACGCCTGATGATGAACATATTACACTAATATATTGTATTCCCTGTGTCCTTAAATAACTCGATAATATTTCCAAACCTCTACAGGCTATTTATCAAAATCCATCTTTTAAATGTTTCTCTTAATCCATCTTCTTCCAGAGGGGACACAGTTCTAAGGGACACAAAATGGCTTTTATCATAAATCATCTTTCCACTTGGTGAACTAATATGATGAATTAGTGCCGGGGGTGTCATGTTGCCTCGGCGTCCCCGCATCTGGACCTCTAAATGTATCGAGTATTTCGAGTATTTTCAAGTTTTCGAGGCCACATGAGTGCAGGGCAAACTAACATGATATGTGGGTGTCAAGTGGAAGTAAAGCTGTCAGTATCCTCCTGAAATATAAATCTGGAGGCTACATAAGGCTGATAACTTTGGTGATGGCCTGACTTCTCCTCTAACGCCACCATTAAGTTGACTTTATTGTTTTGAGTGAAATGTCTCGACAACTATTGGATGGATTGCCATGAAATTTGGTGATATCTTCATCTAGTGCCACCAGCAGGTCAAAATTTCAATTTGTCCAATGAGGAATAGCGTAACTCAGGCTGTCAATCGATTCAAAGATTTAATCGCGATTAATCGCACATTTTTTATCTATTCAAAATGTACTTTAAAGGGAGATTTGTCAGGTTTTTAATACTCTTATCAACATGGGAGTGGACAATATACTGCTTTATGCAAATGTATGTATGTATTTATTATTGTAAATCTATCACAAACACATAACAATGACAGATATTGTCCAGAAACCCTCACAGGTACTGCATTTAGCATAAAACAATATGCTCCAATCATAACATGGCAAACTGCAGCCCAACAGGCAACAACAGCTGTCAGTGTGTCAGTGTGCTGACTTGACTATGACTTGCCCCAAACTGCATGTGATTATCATAAAGTGGGCATGTCTGTAAAGGGGAGACTCGTGGGTACCCAGAGAACCCATTTACATTCACATATCTGGAGGTCAGAGGTCAAGGGAAACCTTTGAAATTGGCCATGACCGTTTTTCCTCGCCAAAATTCTGCGCAAGCTTGGCGTTATTTAGCCTCCTTCACGACAAACTAGTTTTCACTCCAGTTTCACTGCAAGCTTTTGAAACCTGTTTATTTGTATTGGTGACAAGTGAAATGCCTGTGTGTCACCCCTTTGATATACTTTACTCCCTGTTTCACAAGAATCAGCGGTTTAATACAAACATACTTCTTTTATTTTCAAAGCTTCTGTCAGATAAAAGGGGGAACCAGAAATAATACAGACGCTAACAGCTACGGATAGAACACAGGACAAAGACAGTCCATATGGAAAACATGTTTACACATTCATATTTACTGTTTGATAAATGTATTTCAGCATATATGTAAATGTGTGGAGTTGTTTTTGATATTCATGAGGTGTGTTTTTATGAGGGACAATATAGGGAACAAACGGCCCTGAGGACAGAAATGAGGGCAAAGACACAGCAGGGAATTAATGCTGAGAGGACAAATTATTACAAACAACTGCTTCTTCAACCGAGTCATGAAGACAATGAAGAAGATGATGAAGAATGAAGAAGATGAAGAAGATGAAGAAGATGAAGAAGATGAAGAAGATGAAGAAGATGAAGCGGAGACATAATCAAGGAAAATTGAATGCATGTGAATTCAGGGTCACCCTAAACTCTTAGGAGACACAAGAGCGGCGACACTGATATTTGTTATTTATTAAAAGCGGAATAATTAATAATGTGTTTATTGGTTAAATCATTTTCCATGGAGCCATTACTGATAAGAAAAACTGCAGCGCAAGTCAGAACCCGTTTCTGTGGGATGTGTGTTTAGTTCATTGTGTTGATGCTGGGGGCTGATACTGCCGATATGCTGCGATGTATCTGAGAAATTAAAAGGAAACCATTAACACAATATGTTTTGTATATGTGTTGTTTTTACTGTTAATAAGAGAGGTGAGAGTGTAAATTAGTTGTGAAATATGGAAGTACATCCAAGTAAAGGCGGCCGGGGAGCGTTTGTTGTTCTTAGTGTCTAAAAAAAACGAATCGGTGTGATGTGTAATGAGTGTTTCTTTTCTCTATATATTGATTGGTGAGCTGTTGACTCACTCAGATTACTCAGATGCAGTGATTTGTTGTTGTTAAATCCTGGAGGACGGTAAACAAACTCAGCAGGTCATTTAGATGAAACCAGTGCCACCAGTGTCTCTAGAGGGTCCAGTCAGTTCAATAAAGACGATAAGACTTACTGTAAGGACATCCGTATGTCTCCAGCCGGAGTCCGATCCTCCCGCTGGGGTTCCAGTCCAGAGGAATGAGGCGGAGGAAGCAAGCGATCGCCGGCTGCTGCAGTTTGTACTGAACCACGCTGTCTGCATTACTGTTACCTGGAAAAGACTGAAAACACACAAACACAATGAGGACTTGTTCATTATCCATCTGCATTACTGCTACCTGGAAAACACACATAGAAAGAGTTCAGCACAACTATGTTTAAAACCAACACAATCATATACTCTAGAACTCAAACTACTTGCAGCTGTGTTTAACTTAAACCTGACTTTATCCGACTACGATTTACACTGAAGTTTAAACAAAGCCACTGTCTGCAAGTCATAAATAAATTAAAATATAATGAAACAATGAAATGCTTTCAGTCTACTGGAAAAATAAACAATCGGCATGATGTCTTATCTTTATTCAGGGAACTGTGTCATTTGAAAAATGAAAAATGCTGCCTTTTATGAAAGCAAAGCAAAAGAAACATAAACTGAAAGAAACTTAAAAGGTACAAAGAGAACTAATCTTGACCTATTAAGTTCAAATTTTAACTTTTTATATCATAACTTTGACTTTTATGTCGAAAGTTTGACTTCGTAAGTCAACATGTTGACGTTTTATCTCATAATTTTCATTTAGCATTTATTTTCTCTTTTATTTTTTTTATTTTACTGGCAGAAAGGAATATTCCATAAATTCCTTATTTAAATCGTCAGGTAACATTATTTAGTGTGCATACCAAAAATGTTTCAATGTTACCACCCTACATGTAGGACACTTTTTTAACATTCTCAGTGCCAGTGTGCCTTCAGGCTGGCTTTCACTAAAAGATTTTATAAATCTTAACAGATGTTGAAAATGTGAGAGAGCCCACACTTTAACGACATGTTCTGTTAAATTGAACAGTTTTGTTCCTATAGTGTGTGGTGAGCAGCACACCACACTCTAAAAGATTCCATTCATGAACATCAAGAGTCACGACTCAAAAAAACGGAAATCTCGCAAAATATCTTGCGATCAAACGTGACTCTAGTGTAAACGAACATGGCGGACATGTCCTCTGGGTTCCCCTCACACAACAGAATATCCCATCATAAATATTGAACATGTTTTATATTTACGATTTGAGATCGGTGCTGATGGGGGGATGTAAAAAACATTCTTAATATACCTCCCACCACAGGAATATCAGGAGAGATTATCTTAATAACCATCAAAACATCTGGGCTTTGCTGCCCATTGTCGGGAGGGAGAATCAGGCCCAGAATCGGCTTGATTCTCGTGTAGAGTGTACCCGGCATTAGGCAGAGTACCTGGGATAATGGGTATCATTTTGAACCTTGTGATCTAATTGTAGGCAAAGCTGTCATATTTTTGTCTGAATATATATCCTGCTTTTAGTTTGTGGGGATGTTGTTGGATCAAATTTTTGGGAGCTTGCAAAATCCATTGTGCCGACTACAGCAGTCTCCTGGATCAAAGTCCGACCAGCAACCCCTGACCTCCTCCCTAAGATACTTTGTGGTCCATCCATCCATCTTCAACCGCTTATCCGGGGTCGGGTCGCGGGGGCAACAGCTCCAGCAGGGGACCCCAAACTTCCCTTTCCCGGGGCCACATTAACCAGCTCTGACTGGGGGATCCCGAGGCGTTCCCAGGCCAGAGTAGAGATATAATCTCTCCACCTAGTCCTGGGTCTTCCCCGTGGTCTCCTCCCAGCTGGTCGTGCCTGGAACACCTCCCAAGGGAGGCGTCCAGGGGGCATCCATACTAGATGCCCGAACCACCTCACCCGGCTCCTTTCAACGCAAAGGAGAAGCGGCTCTACTCCGAGTCCCTCACGGATGACTGAGCTTCTCACCCTATCTCTAAGGGAGACGCCAGCCACCCTCCTGAGGAAACCCATTTCGGCCGCTTGTACCCGCGATCTAGTTCTTTCAGTCATGACCCAACCCTCATGACCATAGGTGAAAGTAGCAACGAAGATTGACCGGTAGATCGAGAGCTTATCCTTCCGGCTCAGCTCTCTTTTCGTCACAACAGTGCGGTAAAGTGAATGCAATACCGCCCCCGCTGCTCCGATTCTCCGGCCAATCTCACGTTCCATAGTCCCCTCACTGGCGAACAAGACCCCGAGGTACTTGAACTCCTTGGGGTAAGTCATGCTACTTCCACCTTTTATCCTGACAAACAACAGACATCATCCACATGACCACAAGAGGTCCTTTGTCAAGAACATGTAAACGTAGGCCATATGATGTGCTTGGATAAATGACCAAGGCTGTTGTTTTTCTGGTGAGAACAAACTCGTGTTGTAGTGTACAAAAGTAGACCAAAAAAGAAAGATGTCGAGTGTATTGTCACCTCAAAGCTACGAGCCAAACAGAAGTACCTTCAACTCAAATGAATGTTGAGGGAAAGGACAGAGTCTCATTTACTTTTAGAAAGATGACGTGAATTCTTCAATATCTGCCTTTGACGAGCAGAAAGAGGGAAAGAGACATGATGAGAGAGATTAACTGTGAATGGGAGAAAGAAAGGAGGAGAAACAATAAAGAGAATCAAAGGGAAATGACAGAGGGCCAAATGAAAGAAAGATCACATGGTGAGAGAGAGAGGGAGACGAGCAACAGTGTTAGGAAATGAGAAGAGGAAATAAAAGGGAGGGAGGAAATTTGAGAAGAACGGAGAGAAGTAAAAAAGATCAGTGCTCGTGTCCTCATCCCCTCCAGGCAGGAGGAAACAAACCGATAAAGAGGAGAGAGACTATAAAGAAAAGATGGATTGCTATATTTTCAAGCACCTACAGGCTTTTGAAAAAAAAAAGAGGTCGGAGAGAAAGAGGAAAAGAGAAAGCAGGATATTTCCTCCCTGGTCTCCAGGCCTCTAAGCTATAAGCAGAAGCCCAGTAGAAGTTGATCCAGCAGCTCTGCCATCAACTTTCTCCTCTGACAGACTCCGTAAGCTCGACTCACTAATACCACAGAGGCTGGGAAACACTTTGAAACGTGCTCAGTTTATGCAGGGTGTCAGATGAGTGTGTTTTTAAGCTGAGAGAAGTGGTTCTCTGCTCTCTCAGAGACCATCCTCAGTGCTGAGATTAGCTGGATTCCCTCCATGTGAGGAAATTGCCTCGGCTCTACTTCTAATCAGAAGCTCCTCTCTGCACCACTGGTGGGTTTGCCCTGTATAAATGTCCATGCAAATGACAGGGAAATATTACACTTTTTATATATTTGTTGCACTATTTGATTTGGTACGAGGCTCACTGCGAGCATGGAGGTAAGAAACTCAATTGGCTCTCTGTGCTGACAGGATACATCACCGTGTCTGCTTTCTACACAAATACTTAGTATTCCCGTGGCGGCATGCTGAACCATGTACCATCACCACAGTGGGACCGATACGAGTCCAACACGACACTTGTGCGACAGGAAAACACTGAAGAAGTGTTCTGTGTCCAGCAGGAAGTGGGAGGTGATGCCTCGCTGCCTCTGCTGTCCATCTGACTGATTTCTTCATTAATCAGCTCTACAGAGACCAGCTGAGCTTTTCCACCTTTATACAGGCGACAACCTCCGGGTCTGAGAAGTGAAGCCAGTGTGGAAGTGCCTTAAACTTGCATTCTCTCTAACAGCCAGCAGGGGGCGACTCCTATGGTTGCTAAAAGAAGTCTGATTGTATAGAAGTCTATGAGAAAATGAGCCTACTTCTCTTTTGATTTATTACCTCAGTAAACATTGTAAACATGAGTTTACGTTCTCAATCTCTAGTTTCAAGTCTTCTTCAATACAGCATGATGTTCATTTAGTAATTGATAATCCCATTTAGAGTCAGATAGACCATAAAGCAGGGGATGCTTTAGGGCGGGGCTACCTTGTGATTGACAGGTTGCTACCACAACGTTGCAACGTCGTCTGGGAGTTGTCCGTGTTTTTGCCTTAGAACTTTAACCCTTTCGCAGTGTGTTTTCACTTCATGATAGTTAATTACAACATTTTTGGTCGCCCAAAAATATCTTATTCAGTGTTTAGTTGTTCTTAGCTCCACCTTCTTGCGTCACTTCTGTTTGCAAAAAAAACAGGATGCGACGGCCAAAATGCCAAACTCAAGGCTTCAAAACCGTAGTCCACAAACCAACGAGTGACGTCACGGTGACTACGTCCACTTCTAATATACAGTCCGTGCTTTCTTGGCTATGTTGTGCCATATTACTGCCATGTTGTTACTCGTGATCAGTGGTGGAAGAAATGACCTGCTAGTGTAGAAACACCATCAGTAAACATTATAGTCAGGTAGAAGTAAAGGCCTTGGTGTGACAATGTACTAAAGTCAAAATGTATTGACTGTTGGATTTACTGGATGTGAACAAAACCTGAGTAAACACTCAACAGTTAAATCTATAGTGAGGGGTATATTGAGATTGGGAATGTGAGATAAAGGACAGAGCTCAAACTGGATGCAACAGGCAGGTCTATAGATTTCACAGGTTAGATGTTAGTTTCACTTCATGTCGTCAGCCTGTAAAGTATTCAAAATGGCAACCTATGTTGTCAGTGTCAGGTCAACAGGTAAGCAAACTCAAAAGCTTTCTTCCTGTAGAGAGTGTGAATATAAAGCACTTTAAGCTGCTTCTGTGTGAGAAAATAAACTTGATTGTGCAAAGCAAATGTTAGTGTGTCTAAAGGCTTTAACACACCGGGGCTTTCATTTTGTGCGATTCATTTGTAGGTCAATATGTTTTTTTTAATTCATGTTTTTGTCATAAATACTTTCACACAGAATGGGAATATTACGCGGCGAAAAAGCAATGCATTTTTTTCCGGAACCGCGAATGAAAGCATCAACCAATCATGTGGAACGGACAAATTCAAAACTTACACTGTAGTGTATAACAACACGGAGGCGCTGAAGTCCTGCCCCAGGACGGCAAACTTTATTACTCCTTTCAACCCCTGACAAAGGCAGCGCAAACCAGATCCACTCTTTCCGTTCTTATCCTTCACAATAAAAGCTCTAGACATACAGTAGACACTGCTTAACTGTTTACCAGAGGCAAAGTCACTCAGAGCATTTCACTAAAAGGAAAGTCAATAAAATAGCTTAGGCTATACAACAACTGACCTCAGACAGACTGTCAGACGCTGCTGTGGGTGTTCTCCTGGTAGTTCATCATCTGCCTGCACCAAACTATTTGGTTATTCGGTTATTAAAAAAGTGTTCCACAAAATTGGCGCTAATTTGCATCGCTGCCAGCATGAACAGTTTTGATGCGTAATATTCGCAGGGGAGTATTTCGCATTTTCGTATTGTATATTTGTCAAACCCCCAGTGTGTGAAGGCCTTCAGTAGTAGATGTGAGGGTAAGGCTGCTGAACATTTATAGGGAATTGATCATATACTGCATATCATTTTTGAAATATGTTAATTAGGGCTTTCAAAGTTAACGCGATAATAACCTGTTACACAAATTCGTTTTAACGGCACTAATTTCTTTTACGCATTAACGCAATCGATCTTTCGGAGGTTGTAACTCAGTTTTAAAGCTAGAGTGAAGATACTGGTTATATATTCTCATATGAAACTACAAAACCTAAGGACTTGATACCAACCATGTCATACTGGCTTGTCGCTGTTAATTGATTTCCAATAATAAATATACACATACATTTGCATAAAGCAGCATATTTGTCCACTCCCATGTTGATAAGAGTATTAAATACTTGACAAATCTCCCTTTAAGGTACATTTAGAACTGATAGAAAAAGTGTTAATAATTGCGATTAACTATTTCAATCGATTGATAGCTCTAATGTTAATAAATTAGACATTTCTATAATTTTACAATTATTAATTACTATAAATATTATTATTATTATTATTATTATTATTATTATTATTATATAATTAATTCAATACTGCATATATCTGGAAATGTGTTTGTAATAAATGTAAAATTACATACAGTATATCATCAAGTCAAATCCTATACACGGTACATGTATGAGCAGTGTTATTATATTTCCTTATAATAATAATAATGTAATAACTTTAAGTAGAGTTCCCCATAAAGAAAGTGAAGGATAAGCTGTTATTATACAGATAATCTGTGTTACTTTGTATTCAATCCCACTCTTTAACATCATTCAAACGTTTGTACCGACCGCAGCAGTGATGGAAGAAATCAGCATGTTTACTACCTCTTTAAAGAGTCAAGAAGACAAAGTTGACACTGAGTACCAGACAAAAACAAATAAATAAAACTAAATGGTGCCACTTGACTGCCTCTCTGTTCGTGATCAGCAGTCTCAAGTGTTTTGTCAACAGGTCCGCAGAGTCAGCAGAGCTTCAGCGCTGCTTCATACATTATAAATGAAGAGATAAACTCATGATGACTCACTTTATCTGTCCAGGGCAGATGGAGCCACATAGCACTGCTAAACAATACATCACTTCATATGAACAAAACTAAACAAAATATGATGATGTCTATGAATCCCTGAGGAGAAATAGAGTCAATACAAGACCAAAGAACAACAGAGTAGCCGTAACTATTTGTTTGAATGGATGGAAATAAGTTATGCACTGTGGTGCAGTCAGTACGGACTCACCTCTATACTGTCCTCCTGTCTGTACTGTTTCCAGTTGTGTCCCGTGTCGCTGAACATCAGCAGGTACGACGTCAGCCAATCAGAGCTGCCGTAGCGGCCCTGAGTAGCGACGGCGGTGATCTTGGTCCGCTCGCCCAGGCTGACCTCCAACCACTGATACCTGTCTGAGGTGAGAGGAGACCAACCTCCAGCTCCTGCAGGGACAGAAGGACACAAACCAGCATGCAGAAGTGATTTATTACATTTCCATTTAGCTAGGAGGAGATGAAAAAAAGCTTTGGTAGATGCTGGAAAAAGGAATTGCATCGCTCGACCTTTCACACTGAACGACAATCACACTTTTCTGTTATGAAAGCCGAATGAAGGAAATTGATTGAACCACAGCAAAAAGCTTTAAATGTATTTTGAAGCTATAATGGGATATTTGAGGGACTTTCCAGATGAATTTAAATCACTCTGATTTGCTTTGTGACCCACAGTGGCATCAGGAATTAGTTTCTTTTCATATCTATCTGAGAAACAAATGAAAACATGCAGTACAATCAGCATTTCATATTTCACTTGTCAAAGCAGCAGAGCTCCAAAAACTTCAATCATTTGTGCCCAAAAATCTGTAAAATAACAACAAAAATCAAAACAACATATTTTATAAGAAAGTGGTCTCAAATAATTAAGAAAAAGAAAGCATTCCTTATTCTGTACTGTGGCCTTAAAGGAGCAGTGTGTAGGATTTACTGACATCTAGTAGGGGTGGGAAAAAAATGGATTCTGAAATAGATTTTTTTTAATGCCATAATCAATATATTTGCTTCATTTGAGTCTATGCGGAGGTAGAAGGAAGTTACCACTTTCAATGTTGTAGTCTGAGTAATGTGACGTCACATCCCTTATAAATTAAAAAGAAAATAGCACAAATTTGTCTTTAGTTTTTAAAAAATTAAATAAATCCTTCCTGACAATGACTGATATATTTGACTTCAGGACATCTCTGACTACATACATGCTGAAAATCAAACATTTTTACTCTATCAATTAAAAGATTTTCCAAAGTAAAGTCCCTAGAAGTGTATGATTCATTTTTTCCCCATGGTCTAGTGTTAAATAAGTTAACAAAAATGAGTTATTAGTTAATTAGGAGTTACTAAATAGTTTGGTGCGACATGTTACTACTTCCGGCGCCAGAGCGAACGGCAGCCTTTCCATCTATCTATCTATCTATCTATCTATCTATGTAACTATCTATCTATCCATCTATCTATCCATCCATCCATCCATCCATCCATGCATCTATCCATCTATGTATCCATCCATCCATCTATCTATCCATCTATCTATCCATCTATCTATCCATCCATCCATCCATCTATCTATCCATCTATCTATCCATCCATCTATCTATCCATCTATCTATCTATCTATCCATCTATCTATCCATCTATCCATCTATCCATCTATCTATCCATCCATCCATCTATCTATCCATCCATCTATCTATCCATCCATCCATCCATCTATCTATCTATCTATCCATCCATCCATCCATCTATCTATCCATCCATCCATCTATCCATCTATCCATCTATCTATCCATCCATCTATCTATCTATCCATCCATCTATACATCCATCTATCCATCCATCCATCTATCCATCCATCCATCCATCTATCCATCTATCCATCTATCCATCCATCTATACATCCATCTATCCATCCATCCATCCATCTATCTATCCATCCATCCATCTATCCATCTATCCATCTATCTATCCATCCATCTATCTATCTATCCATCCATCTATACATCCATCTATCCATCCATCCATCCATCCATCCATCTATCCATCTATCCATCCATCCATCTATCTATCTATCTATCTATCTATACCATTCTCTTAACCACTATTATCAAAACATCAAATGACGGACTATCTTTGGGAAAGCTACTGTATATTGCAGGTCACTGAGTTGGCCTCAAAGTGGTGTTAGCTCATGATAATTAAAGTAGAATAAAGATAGAAGCATATTGAGGCTGATATAATTTCCCATAAACAATAATGTGGTGACAAGCATTGATTAGTTTAACAGTACCCCTGTTTTACAAGGTGTATTCTTTGTGTCATCAATAAACAAACTGTGTTGTGATTGGTTGTGCTCTGGGTCATCAGGTTGAGTTGTGTGTGTGTGTGTGTGTGTGTGTGTGTGTGTGTGTGTGTGTGTGTGCGTGCGTGCGAAACCATGCACACTGCACACATTGCAAGTGTAAATGTGGGGAGGGGGGGTGTTGACAGAAGTCTGCTTGGACAGATAAACTGTGGATTGATCGAATGGGCTGCTGCACAATAAAGACTGGAGTAGTAGGCAGTGCTTGTGCTTGTGCTTGTGTGTGTGTGTGTGTGTGCATAGGAAAATACTTTGTCAAGCCAAAACGACGACTCAGAGCTTAAACACCATATGGGCAGATTGTGAAGGAGGAGGCAGCTGACCAGCGTCCCACTGAGCACACACACACACGCACACGCACACGCACACGCACACGCACACGCACACACAGAGTGAGAGTCCGGATCCCCTAACAAACACAAACACACTGAAAGCTGCTGAAATGCTACTTGACTTTATAAAGACCATTCAGATCTCTTCCTCCCAACAGCAGCAAGCAAATATTGCGTCCAAGCTGTAAATTACAAGCATGACATGTTCGATATTAAAGGGACTGTTTGTAAGAATCAGAAATGTCTTGTTAACAGCGACACCTGTGGCGATAAGTCAACGAAAGTCAGCATCCTGTTGCTCGCGCTTGTGCTTTCTTATCTTTCGCTTTCTGTTTGTTATGGTCATGTGACTTGTTGCCGGAAGAGACAACGTTGGAAACGTGAGTAAGAGTTGGAGTGCTGGTGTTGTCAGTTCGTGTGTTGGACTACAGAAAGCGGAGCTTAGTGTTATCTAAAATATTCTCAATGTCACGGCTGAATATTTAGCTGATTTCGACAATGTGGAGGCAACAGGACATTTGTCAAGGAGACTTCTCCAAGCGAGACACACAATAACAAACAGAGCAGATCAAGTGAAAGGTCAGAAAAAGGTTTTATTTCTCCTTAGGGTTCTTTCCATAATGGTATCAGAACAATCTGAGCCTGTCAACGGCTAAAACAAACACTTTTATTGGCTGTAAACAGTGTCTCTATTAGTCACTTAGACAGAAAAACATGGGAGAATAGGGTCCAGGTTGAAAAATACCAAAGTTATCCTTTAATGTCCCTGAGGGGCAACTTGCAACCAGCAGTCAATAGTTGTAAATATTAAATACAACTATGAATAAATAATAGCAATTCATATAATACATACACACACACAAACACACACAGGTCAACCCCCATGTCACTGTTGTCATAGTACTGGTTCTGAACACATCTGTCCTTCAGTCTCCTTGACCCTTTGGTTTAGAGCAAAACATCTCCTCCCCAAGTTGTCCTTTCAACTAGTGACAACATGAGGTTGAAAGTCCACTTAGACCAGGGGTCAGCAACCTTTACTATCAAAAGAGTCATTTTAGGCAAAAAAATAATCTGTCTGGAGCCGCAAAACATTTGAGCATTGTTGAAGGTAACACAGTTTATAGTCTAAGTATATAGTATATAAGTCTAATGCAGTGAGGGACAAAGAGACAAATGTACTACGGAGTATTAGGGCCACATTGAGGGAAAAACATCTGAGATTTACAGAATAAAGTCAGAATATTAGAGAATAAAAGTTGTGATATTACGAGAATAAAGTCATAACTTTACAAGAAAAAAAGAAAATGAAAAAAATGACTACTTTATAATACTATGACTTTATTCTCATAATACTACGACTTTTTTTCTTGTAAACCTATGACTTTATTCTCGTAATATTATAACTTTATTTTCATAATATTACGACTTTTTTCTCTTTAACTTATAACTTTATTCTCGTAATATTACGACTTTTTTTCTCCTTAAGTTATGACTTTATTCTCATAATACTACTTTTTTTCTCGTAAACCTTTGACTTTATTCTCGTAATATTATGACTTTATTTTCTAAAGCTCAGATTTATTTATTTTTCCTCAATGTGGCCCTAATACTCCGTCTTACCGTCGTACCATAGACCTACAACAATAATGAATAAAAATGAAAATGTAAACACAAAACAGTTATTCATTTCCATTTTTAAAAATCCACAGGGAGCCACTGGAGAGGAGCTAAAGAGATGCACGTGGCTCCGGAGCCGCAGGTTGAAGACCCCTGACTTAGACCAACACCTTGTTCTATGAAAATTCATGTTGAAATCTACTGTACAAATTTCTCTTACGTTTTCATTAGTGCCACCGTCAAGACACAATTCTCACTCTAACTCACATGAAATAGAAATATCTAATGGTCGGTCTGATATTAAAATGTAATGAGTGCATGGACACAAGATACTGAAAGGTTTTATCTCATAATATTAAACTTGTAGGCAACTTCATGCTTCCAAAATTGAACCCTTTTGATGATCCACCCAATTACTTTTTATGAGTCTGTATGGTGCCACACTCAATTTTGTGACTAATAACAGTGTTGGAGCATTTATGTGTCTCTGTCTGACTCTAGTTTACCAAGATGCAGCTCATACAAACAGAGAATGAGACAAACAACATCATCGCTACTCACAGTTTTCCTTAAATTGTTTCTTGAAATTGCCAATTTGTGATGACGGTAACATCCGTCTGAAATCCTCACTTATGTGTTGATCTAATAGTTAGCTTTATATGGTTATATTAGAGCATATATTCTCCCCCTGAGTGTCATGTAAGTTGAAAAGGGCAACAGTTGGAACTGTTGTTGTTGCTCTGAACAATGTGTGGTGGCAGGCGGAGAAAAGCTCAGCAGTGAAATGAATGGGTGTCGGTCTGGCTGCTGGTGGTGCCTGATCTTTAAAGAGCTAAAGGCCAAAGCTAATAAGCACTTGACTAACAGACGTGTCCAGTGACAGGAGAACAGAAAAGAGCAGACACTTTGACCTTTACTCATGAAGATTAGACTGGGGAAGAGAAGAGGGAGGAATCCGAGGGAAACAGCTCAGACACAGAGAGGCGTTACAGAGATTTACTGCGTCCACCCTGACACTATCACTGAAAGTAATGTAATTGAGGTGAACTGATGGCTGATGGTCCCAACACTTTCTGTCACGGCTGTCACTTTAAATCAAAGAGATCGCCATGGTTTGTCTTCCCCGGTGTCTGTCAACCAGGCACCGGATCTAACCATCCATTGAGAAAGGTAAAGAATAATGGATGCCAGGAGTGTGACATCACTGGTCAGACGGCCAAACACAGGATCAGGGAATAGGGACACCTCGGGGACATATGGGAATGTAAAACCACATCAATAGAGACACATGTAGGGCTGTCCCGAATACCAATTTTTGAGCTTGAATCTTTGGTGAGATATATTCGAATTCGGCGCGGCGTGGTGGGCTAAGATTTTCTTGCGTCTGTCTGTCGGTCTCTGTAACAGATATTTAACTCATTTTAAATTGTCATTTTCTAAAATGTCCTTGCGGAGCTGTGGTACGGTGTTCCGTACACTTCTGTACACTACGGCCCGTAAAATGCCCATTTGAAAGCATTTATTCAACAAAGGGTAATATATTTAACAACTTGTGATAGCAGAATAATCATTTCATACAGACTACAGTACTGTGAGAAGCATGAAATTAGTTGAAATGTACATTTTCGCTGCTCTAGTCATCTAGCTGCAGACAGGACTGGAGCTTCACCTCCGGCGCTGTGGGGGCACGGTGCACCTCACAAACTGACTGAAATCTCACAAGAACAAATGGAGGAGGTCTCTGACTGGTCAGGAATGAAAGAGGGGGAACTGAAGATGACACGCATAGAAATGTTATGCACGATCTGGAAGTATTTATTCAGCGATCGGCGGAAAAATGTCATCTGTACGGAACATGGTTAGTGTACAGAATATAGATAGTGTATGTTAGTTGGGCTATAAAGAGTAGCGGAGGAGAGACATTGGGTCCTTAAAAAAAGAACTCACAGCAGAGCCAGGAGGACATCAGGTATGATGTTCATGTGTAGGGAGGACTCAGCATTGTAGTGTTGGTTTAATGACAGCCAGTTACTTTCACTATTTCCTGTACAGTTTAAAATGAAAGGCAGTTAATGGCACGGAGTGCAGGGAGCATTAGACTACAGATAGGTTAAGTACGGTTATCTGTGTGAAAAAAAAACGAAACATTGTTAATGTGGAAGTACTGATATTGTTCATCAGTTCACCATCTGTAGCAATGGAGTCAATAACGTAGCTAAATGTGCTAGTGTAGGTTATCTGAGGCCATTTCTTCAGGTCGTCCTCCATCCCTCCACAGTAGAAGGCAGAGCTATGATCACATGATCCTGTCTGAGCTGTAATAGGTGGTGTTCACACATGTTTTACTAGATTTATTAATACAATCGCTCTAGAAGAGACGATTAGCGTAGCGTTACCATGGGAAACGATTCAGTGACACGATGCGCCGGAAGTTACGGACATAATTCATGCAAGGCATCATGGGGGCTAGGAATAAGGTGGATAGACGGGAGCCAACTTCCTGTATCTGTCTCTTAAGGTGACTTATACATAATTATGATGTACTTATATATAAAAAACGAAGCATTTGAATACTGATTGTCGATTGCCATGGCAACGATCGCAGCTTCAAAGCGTTGGGGTCAGCCCTAGACTGCACTAAGATAGTTATCATGAATCAAACTGTGTCATAAACAGGGGTGTAAGAAAATATTGAGTATTGCGATATTATGTTTCGTGACACTGAATCGATTCTCAAAAACACTGTGTTGATTATTTATTAATAGTTTACGTGCAAAGATTAAGTACTTTATTTCATTTGCAAAAACATGCACCCTCTCAGTGTAAACTATCAAAAAGTCTGAGATAAAACTAAACACAATTTAAACATGGTTAAATAAATAAAAAGTATCCCATCAGAATAAAAAAATTAAAATATCAATTAAATTGATATCATATTTTGAAGGAACTAAAACACAGCAGTGTGGTGGCTCATGCCTTCACTTCACCAGCATCTCAGTCTGAAAAAGATTACACATTAATCTGTAACAGCAATGATATCAGAGAGAGAATTATAAAACTACGTCCACACTAAAGCCATTAAATGTTAAAGACTGCACACCCACACAGGTGCTTTCATATACTGTGGCTGCTTAGACGTCTAGTCGGGTGTACATTGGGTGTATGCTGGGAATAGACCATTTTCATGGCAGACATTTTAGCCAAATCAGAAAAAGCAAAGGGTTAAATAATAACATCTACTAATAAGAATGCTATCTTTCTTATGGTACGTTCTCTGTCCCTGTCTACAGAAAAAATGGTTTTAAATTGTATCCCTTCTAGAGAGCATGTTTGAAGAGCTCCATATTGGAGAGTGAAAATGAGGCTTAGTGAGGATGTTAGGACAAAACAAAGAGGAAAATATGTTTTCAGAATTCCATAGCTGGCTGAGGGTGAATGTAGTATTTGTCTGAGGTTAATTGTGACATAATACGAAGTGCAGCCAGCCAAGTACAGCAAGCCCTGACAGCCTGACTGCACTTCACTATTACTAAACAAATGACTATTTCATCATCAATACTGTAGTGGTATTCCATCAGACAGCTCCAGAGAGAAGGACAGGTTGAGAGTGAGAGACAGGTAGAGGGACAGTGAGGCAGAAAGGAAATTAAGAGGCAGACAGGAAGTAGGACAGAGAGACATGCAGCTGGAGAGACTGTTATAAGTGCCAGGTCCAGAATAAGCGCTGGTCATTTGCATGAGAATACAAAGTCTGGAGGGTAATTTCAGCAGCCTGGGAACATGTCAGTCTTACAGTGTCCAACAGGAAGCTAATGGGCTCAGTGCTGCACTGACAGCAGTAGCCGGCTGGAAAACACTGCAGGTTCTCTGCAAGTGAAGCAGGACAGATTTACATTTCTCCAAATGTCACACTGCAAAAAGGGCACGTCAAGAAAGTCAAAATATCTTATTTTATTATGATAAAAAATGTTATTTCCCTTATCCTTAAGATATTTAATCTTGTCAAGCACTCTTAGTAAGATATTTAACATATTTGACATCTAATATGAACAATAAAGAAGTCCAAAAAGTGGATTGCATGGTTGTCACAGAAAACGGTATGTTTTAGCTCATTTCAAGAATCAGAAGCAGCACAACAACAATGCCACACATATCTTTTTTTCTTTTATGAATTGGTTAAAGGCAGAGTCATCATTGCAAGGCCAGTGGGATAATCTCATCTTTCAATTTAAAATGTAGTTGGACTTGAGACAGATTGCTGCACTGGTATGAAAAAAAATGACACGCAAAACCTCCATTAACTGATTTTGTCCACTTTGGGGCGTCAGAAACAAGCTATAACACAACACTGACATAGTACCACTCTGATTTGGCGAACACTCCTTTTAGCTCTGTTTTGGTCTCCACCAACACCTGACGGAAACATTTTGCCCATGCTCCACTATGTCAACCAGCTAATCGGGAACATTGTCGTATTACATGGCTTTGTTGAATACTCGATTCAGATTGGTCATTTACGGCATTCTATGGTCTGTTATTTCTTTATAGCGGTCCGTTGCTATGTATAACAGACCGTTGCTATGGACGCAGTTCTGATCTCAGACTCTGGAGGACCATTTTTGTGTCACTTTATTGATTTCTTAAGTAAGTAGCTGTGTAATAAGCGGGATAATGTACAGCTAGCATTGTGAAATAAACCCCTTCAGGGCCTGAAAGCAAAATAATAGCTGAAAGATGCTGAAACGCATCACAGAGCTGATGGGGCTGCAGAGTCAGGACTGGTTCCAAGGTCAAGAATGAACTTTCAATCTCTACTTTTCCGCCAACAGGGACAAAATCAACATCCACAAATCTGTGATGAAACTCAATCTGCTGATGAGGATGGTGTGATCAAAAGCTCAGGAACATCTACTGAGTGAGCTTTTGAGATGAGGTTGTTTTGTACTTTTTAATGATCTATGGAAACCAAGGCTGTTTATAAAGAGATTTGTGTTCAGCAGTGTGAATTTGGGTGATTTGTTGTATTTATTTTGACTGGAAAAGAACAACTAAGGACAGTCAACCGAGCTTTAAATGTTACTGTGGTGGAGTTAACAGTGGAACTTTTCAGAAGCCACAGAGGACAACTTAATATGGAGGTCAACACCTGTTTAGTTAGCCGCTGTTACAGTCAGTCACAATTTACGGATTCCAATTAAAGTTTAATTCCACCTTCAAATCCCACTCTTTAAGGAAGTGATTACTGTGGCACAATAATCATTTTCAAGTCCATTCCAGCATAATTGCAGCGGCGTCACTGATAACTGTCCGTGTCGCCTACTGATGAAAGAAAAGGTTCAAACATGAAGACAGTTATTAACATTTTGGCAGGAAGACAGAGCAGGCTAAATTAGTTCGTACCAATGAAAATGAAAATGTGACGGCAGACGGAGTGAAACTAATGATTACAGACGAACACGGACTGAAGAAGACGGACGGGGACAATTCAGATTAAGGAGGAGAGGAGGTGGAGGAAAGACGAGGAGAGACAGAGAGGGATGGAAAAAGGAAAGAAACATGAGAAAAAGAAGAGGGGGGAGGCAAAAGAGAAAAAATAGAAGATAAAAAGTGAGAGGAAAAGATAGTACATTCCTCCTCAGGTTCCTGGTAAAAGGCCATTCATCTCCAATCAATAGACTATCAGGGCTTCTTATCCTCTTCTGGTGTCGGACTCAGAGCCATCAGGCCTCTAATGTGATCAGACACATCAGGTCAATGTCAGGTCCCCTGGTCTCACTGCAGAGACACACTACCGTCATCAGGTCAATGTCAGCTCCCCTGGTCTCACTGCAGAGACACACTACCGTCATCAGGTCAATGTCAGGTCCCCTGGTCTCACTGCAGAGACACACTGCCATCATCAGGTCAATGTCAGCTCCCCTGGTCTCACTGCAGAGACACACTACCGTCATCAGGTGGGGGAGGGGGTCAAATATCTCAGGGGGTGCGCCAGAATTTGTCTGCTCTGAGGTTGTCAAATTCAGATTTGCACATGTATGACTAAATTCATAATACCACACTACTTTGTTAATTTATACAAAAGTCTGTATATAAAACACATTTTTTTGTTGTTGTTGTTTTTGCCACTTAATAGTCGGCATTCTATTTAAACCCTGTATTTGTGGACAGTTGCAGATAAAGATCAGGCTACACTAATATTATTATTATTATACTATTTGTAGAATTAGATTCCGCTGGTGGCTGCATAGGATTGTTTCCGATTAGTGTGATTCAATCTTTTCCAATAACTCCACAGCGTTGTTAAGTCCAAAAGTCCAAATGAATTGAAAAAAGATAGATGCAATAATTTCCAAAATTCACATGATTTATTCTAACAAAGTATTCTGGTTCAATCCATATTTAGAATTTCAAAAGCAACATTTTCACTGTGGTCAAAAAATTTATTTGCTTTCCCAATTTCACCATAAATTAAATTTATTTAACCACAATAACAAAAAGAAAATCTATTTTTACTATTATAGTAAATTAATTAAGTTTTTACAAAATATTATTATTATTATGCATCTGCATTTGCATGGCGAATCTGTCAAGACGTCATCACTTTATTTATAACAAAACTGAAGAGTTATATTGATTAAAGAAAGTTGATTTAATATAAGAAAAGACTAACTCATTAAATACACTGAATCACCTTACTCAAACTGAGGATTTTGTTTGAGGATTTGCAATTTTTTTAAAGGGTGACAACCTTTAAACGACGTCAGAAAATATGGGGCGGAGGGGTCCCCCATATTTAAAGGTCGTCACCCTTTAAAAAAATGACAAATCCTCGAACAAAATCCAGCAATTAGGAACGGACGCGTCAACATTCCCAGGATCCTGCTACAGGGCTCATGTCCTATTTGGAAGCCAATTCATTAGATTTACATATTATTCAAGTCGGCTAAACATGCAATGAAAAATGAGATGTGGTGCTAAAATCTCTCGGTGCATCCCTATCTGAAAACAACACATTGACATAAACATTACCTGGATGGTTCTGAATGTGTGTACAGTAATGTTATAGATTCCAGCTGCAAGGCTGACTCTCTGATTTAATCCCTTGTAAAGATGCTGTGCAGGTAGTATTCTAAAACTGATAATGTCTGTTCACTTAGTGGGTAATTGAATTAAGAGCAAAGCTGCTCCTCAGAGAGCAACTAGAGGAGGCAGAGTGTTAGCAGCAGCAGCAGCAAGAGATGGAAATGAGATGGAGACGTTCATTTATTCATTGATTTCCTCGGCGAGCAGCTGGAATCGCTCTCCGGGATCCTGCACCATGAATGTTGCTGAGGAGGAAATGTGACACACTCAGCTTTCCTTATCTACCTACTACATGCTGGGGCTCGATTAGGAAAATGCAAGAATGTTATCAATGTTGTGAAGTTGTTTGTTAAGCCATTTTATTTGCTGTTGAAGCAAAAATTGCAGTGGTTAATCATACAGTCGTACTGTATATCGCCAATCTGTAGTCCATTACATTCAAGGAGTTATTTTTTGAACTTTCATTATAGGGACAAAATAAATATTTGAACTGTAATGACCTTTTATTAAAAATGTACAGAGTATAAGTGCAAGAGACTGTTTGAAGTAGTTTGCCATGTGGTCCACCAGAAGGCATTCTTAAAATTATTCACCAATGCCATATTGACCTATCAATAAACCAAGCTAATAAATACAAATGGAAGAGGACACTAGCGAGCAAAGCCGCGCTGATCATATAATCACGACACCAAAGTATCTGAGAAGCAGTGAGTGGAAGCATTTTGGGTTCAACACCGTAGGTGGCAAAATTAGTTTTTCCGATACCGATTCAAGTATCGGAAATGCATCCGATACTGCCCAAAATTCGGGATCGGGTATCAGCGAGTACGCCAGTCTATGCACCGATCCGATACCATAATTAATGAATCCAGAAAAAAGTCAACTTGTTTAACCGGAAATCAATTCTTCTTCGCCGCTCCAAAACAGAAGCCTTCACTGTGATGTCACCCTGGAGGTATCATGGCTGCCACTGGCAACTACTGTTTTAGAGCAGCGAAGAAGAACTGATTGCCGGTAGTCTGTTCATCCATCTTCTCAAACACTTTTTATACAGTTTTTAATATATTTAACCTTTAATTATGAACTAACTTATATTAAGCACACACATGAAATGAACTGGTGTTATCACATGAATTACTGCTGTTTAAATTAACATTTGCATTTTAATAACAAATCTGTTGCATCACGGTGCAGTTGTACTAGACCCTTACTATGTGTTAGCCTCACTTAACCAGAGTGGCTGTAATGTAAACAAACCACAATACAACTTTAAACTTCACCACCTATCCTTAAGCTACCAGCCAGAGCTAGAGATTAGCTTAGCGATTAGCTTAAACCAGCAGTTAGCATAGACCATCTAACAGCCTTAGCTAGCGATTAGCTGTTAGCATTAGCGATCTTTTTAGCATCATAAATCAGTAATAAAACGGCACTAAAGTTCATCAAATACCTTACAAAACATTATTGTAACCTTGGTTGGTTTTTATGAACAGTATCTGAACATAAACAACACAGCATCTTTTTCTCCTTACATAGTGGTTAAAACAGACGAGCCAGAACAGCACGAGTGTTTCAACTCACCGGGGTCCAGCAGTTTAAACCTTTACAGAAAGTAGTTTCTCCCGTTCACAGTTGGGGCTCCAACTAAAGACGAAGCTCAAAGGCTTAGACTTTTAAAGAAAATAATACTTTCCGGACTACTTTATGGCGTTGTGTGCCATGTTAGCTTAACAGTCTGTTCAGAGCACGATTTCACGACGTATCCAGGTAGGATCTCAAGGGAAGTGAGAAATACAGGCTGACGTCACATCCTCTACACCTGACTTCCACAGAATGCGTGTTGCGCCCCCCTCTGGGAAGAATATGCTACTACACTTCTAAATGACATATTATATGGGTTTAGTAGCCCTATATTTCATATGGGTTACAAACACTTTCACACAGAATGTGAATATTACATGGAGTAAAAGCAGCATAATTTGTCTGAGCTTCCGCACCACAAATAAAAGGCATCAACCAATCACATTGTGAGGAACGGACAAATTCTAAACTTACACTATAGTGTACAACAACATGGAGGCTCTGTAATCCGAACCAAGACGGCAAACATTATTATACTCCTTTCAACCTTGACAAAGGCAGCTCATACCAGATCCACTCCTTCCTTCCTTACCTTTCACAATAAAAGCCCTAGACATATACACTGCATAACTGTGTACCAAAAAAAAATTCACTCTTTCGTGAAAAGGTGGTTCAATGAAAATAGCTTACAGACGCTGCTGTGGGTCAATAGGATCCTGGTTTTGGCCTCTGCCTGCGCACATTTTACTGAAAAATTGTTGCAGCTATCGCAAATTTGCATCGCTGCCATTATGAATACTTTTGATTGCGAAATATTCGCATATATACTGTTAAAACTATATAAAAATGTCTATCGTAAATATTTTCTATACCGTTTCTATCGTGATACATGCTAGGTCTATATTTATTTCATTCAGCTCTATGATCACTTTGTACTCAATTTCATAAAATGAGAAAATACTCAGTACTTTTTATTTGTCAAGTATTTAATTCACACAGGAGTATACAAAGTTATTATATATAGACTATTCATATATTGAATTACCAGAAAAGATGCTATATTGTGATGTATACCGTTATCGAGATATGACATAAATTATATCGTGGTAGAAGATTTTGGCCATATCCCCCAGCCCTTTCCCCTGGCGTGTAAAGGCCTTTACTCTACAACAGTCTGAAGACACGCCTGCTAGCTTACCAGATAGATGAGGCAGCAGAGGCATCAGAAACGAGTGGAGCAACATCAACTATTCACCCTCGTCTGACTTTTTACTCATAGACAGACATACAGTATAGTGCATTTGTACAACACCACGCGGAAAATATAAAGAGGTAGGTATTGTAACAATCTAGGGACCATCATGATGTGGAAATGGTCACAGGTCACAGTTTCCATTAAGAGTTTTAACTGCAGGTGTTCACATATCTTTGGTATATTTTCAATTACAACATCTTTGGCTCGACTGTCTCTTGTAACAGTAAATGAAAGACCAGGAAATGTGAGCAGCATTACAGTGGACTGGCTTTAGACCAGGAAGTGTCAGCTCCTACAGTCTTCACTACATGACCTAAAGTATCAGTGCAATCAGAGTCAGAAACTTTTTTCACTTCCTGCCACTGTGGTAAGCAAGAATTTTTTTGTCTGCAACTCAGAAATGTCATCTGCCACTTTGGAAATGTATGCACCAAATGAAGGAACATTTTAGATCTGATGTCATTCAATGTTTGATATATTATACACAAAAAACATTCTATGCATGGAAAATTCCAGTGATTGTTTCCGGGGGAGCCCTACTTTCTAGTATTAGCTTTGATTATAAATTCTAAGCTGTCTGGAGCTAGTGTAAGGAAGTTAAAACAGGTCATTATTCCCTCCGTTATATCTATTTTATATTGCTGTGAAAACATCTTCAAACAACTGGATTTATTCAAGTTTCTTGCCAAAAACTATATTTTACAAGATTACATTTGAACACATCATGATAAAATGAAAATGTATCTTTGCCCAGTACTAATTTTTACTGAACAGAGATTGAACGTACCATAATGGCATCTCTGTTAACGTTAGTAGCTCTGTTATTTATCCAGTCAGGACTGTGCTGCCCACCAGCTGCTAACAGGTAACGTTACTAACTCTCCGCCTGCTGATTTCAACACAGATTTGTTGTTAACAGTGTCGCATTAGCAGGGAAATAATAGGGTGCACCCCCTCAGGTTTAGTGGTAGCAGCGCCATGCTTATTTCCGTTCTCAACGGGAACCAGATCTCTATTTCCATCCTCAGCTCTTTCCCTGCCTGCCAAAGTGGGGGATGGCCTGACGCTTTTCCCCGCCACTGCCAACAATTTACCCGCATTTGGCGGGTGCTAATTTCAGACCCTGAGCGCAACCTTCACTTCTTCATACTTGTAATGTTGGCAGTGTTGGAGGTGAATCAGACCCCTCAGTTGCACTTTGAAGTAAAAGCCTTCAAACCTTTAAAAATAATTCAGTGTGATGGATACTGTTACAGGTGATACAGATGTGTACCACAGCAGATAGCCTTGTCAATCCACCGTTACCAAAAAATCCAAGTCAGATCAGCTAACAAAGAGAGCAGACTGGCAGCATTTCGCTTAGAGGCTTGACCATCAAACAAACTGAGGACTGAGCCGTATTCTGCCGGCTCTGCTTCCTTTAGTTTCCCAGGTGGTGAAAATCATTCCGATCCAGATTAAACCCATCTCACCCTCCCAGCTGATTCTGGGCTTTGATGTCGGGATAAAGCAGTGAAGCCCGTTCCCTGCAGAAAGCTCCACAACAAAACATGATCTTCTTCACTTTGTCAAAGCATCACATCAGCATCCAGCACAGGACTCCCTGCTGGGGTTTTATGTTGGGATAACAAACATTCACATTTATAAACCTTCTATACAAACAGCATCTATAGAGAATAAAGACGGGGCAAAGCAGCTACTGCTCGTTCTTTCTTTTAGTTTCTCAGACAGCATTTTGACGCCTTTTGTCTTTGTGAATTCAGTAAAAAGTTTCCTGTTTGTTATGTTTCATGTTCTGAGCTGAAACAACTCTCTTCTCCACTGAGTGTAACTGCAGCAGAGCAGCTTGTCAGTAACAGAGGAAGGGATTTGGCACTGCTGCTTCGTCTCTATTGTTTCTGCTAGACTAAGGTAAACCTCACATTTCACTGGACTAAAGGAGAAGCTCACACCCCCTCTTAGAAAAGCAACACAGGCAGTATAAACATCATTCTCTAATTAAGGATGTCACGAGAACCGACCCAAATTAAAAAAAAGTGACGGTACTCTTTTTCTACAGTACCGAAGGTATCGTACGATGCCTGCAATGGTCGTTGGTAGGGATGTGACAGTGAGGTAAATTTCATACCGGTTAATAAACTTGTGACAACACCGGTGTTACCGATTACACCGGACATTTTACAAGAAAAGATGTAACATGTACAGAGCGCTGACTCTGATCTTTACTGTCGGGTGGCGGTGTGTCTGGCCTCTCCGGTAGAGCTTTTGCTGCGGGGGTCTAGCTGGCGCCGCTGCTCCGTGCACACCGGCATTGACGGCTCCATCCACCTCGCGGCGATTACCTCATTAACGTTCTGGTTCCCTTATAGCGTTGGGATTAAACGTGAAATATTGCCAAATAAGTGCGTTTGCTTTTCACTTCGACAACAAATCCTCTGCCATTTCTCGGTCTGTCAACTCTCTCATCCCGTGTGTGAAATATGACACCTGTTACTCTGAGCTGACGGACCGTTCAAGGTCAGTATGTAGCGTCCGTCGTCTGACTATTGATTGATAACATGCCGCTGAAACGCCAAAATGAAAAAAATGGGTGAATTATTTTTATTTATTTTTATTTATTACTTAAAGGCTACATGCCTCTGTTTTTTGTAATGTTCAAATGTTTTTAATAAAAAGAGTGCGTGTTGAATTACAGTACAGGGGATTTATGGTTGTTGTTGGGTTTTCTTTGTACCGTGTTATCGAATTGGGTATCGAGAATCGTGGAAATTCACTGGTATTGGTATCGACTACTAGTTTTCTGGTATCGTGACATCCCTATCTCGAGTGCACTCAAAACAATAATAACAATAATAATATGATTTCAGCCCAATGAGTATCCAGTCTGGTCAGTGGCAGAAACTCTTACTTACCGTCTCTCCTGTTGAGTTTGGCGAAGCCCGGCGCATGACTGCTGGACAGCTGGGATGAGCTTCTGAAGGACGATGGCGACAGATTGGACACCAGCGCGCTGTCACACACTTCTGTCAACCAATCACAAAGCAGAAGAAAAGCTTAGTTATGTCTTTAAAATAATTCAATATACTTAATCTAAAACTGTTTGGATTCAAGTTAAAGAGCATCACGCAGAATGTTGTTGGGAAAGCCTTGTACTTAGTTTGGGTGTTTTTTACCTCAGGATTACATACATACACTGTTAATAACCCTGCAACACCAAAACATCCACTGCTGCATTACAGATGTTATAATTTTGCATTTTTAATTCACCGATTTCTTTAATATGTACATATCATCTGTCACTGTCAATATAAATCCTCCACGTTGTATATACAGCATATAAACTAGGGCTGTGTGTTGGCAGGAATCTTGCAATATGATACGTATCATGATACAGGGGAAACAATTCAATATATTGTGATATATTGTGATACTATAAGCAAGGCAATATTGCAATTTTTTCAAATCTTATTTTAGGAATCCTGTCATAGTATAAAGACACCACCATATGTATAAAATCTGAGTAAATAAAGTCACTATGTGAAATGGCTACTATGGGGACTAACATCATTACACGTGGACTGGTCTCAGCCTCACAGTGATACCCAATTTATGCATACCCCAGTATGCAGAAATATTCAAATAAACTATTTCAGAATAGGTGAAAATGACAAATTTGAAATGCGTACCCAGAGAACCCATTTACATTCACATATTTTGAGGTCAGTGCTCAAAGGACCCCTTTAGAAATGGCCATGCCAGTTTTTCCTTCCCAAAATTTAGCGTAACTATGCATGTATGACATGGTTAGTACCGATGGAGGTAGGTTCTCTAGTTTCATATGATGCCAGTAACTTCACTCTAGCTTTAAAACTGAGCCAGATACATCCTCCAAAAAAACAGAATAGCAGCTGGGTCTGCCAGCGGACCATCAGACTTTTGAGAGGTTAATTAAAAATTGATACAACATTTTGGAGAATCAATACAGTATCGCAAAACATAATATCACGATACTCATGTGTATCAATATTTTCTTACACCCCAAATTTGACAAGTTGCTTTCTCAGTTAAATCTCTGGGTTAGGGGCTGAAATCTATTTACCATAACCAAACAGCTTAGTTAAGCCTAAGTAAATAACCCAAAACATCAGTGACTCACAAGGTCAAATAACATCACGTTATACTGTCTAACTGTGTGGTAGCTTTACAATCTGTACAGGATACGACACCCTCTGTCCTTTACAGTACCACTCTCTCATTGGATAAGGAAACAGCTTTTAACAGGGAGAACAAATGTTAGAAACCTCAGGAAGAGCAACAGAGGAGGGATCCCCCTTCCAGGATGGACAGATGTGCAACAGATGTCGTCTGTACAGCGTAACAACATGATGAAAATACAACAAAGACAATCCATATGACAAAAAATATGTATAATGTGAACATATGTGAGAAGGTGGAACCAGGAGGATGTCAAGCAGCTTCCAGGCGTCGCCAAACAGATGGAGCCAGAGCAACACGACCTCCTCTCAACGCCAACCAGATAGAGCCTTAGCAACACGACCTCCTCTCCACGGCAGATAGGTAGAGCCAGAGCAACACGACCTCCTCTCCACGCCAGATAGATAGAGCCCAAGCAACACAACCTCCTCTCCATGCCAGATAGGTAGAGCCTTAGCAACACAACCTCCTCTCCACGCCAACCAGATAGAGCCAGAGCAACATGATCTCCTCTCCAAGCCAACCAGATAGAGCCAGAGCAACACGATCTCCTCTCCAAGCCAACCAGATAGAGCCTTAGCAACACGACCTCCTCTCCACGCCAGATAGATAGAGCCAGAGCAACACGACCTCCTCTCCACGCCAACCAGATAGAGCCAGAGTAACACAACCTCCTCTCCAAGCCAACCAGATAGACCCTTAGCAACACAACCTCCTCTCCACGACAGATAGGTAGAGCCAGAGCAACACGACCTCCTCTCCACGCCAGATAGATAGAGCCCGAGCAACACAACCTCCTCTCCACGCCAGATACTACACTATTTAGCTCTGTTGTTAGAGTCAGTTTGTTCTTTGCCCTCAGTTCAAGTGCTTTTACTTGAAACAAGGATTTATAATAAAAGAATGACCTTCAAACAAGCTACATTTAACACGTGTTTTTTTCTACAGTGTTCATTCATCTCTCCAGAGTTAAAGAGATGAAACTAAGATGCTAAAAATAGTGCAGATAGTTAAACAGAAGTACCAGAACACTTATCATGAGTGACGAAGCACTTTGGTTCAGAAAAGCAAAATACCAGAAGCTTCACATGTTTTGCTCTCAATAGCTCATAGGAGAAGTGGAGTCTTATCATTGAGCTGCAGGTTTAATGTCAGCTAAGTGAAGGCCTTTGACATCACGCTCCAGTCTCTCAGTAGTTCACAACAGCAGGTTGAAACAGGAACGTCTCGTCTCTCAGCAGGAGCATAAACATTTCTATGAGTCAAAATCATTGAAGTCTAAACTCTTTTCAGAGAGTTCAGAGAGCAGAGGTCAACAGTCAAAACTACGCTGAGGACGTCACAATATCAGACGCAGCTGGAGATTATTATTATTCTCCATCTCTAAATAGGAGAGAAAAACTGTTAACAACAGAAGGACGGGAGCTCACTGATGCTGAGAGGTGAAAATGATCATCACTACAGAAATACAGCGTTGCTTTCCACTGGACCATCATGCATTTTCAGCATTCATCCACTGTAGTTTTAAAAGGATTTCATCATGTAATACACTTAGAAGCCGACGCCTTTAAATCACAATCAAAAGGTTTCACAGCTTCATCATCGTTCCTGTTGAGTCTGTGAATGTGAGCACATGAGGGGAGTCTAATCGTTGAGGAGCAGGTTTAATGTTCCCCAGGTGGAAACAGGTCTTTCAGCTGTAATGGCTCCGTATTAGATGAATGAACAGTGTAATAATGGGGATGAATGGATGTTGTAATCATGTGGTGTTGTGGAGATGAATGGCGTCCTGACTGGCTCATTACAGGCTGGATCCTGATGGAGACGAATCAGTGTTGTCAGGAGAAACCTTCACGTTTCACACTTTAACGGCTTATGGATGACTGGCTGCAATAAAAACATCATGTATTATACATGATGCAATAATGAATGTTAATTGGGCTTGTTTTAATTGACTATACATAAATGCTATTTTCTAATTGAAGCACAGGGAATGTGTTGCTGCAGCCTTTTCAATCATTTGATAAAACAGCATAACATGGATAAATAAAATACTAAACAGTAAAAGACACACAGTAGAAATGTCTATGAGCAACACACATAAATCCACACAGATTTATGAACATCAGCTCAATAAATAGTCACAGCTTTTTTCCTCTGGAGCTCTGAACTGTAAGTTGAAGCCAAACTAGCGCTGCCTCCATCTAAAGCCTCTCTGTTAATGGATGTTGTTCTCCACCGCTGAGATAAGAGCCAATTACTATGATTCACGCCGCGGTCCGATCATGGCCCACAACTCTGACAACGAGGCTTTAGCTTTGATTACTCTGTTAACATTAGTGTACAGCACTTCATCCCAACAACGGCACCAGGTCTTCATCTGCCTCTCGATATCCCACACGGCCTGATGATTTCACTTGATAAAACGGAATAACACTCCATTTGAAGGGCCGCATTTTAACCTGAATCTTTCACAAGTTAAATTAGACAGATGTCACAACAGCATTAGATCATTACCCAGCTGAACTGTGATACTTTGGTACAATTATAGTGTCAAGGAACACAAGAACAAGAACAGTGCACGGTTCCCATTTAGTTTCCCTGCAGACCAGTTCGCAATGTAGTGGTCTCACTGGTTTAGCGTAATTTTACTGATGTCTCCCTTGTCCTTGTACAGTCACATTACACAGACTGAGCTTCACAGTGGCTCTTTATAGTTGCTCTTTAATGTTTCTATCATTAGTAATAGGGTGGTTTTGAGCTTCATACATATTTAATTCCACTGTTTTAAATGCGGTCCAGCAACTCAACAGTGATCAGAAAGCCTCCAGCTCTTTGGTCCTCTGAAGCTCCTCCTGATGGTCTTTATCCCTGCAGGCTTTGAGCCGACAGACACTTGTTACTGTGGGTGGTGGGCGAGCCCTCGGCGTTAAAAGCAGGTGAATTACAGTAGTCTGAAGAGGTGAAATGAGAGGGACGGCTCTCCAAGGCCGAGTGCTGTAACCCCCGAGGAGATAATGTGTGGTGAGAGCACAGCCTGGCTGAGGTAACACTCAACAGAGTGATGGAGAGAGAGAGAGAGAGAGAGAGAGAGAGAGAGAGAGAGAGAGAGAGAGAGAGAGAGAGAGAGAGAGAGAGAGAGAGCAGAGCAGTTTAAAAACACCGGGCCGGTTTCCCTCAGCTGAGCTTTGGCATTTAAGGCCCGACGTCCCCGACATTGTGACCAGTGGAGCACAAACACAGACGGCTCAGAGGAAAATGGAGCTAAATGTTGAATACCTGCTGGACTCTGCAGCTGAACCTCGACACTGACCCGGCTGTGTCGGACAGAGAGCTTCCCTGAATATTAAACCGCTGCATCTTCATCCTCGGGACAAACTCGAAAACAAACGCACCTCCTAGTGTTGTCAAAAGTATCGAAGTATTGATACATGTCGATATTGAATATTTGAAACGGCTTCAATACTCATTTTCTGCAGTATCGATACACAGGTACCAGCTGTGCTTTCTGCTCTCTGACAGTAAGTTGACACATACACACTATTTATCTTTGAATACAAATCTAAAATTTTATGCCCTCAATGTTGTGTCAACTTTTCCCCGTGGTATCGAAAAAGGTATTGAATATTGATATTTTTCAAGGTATAAAGAGCTACAGGAATGAGTCCTAAAACCTTGAAATGAGTTAGCATTTTAGCACTTGAAGTTCCCTCGTCTGCAAGTCAATGTGACATGCCTGAAATAAAGTCTGTGGTTATAAAAAGCAGAAGAGGTTTTAACATTTTGTTCTACGACATAAAATACATCAATAAATATCCCACTCGTAAATTGTGAAGCCTTTATGTGTCTTAAATAAGGCGGTTGCTAACAAGTGGCTAACTGAGACTACTAAACGTCATATTGCCAACTTGTCCACTTTACAGCCTTGTTGTGTTTACTCGTGCTCATGTGACCGTGGTGTAGTTGGTTTATAGCCTAACGCTAGCTTTGTACTTCTGCCGATTGCATTCACACTTCAAATATCATAAAAGTGGTGTTCATTTGTGGAGATTATCCTGCTGAACTAAACGTGTAAGTATCATAAATGTGTGTTTCCCACAGAGCTGATTTTCTGCAATAATCCAATGGAGAAATCCCGTTGGCTTTTTGTGGAGGGAACCAGGGCGATGCTAACTTCCTGGTTGGCCTACAAAAATACGTCATCCCTGGAGCACATTATTGTATCAAAGTTAGAACTTCCAGGATCGTGACAACACTAACACCTCCTTTCTCTTTCTGTCAGCCTCAACGTCTAATTGAGGGTAAATTTAGAGAAAAACAGTTTTCCTCTGACATTTATGTTTTAGGTATCTAGATTAACAGAAGAATAAACCACAATTCCTAAACAACTGACAATATTACATAATATGTTTTACTTCAAGACAAAAGCACTTCCAAGCAAGCGGACCAACAATATTAAAAGAATAAGTCATTCTGGGAAGAGATGATTTTTCAATTTATAAAAGACTATAGGGGGCGACTCTGCTGTCTTATCTCTAGTGAATTACAGAATAACAGCATTAACTGATCTAACACTGCCTCAGGTGAAACAATAAAACAATAGAAGACGCACAAAACTCCACAACGCAGGGCAGGAAACCATTATGTTGACATTTGAGTGATGGGAAATATCTTTCCATTTCAATCAAATATCCTCCTGGACACCCATCACTCACCCTCTGGCCAATTCATCCATCCATACTTTGTCAAGTTTATCATTTTGCTGAAATGACAAATGGTGAGTTTGACAGCAGTTAAAAGTTAGAAGCCTCAAAACGATTCTTTAAAAATCTCTGGAGGTTTGAGGCCTTCAATCAACACTGACACGGCAGAGACAGAGAGGGAGACCACAGCTCATTCACCTGCACTGTCCACTTCTTTACTGTTCTGCTGAATAACAAAGTGGCCACAGAGTCCATGATGGAGCCGGAGACCCTGAATACCGATGAGCTCCATCCATCACCTCCACAAACAGAAGGTCCCGCACTTCAGAGCTCTGTAAGCCCCACAACCCCAGAGCTCAGTGCTTCTCAGTGTGAGCCGAGCCCACTTGTTTAGCCATTCAGAGCATGTAGCGGTAAGTCGGATAATGAGGCTCCGGCTATGGTTGTTTTTGCTCCAGAGCGCTAACAATCATCCTCAAGCAGAAAACGTCAATGTTCATTTTACTAATCCGCACAACTTCTACCTCCAGTTTGACCCAAAAGGGTTCAAGCCTGCTTCTCCCGTGATATATGCAAACAAATGAAGCATTAAGAACAGAACAGAGTGAGATATTTTGCATTGTGTTTTTTTTTCTTCAACTCAATAGCAATAGTAGATTTTCTGTCAGAACGCAGAGATAATCAGAGAAAAGTTGCATTCTGAGTCACCAACTCATGTTTGGTAAAAGTTTTTCAAGAGTTGTCCCCAAATGCTTCCACTAGGAATGCTCATAATTAACCGTTTAACCGTTAACCGACATTAAGAATTTAACCGATTAACGCTATCGGTTAAACGGTTAAAAGAAATATTAATAACTAATTAAAAAGCCGAGCAAAACTCAGAGGAGCTTGTCACTTAAAGGAGAATAGCTGATCCACCTTAACAGCCCACCTTAAGAGAGTCTGAACCGGAGTTGCAGATACAGGAAGTTGGCTTGAGGAGTTGAGCTCGCTTGAGTGGAGGAGTTGTAACATTTACAGTATTCACCGAAAATAAAATGTACACACACTGCTGCACCTACATTAACAACTATAACGCCACCGACAACCTCACGCTCACCGCCAACACACACACACACACACACACGCTCTGTCGGACACTTGCTAAAGTTACGCTGCGCTGACAGAGCGTATGTGTGTGGCAACGGTAACGCTTCCGCTGTGAAAGTAGCACAAACACACACACGGTTTGTGGACACTCTATCGTTACGCCGGGCAGACACACAGCTGACAACCTGCTAAATGTGCAGTGGAGACTTTTACTGGGAAAGTGGCTGCATGTCCGCGACACTAAACGCAGCACCGTGGCTGCTACAGTAACTCTCCTGATGATGAACTGGAGACAGTGAACGCACCACTGTGGCTGCTACAGTAACTCTCCTGATGGAGAACTGGAGACAGTGAACGCAGCACCGAGCTGCTACAGTACTGTTTTAGAGCAGAGAAGAAGAACTGATTGCAGGTAGTCTGTCACGTGACGATAGCAAACAACAGTGCGGTGCTAGAGGAGAGTGTAACAGTAACGGTAGTCGGAGCGAGGAAATGTCAGACATTTAGCAATATTTCAGTGGAAAATCCAACAAGTAAAACGTATGGACTTTTCTCGTGAACACGGTAAAGAAAGAGACACCACATCATTGCCCATCAAAAAAGATCACAAAAATGCAGGATATATCATGTATTATTGTAAACCTGGAAATACTAGATAAGCAGTTATTATTTTGTGTTTTCTATTTTACATTTTTCCCACAATGCTTTGAAGAACTAGTTTCCTGCCGGTCTTTCTGTCCAACAGCTTCCAAACTGAGAAGCTCAGCACTTTCCACTTCTCACTGCTAACAACAACAGAGATATTTGTTCCTCATCTCCAATTCTTCATGCAGCTGTCAAAAACACTTTTGCATAATGTTGATTCCTTCTGGCCTTCAACCCTTATCCAGCTGGAAAATACCAGATAATAAGCTCACTTTGTAAAGCACAATCTGCAAGAATACAGCCTACACACACATTCATACAGCTTCCTTATACACCACTCTGTACCGATCTACTTCTGCCTTTGAAGGGATAGAACAATCCTCCTCCTCACTGAGGCTCGTCACACTGAGCGGCGATGTGGGTGGCTGTGTGGGAGACGGACATCAACCAAATGAAGTGATCAAAAACAGCGACGAGCCGCAGCATTTAAAATCTCTTCACTTTGAAACTGCCAGGTTCGACTTGCATAAAGGCAGACAGGAGAGTTGGAACAAGCTGTTGAGAAACAAGACTTTCACCAGGGTGCAGTAGGAACACGACCGCAGCCAAAAACATTCATTGTGAATTATAATGCCAGAATTATGCAGATTTATAGGGACGACTGCAGGCTACATCACTTGTACTAATGCCTCCAGGAGAAGATACTGTATGTATAATAAAATATCTACTAATTCACCGGCTGCACTAAGTAAATCATTTGAATATTTTTGCCAGTAAATGTCTCTAAATAGAGAGCAGTAGAGCAACAAGTCTCCATGGGGAAAAAAAACTGTTTAGCACAAAATGTAATTTTGTTCTGTCATTCAAATAAAATACCTGGCATAAAGATATTCACATCATCCAAGCACCTCGGCAAATCTAATTTATTTAAGAAATGAAACACTGAATGGACATAACATTGAAAACTCTGCAATGCACCAGCTACTAAAAACTGTTCTTATGCAAATGAGTGTCAGAGCAGCACACTGCACCTTTTGTCTTGTTATAGGGACAGAGAGCTATCCACTGCTCAGATATGTTGAGTGCAAAGTTTCAGTTGAGCACAACATCAATATAATGCTTATATGGTGGTGGGAGACTAAATCCAATATGGTCTGGTGTTTGGGTTATCATATTACAACAGTCTGCTCTTTTCCTGTGTTGTTCTTGTGAGTGTGCTCTGGGACCATCTTGAAAACGAAACAATAAATGTCAAGGAGTTTATCCTTATATAATAAATTGGACTAACCAAAGAGTCCAACTAACGGTGCACTCATACTCGCTGTCAATGCCTCTGCTGGACCAACATACAATATCTACATTATTAATGATTGATTATCTTTATAAAGCCACAATGAATAGAATTTGAACAATTTCCAACCTTGGTGCCCTTTAATGGTATTACAAATAGGTACTGTGACTGGGCGGGGCGGCAGAAGATCAGTCCATAGGGACTTGGCTTGGAAACCGGAGGATCGCTGGTTCAAGTCCCCGCATGGTACAAGTACTGAGTGTGAACTGGTAGCTGGAGAGATGCCAGTTTGCCTCTTGGGCACTGCCGAGGTGCCCTTGAGCAAGGCACCAAACCCCCAACTGCTCGGGGTGCCTGTCAGGGTCAGCCCCCTCTCTTTGACATCTCTCCATTAATGCATGTAGGTCCTGTTTGTGTATGTAAGTCCTGTTTGTGCATGTAGGTCCTGTTTGTGCATGTAGGTCCTGTTTGTGCATGTGTGTGTATTTCGGGTCTGTGTGTACTGTGTAGATAACAGAGTGAAAAAAATGTATTTCCCCTCGGGGATTAATAAAGTGCCTTTCTTCTTCTTCTTCTGTGACAGCAATGCCAGCCAGGCAACATCCCCACCAAAGGTTCAGCTTGTGGAGACAGGGATGAACAGGCTGAAAGCAGCATACACTATTAGATTGCGCTAATTTTATAAAAGCATGCGCGACCAAAATAATTTGATACCTGCTATATTCGTGTAAAAATTCTACACATAGGGGCTTTAAATGCTGTATGACCACCATTATTAATATTGTCACATTGGTATTGACTGACTCAAAAATAATGTAATAGTTTATCAATCTTCAGCTCAATGTGTTGATCAGCGCTGCAAGACCAACAATGCCAAAGTGTGCATGGCTCTCACACCCCCACTCGCTGCTTGACCCCTACTGAAGCATAGCCAAAGGTTTAGCCCTCTTGGAACTAATGGAATTAATGAACATTAACTAATTAACTAATGGGCACAACTACACCACACTGTCAACCATCATGCCAATTTTGAAGTTCCTAAGTGAAATAGTTTTCGAGTTCTGCTCCGGAAACGAAAGTCACGCGAACGGAAAAAAGAAGGACGGACACACGGAGCACTATATACCCCCGACTACGTTGTCGCGGGGGAATGACAATGTAAGAAAATTAAAAGTGACAGAGAAAATATTCTGATTGATTTTGTTCTAGGGTAGAAGGGGTACATATGGGTCCAGTTAGTAATCAATACATAGTAAAATGTGCCAAAAGTTGGGTATGTTTTGACCCATTATTAGACCCCGCAGTGGGTGACAGGTGAAACCATTGTCCAGCACTGACCTAACTAGGGCTGTCCCGAATACAAGCTTCGATGACAAGTACTCAAAGGTATTTGAAGCTTGGCAGTGCAGCGCTGCAGGCTGACATGTCTATCTGTTTCCATCTCCCCCGTTTCAGTGCCCAGGACAGCACCGCTGCTGCTCTGCTGTAAACACACGCACCTCTACACACAACAAACAGCGATATCCATCTGAGAATAACTAATGATAATTCATGTTGAATATGAATAATGTTGTGGGATTATTCCTTATTTCATGGGCTATTTGGGCAAATGAATTTCAGTGCAAACTGACAATAAAGTTGTATCGTATCGTATCGTATCGTATCGTATCGTATCGTATCGTATCGTATCGTATCGTATTTGGTAGAGTTGTTCGGATACCGATACCACTATCGGAAATGTGTCTGATACTGCCCAAAATTCTGGATCGAGTATCACAGAGTACGCCAGTCTATATGCCGATCCAAGACCATCAATTATTAACCCAGAAAAAAAATGGAATTGTTTGATCCAGAAATCAATTCTTCCTCACCGCTCTGAAACAGTAGTCTTCACTGTGCTGTCACCCTGGATGTATCATGGCTGCCACTGACAACTACTGTTTTAGAGCAGCAGGGAAGAATTGATTGCAGGTAGTTTGTCACGTGACGATACTGTAGCAAACAACACAGGGTTGAACCTGAGCCAGGCCATACAACAAAGATAGAATCATAGCACATCCATAAATGGTCAGTAGGAAACATCTATCCATCCATTATCTGTAACCGCTTGTCCCATCAGGGGTCGTAGGGGTGCTGGGGCCGATCCCAGCTCCCAGTTCACCCTGGACAGGTCTCCAGACTATCACAGGGCTGACAGATAGAGACAGACAACCATTCACACTCACATTCACACCTACGGGACATTGAGTGTCAATGATGAACCTAACCTGCATGTCTTTGGACTGTGGGAGGAAACCTGAGCATCCGGAGAAAACCCACGCTGACACGGGGAGAACATGCAAACTTCACACAGAAGCCGGATTCGAACCTGCGACCCTCTTGCTGTGAGGCGATCGTGCAGCCCTCAGTAGGAAACATCTGTTTATTAATAATAATAATAATAATAATAATAATAATAAATATATATTTTTATTTTTAACCACACTGGAATCGGATCGGTACTCGATATCGGCCGATACCTCAAGTTCATGTATCAGAATCGGTATCGGGAAGGAAAATGGTATTGGAACATAACTACTAAATTACTATTCCATATTTACATTTTAAAAAAAGTTTTAAAACCCCCCGTAGCATTCGGGTCAGCCCTAAAGCTAACGTATCTTTAAACTGCCTTTAAATCCTACACTCACCCAATCAAAGAACAGATACTCTGCAGAATGACTCGATACCTACATTGTATCTGCCTAGACTGAACTGCAGTGGCTGGGCAAATGCATTAACCCCAGGCAAAGCTGCACTTCTTTACCTCGTTTACTTAAAGACTTTGCAGACACATCACTAATCTAGAAACCACAGTTGTGGGCAGGAAGAAGAGATCTATGTAAGAAATGTTGTTAAGGAAGGGGAAACATGTCTCCAGTAACCTGAGGCCAGCTGCAGCCATCGGAACAGCCGAGCTATGAAGATCACACCCGAGACAACCGCTTTACACCTTCACTGTAACAGCTGCTCTATGGAGACCTCGCTGCACTGCCACTGCAATAACACACATTTTACATCAGCTCCAAGGGAGACAAATTGGATGTCGTGACCAAAGGCATCCATGGAGCTCTCTCCCTGTGTGTGTGTGTGTGTGTGTGTGTGTGTGTGTGTGTGTGCATAGCCTCTTTACACGTTCACTAAAGAGGAGCCGCAGTCACAGCATCTCCAGTTTTACTCTACAGCCGTCCTCCCTCAGGAGACATTAGAAGATAAGTGCTCTTTAAAAAACTTCTCTGCAGACAATTTGATGTTCTCCATCTTCTCAAACACTCAGCTTCTCCTGAGGCTGGAAACAAAAAGACTACTGAGACTTCTTTCACTAACTAAGAGGAGAGTTTCTGTCCTTTCCAGAAGTTGTGGAGACAAGCGTTGATGCAGCACTTTTACACTGAACCACTAAACCTTCACAGCACAGTGAAATTGGGGGTAGCTGGGGTAAAAGTCATGGCAGACGCCAATTAGACACAAAGCGCTTGGTGTGTCAATGCACGGTAATACAAAGCACGACATAACGTAACTTAAACGAACACAAACAATAGCACATGCACAACAACAGCACTATGTAATGATACATTGAACCACTGAAAAAAAAAACCAGAAAAACTGAAGTCAGTGACTGAGTCACTCAGTCACTGACAGACGTTTGCGTTTGTAGGGCTGGCCCTCCGCAGTCCAGCCAAAAACCTGAAACCACCAATCGTGTTTTCAGCTCGCAGGAATATAACAGAGAAGAACACAACTTTTACACTAGGTAACAGATACAACTGATAAACCCCATCACATCAAAGAGCCTCTCCGTCAGAATGACGCTGGTTAATGTGGTGAGTTGGGAGCAGAGGACTGTAGGTGGCATTGCTCCAGAACAGTATTACACACATTTGTTCTCTGCCTGGCTTAAATTTAATCTTTTTCCTGAAGCTTGAAGTATTTTATCTCAGAGTTGATAATGCACTTCACAGAAATGTAATTTCTTTGCTGTTTGTTTCTCCAGGTTAGAATTTATCAGTGTTGTGATATGACCGGTCAAGACCTGAGAAGTTCCTGCAGCTGCTTTCTGCTCCCTGAAGACCAGCATCAGACTGCTCCGAGAGTCCAGTTCAGATATGATCTGGGTTAAGCGTGATTTATGCTTGCCGCAACCGCAAAGGTCACGAGAACTTTGAGGAGCTTTGAGAACGTTTGTTTCCCACAGGGAACAATTGTGTAAGTATAAAAGATTCAAACGTTTCCTCGTCACGATTCCACGTCAGCTCATGTCCATGCAGCCGTCTTTGCCGAAAGCACAACCAAAGCTTTAGTGCTGGGCGGCGGTATACCAGTTCATCCAATGAGTGTATAGTGTTTATACAACTGTCTTACAATACAGTGGAACCCGCTTATGGTGATCAAGTCTGTCCCGTCAAATGGACTACTATAAGCAGATGAGTATGAAAACCAAATTTCTGTTGTTATTCATCATTTCTAATGCAGATTACTATCTAATTGACATTTGTATATTTATTAAATGAATACAAAGTAATGACACAAACCGCTGCGCTATTTACTGGTGGTGAGGCAGGCTTTGGCCGGCTCTGCAGCACAAGCGTGCATGCCAAACGGCGCCCCTTTGCCGGGGCTCCTCGTTCTCTCACCCGGTAGCGGCGTGGAGGGAGACGGGCGCCGGTCTGCATGTGTGCCGCAGAGCCGGTTGAGGATCGGAAAAAGTTTCACTTTGAGGGCATTACGTGACGATGCACTAGCAGTCTACTTGACGTGCTTTCCACGTGCGCATTCATTTTTGTTTTTCAGAGAAAATGACTTTAATTTTCCAGTCATGATATCAATGTGCACGCAGCATCAGCATCAGGTATCCAGCCGGAGAGCAGACGGTCCACGAGGCAAAGTCTCACGGGGAGTGAAGTGAAAAACAAAACAGAAATTCAACTAACGTTAGTCTAACGTAGTTTTGAAATGTTTTTCCATACCAAAATGAACGCTGTGAGCGGACTACTTGATAACTAGAAGCAAATTATTTAAACAGCATTTGTATTGGAATGATTCTGTCCCAAACTTTTTGATCACTATAGGCGGTTGCTCATCATAATCGTGATCACTATAAGCGCCATACACTGTTGTTTAATATATAATATATATATATATATTTAATATTACAGTTGTTGGCATATCTATTTTTTTTTTAAGTTCTTTGTTTTAACTATATTGCAAATTGCAAAATATTTTTTTTCACATTCTGCAACTGTTTCTTGCATTTTGATTCCTTCATACTGTCAATTGTGTAATTTTGCGGTGCCAAGTAGGGTTGTCTGATATGACGATATTAGATCGTGAACGATTAGAATGTCTCTACGATCTGCCTTTTCAGCGAGAGCTGCTGGCTAGGCTAAAGAAGAATCCACACAAACCACCGCTACCAAGCATCTTTCTCTCTAACGCCAGATCCATCGTTCACAAAATGGATGAATTGGAGCTACAGATGGCAGCTAACAAGTCTGTCAGGGACTGCTGCGGGATGTTAATAACGGAGACCTGGCTTCACTCGCTGATACCCGACGCTGCTGTGCAGCTAGCAGGCTGCACAAGCCACCGCCTGGAGCGAAGCAAAGACTGGTACAGTAAGAGCAACGGGGGACGGACTCTGTATTGATGTGCATAATGGCTGGTGTACAAACAGCCGAATCACTGACAGTCACTGTTCCCCTGATTTAGAGGTTCTGTCAGTGATGTGTCGACCCTTCTTTCTGCCCAGAGAGCTGACAGTAGTAATTATTATGGCTGTCTATATTCTACCTGTGGATCTGTGTCTAATCAGCTACCTGATTTACAATTCAGTTCCTTTAATGTTATGTAGCAAGAGTGCACTTTACCTTCTGAAACCAATGTTCATTTTGTGATGGGATTTATGCAAAAATCTAACCAAGTCTAAATTATTGTTGAATGTTCATACTTCGCAGAAATGCACACTTGATTAAAATCGGTTAGGCCTTAAAGATCTGTTATTCTTTTTCCTTATGTTTTATTAGCTTATAGATTTTTTTAAATGGGGAAATTAGTTTGGTTGTAATGTTCAGTAATTTGCAAAATTGTCTTTAAAACTAGCTTGGAAAGAAAAGGTGATAAGATCGTGGATCGTGATCCTGCCTGAAAAAATGGTGTTATGATATTTTTGCCATATCACCCACCCTTAGTGCCAAGCAAACTATAGTAATCAAAGCCTTAAATACATACATATATATGTACTCCTGAAAGTAGAATAAGCCACTATAAGCCTACATAAAAGCCCAATCATGCAAGTAAAAGAACAACAACAAAACAAATACGATGATACAGAACCATGCAACTGCAAGAATCTTAAAAATTGACATTGACATTTCTTTAGCCACTTGGGTCGTTACGGTGTTCGAAAGCAGCCAATTCATACATCCAACAGACACAGAGCAACATCCATGAAGGGAGAATCATAACAGTAAAGCTGCGAGCCGTAAAACCAAAACAATGAGCTTAAAGACACTAAAGAGGAGAACTGCACTGTGGCAACCATGGAAACAGCCTATCTGTACTTCTGTATGTATTCCTGCCCTGCCTGTACAACTGTGTGGTGTGTCACATATCCATGATCACAGCTCCATTGTTGGCACACGTGGCAATCCTAGTCTTTGATGCCAGCCATAGACTGTTGATAGCTAAAGTTAGCTAAATTAGCATCGTCATTTATACGTAACGTTACGTGACGCACTTAGTCTTGCGCCGATGGTCTGCTATGAAGAAGCCCTTCTGCCTATGTCCCAAAAACAGTTATATATTTTGGGGAACTCAGAAACAACAAGCATCATTCTCTCGTCCACTGATTTACAATGTGCGTCTCGACACATAGAAAAAAAGTTCATGACAATTCAACTCTGGCAGGACACCCAGATGGATTGCGCTGCTTGTCGCTCCACCTGTCAGATCACCTGTCAGGTCACCTTATCACCTGTCAGATCACCTGTCAGATCACCTGTCATATCACCTGTCAGATCACCTGCACCTCCCGACCTGCCCAGTCGCCTCTCACTGAAAATGAAGTATGAGGCGCGTCAATAGCTCCCTGTGTGAAAAGCCCTTCAGGTGATAATTCTGTGTGGGTTCATGGGTGGTGATCTCTTTCACATTACACATAATCATTTGATCCATTGATAATAAATACATATTGATTTAAAGCAGCAGTGGGTAGAAATGGAGCAAATATGATTAAAAAAAGTTATTTTTTATAAAACGGTCACTATATCCTGACAGTAGTGCATGAGACAGGTAGTCTGAAAATAAATCATGTCCCTCTGTCTCCTCCGGTGCTCCTAACGGCATCTGCAAGATTTCACAGACCAGAGGAAAACAACCAATCAGAGCTGATATGGAGTCTGCTGTCCAGCTGCCGTCTCTGAGATCCAGCTGTCAATCACTCATTAATTCTGACCAAACAGTCAAACTAGGCAGCGCTGATCAAATATGAATCAATATTCTGTTACTGTAATGTCTATTTCTCTTCTCAGATGTTTTCAGAATCATCTTGTAGTGCACGGTTTAGCTGTACACTGAGAAAGTTTGTGACCCAGCAGCCATGTTGAGACCTCTTGAGGGAATACCAAGCAACGTCCACCAGCACAGCCAATAGGAACGCTCTCTCTGAAATGACCTGTGATTGGTCAAAGTCTCCCGTCACGGGCTAGATGTTCTAAAGCCTGAAAACAGAGCCATGAGGAGAAGCAGAAGTCTAGTTTTCTCTCAGAACACTTGAATTACAATATGCTGAAAGGTAGGGGTGAAACGATTCATCTACTACATCAATGTATCGATTTATATTCCTACGATCCAACTACATCGATAGGTACTCTCAAGTTGTCCAACACGGGAGACGTATATCGATATAAAGTCTATTTGAAACATAAAAAATCGATTGTATTGATTTGCACCTTGTATTTAAGGACGACAAACGTTATATGAAAGTGTTTTTTAGCACTTTTATTAGTAATGAAATGTTAAAGGTAACTCCGGTTCACTCTCCAGACATGCGCCAACTTGCCAGCTCTGCCCTCTGCAGCGCGAGCACGCATCCATGGCGTGCATGCAGACGAACGGCGGTCTGCATGAGCTGCTGGCGCTGAGGTGCCGAGGAGCCAGCCGGCAGAGTTTCAGGCACTATCAAACCACTACACCCACAGGCTCTTTGCCCGTGCGCTGTCGTTTTTTCATTCAGAGAAAATGACTTTCCTTTCCCCCTCATGATATCTACGTGCACGCAGCATCAGCCTCACGTATCCAGCCGGAGAGCAAATTATCACAACGGAAGTAAAGTAAAAACCAAAACAGAAACTCAACTAACGTTAGTCTAACGTAGTTTTAACATGATGTTCCAGATGTTTTCATGAATGAAAAGAGCCCAAATGAACCCTGTAGGTGGACTACTGGATTACTATCAGCAGATTATTAACCAGCATTTGTAGAGGAATGATTCTGTCCCAAGCTGTTTGATCACTATCAGCTGTTTGATCACTATCAGCTGTTTGATCACTATCAGCTGGTTGATCACTATCAGCTGTTTGATCATTATCAGCTGTTTGATCACTATCAGCTGTTTGATCACTTTCAGCTGTTTGATCACCATGAGCTGTTTAATCACTATCAGCTGTTTGATCACTATCAGCTGTTTGATCACTATCAGCTGGTTGATCACTTTCAGCTGTTTGATCACTATCAGCTGTTTAATCACTATCAGCTGTTGGATCACTATCAGCTGTTTGATCACTATCAGCGGTTGATCTCTGTATTATTGATCTACCGTTTCTATTGAAAATGAGGACAGAAGCAGCAGGTTAAACCACTGTTCATTTAACTTGAATAGAAGTTGGTTTATTATATTTTGTGTTAAATATTGCACTGCCTTGTATCTTAAGAACTGAATCAGCGGGTCTTGCAATTACACTTTTTTATTATTATCTAATAAAAGCCATATATTTGCCATTAATCGTTGTTTACTTGTTTATATCCATAATTAATTCATCCCTGATTCCCTTACAAGAAAGACTTTGAGGAATCATGACCTGCTCTGTCCAGTATCACATATTTATTTCACCGTCACACTGATTGAATTTTTTATGAAAAAAGTTACTGTATTGATTTCAAATCATTGAATCGTATCGTATTGTATCGTATCGTATTGTATCGTATCGTATCGTATCGTATCGCTCTACATGAGCCAGATATTGTCCTTAAATTGTATCAGAACCGTGGAAATCGTATCGTATCGTTGTATAAAACGTATCGTTACACCTCTACTGAAAGGTTATTATGGAATTTTTCCCAATGATGCCAAAAAAATTCCCCCTAGTGAAGCTTAAAGTCTGATGGCATTGGTAGATGTGTGATAAAACCCTCATGATCATATCCTCATCAAACACACAATCATGGGATCCGATTTTTGCTTTAAAAGAAGTTTATTCCGTCATAACTGTTCAAAGATCGTATACTGACACTGACACGAACACGGACAGATCCAACCAAAAGTGTGAAGCTGTTCCTTAAACTTCCACTTTTTTTGGCAAGGCATTAATATTTATACCGGTGCAGTCATGCAGAAAAGTCAGTACTCTTGGGGCTGAACACACACACACACACACACACACACACACACACACACACACACACACACACACTCACACACACACACACACACACACACACACACACACACACACACACACACACACACACACACACACACACAGACACACACACACACACACACACACTCACATGCCCTTAAAAGCCAGCAGGGGTGAAATTGTAGAGGCAGTTGAGAATGTCACAGCAGGTGAAACAGACAGCGGAAACTATAAGCTACTCTTCCTCATTCCTCCTCTGACTCGTCCAGCTCATCTTCCTCCTGTTTTCTTTCCTCTCTATCTTCAGCCTTCTGCCACATTCCTCTCCTTGTTTGCTTCCTCTCTCGCTCACTTCTGTCCCTGTCTACGCTCCTCACCTTCCTTCATACCTGCTGTCCTCCCTGTCATCCTCCTCCTCCTCCTCCTGCTTGGTCTTCTGAAGTCAAATCATCTCAAAGATGTGAGGCGGTGCATCAAGCAGATGGTTGCCCGTACACACACACTCACACACACACACACACACACAGCAAAGTCATTGAGGGATAAAATGGGAAAGTGAGTAGAAATGTCACTGCGGTTGTGAGAAACACAGAGGGAATACTACTACCAGACAGCCGGCAGACTCTGACCCCTAAACTTTATCCTCTCACTTTATATCGCTCTTCCTCTTCTTCTTTCCTTCTCTCCCACACTGCCCACCCTCCTCCTCCTCTTCGTTTTCACCTTAGTGCTTAGCTCAGATTAAACTCTGTCTCGTCGTGTTGAAATTCAGCCTTACACTTCCTTCTTTAATGGCCACTGACTCAGCTCTGTCCTCCTCTCTAATTCAAACTGACCGGCCCTGCTTCTTCTCATCAGCAGTCGCAGCAGAGCGGCAGTCTGCAGAGCTGTGGCCACCGGGTTCCTAAGAATACACAACAGAGAGAACGCTGGACTGTGATCAGCATCTCAGCGTGTAAAGAAGACAACTAACTAACTCAGTATGTCTGACTGAACCTCAGAAACCCACAGAAAATGAAGACCGCTTCCCGGAGCAATCTGACATTTCACACTCACTTCATGCAGTGGTTGGTCGGGTGTGTTGAGGTGAGAGTGGTGCCAGGCTTTCAAGTTCTCTCTCAAGCTCTCTTTCTTTGCGTTCTTGACATTCTTGACACAAGGACTGTCACAATAACCGCAGTATTGCAATACCGCGCTACTGACAAGCCAACGGCAAAGGATGGCGAGCAACCGCCGCAACAGCTGTGTTCTGTGCGCAAAGTTTTTATTCTTGGCTGACATGCTGCATGTTAGTTTTTTTTCTGGTTGACGAGACTTGAGAAATCTTACACTTTGGGTAAACACTAACCAAAGACCAACCGTCACTTCCTACATATAACACACACAGAATACATTAAGTAATTTTCGGTTTCAGTGTGTCCCTTTTCACTACATTTACACAACAAATATCACATCTACAGTACAAATGCAGTCCTCTAAATGGACAATTGCCATGATATAAAGATATCAGTGACAACGTTTACATGCACACTGATATTCTAATATTATTCCAACATGACAATATTCTGAATTTGATGCGGGTCATATTAACGGCATATTCCGTTTGGATATTCTGAGTTAGGCCTTATTCTGAATGGAGGAGCATATGCTGATATTATTCAGGTTTTAGGAGCATTCTTTGGACATTTATACAGCTCATTCAGAATATGCGTCTCAATTGGGGTTTTTACAGCAGTTTGCGACACACACAACCTCTTACCTGTTTGCAGTCAGCTCTGTGCGTTGTACACAAACCAACCAGCCGACAGTTTCGCAGAGATGCACGCCCAAAAGAAAAGCCCACATTTCAGGTCGGAAGGAGAAACACGCCTACTTTTAAACATTATGAAAGACTTGGATATCAACAGGTTTTTGGATATGCACAAATATCACAACGCCGACCTTTTCAAGAGGATGGTTGAAGGAATGAAAGAGGGAGGCTGAGTTCACACGGTCGAACGAGTCCGCCACCGGTTACGTTAATCTGAGTATGCACGGCTTCATGTTCAGGAAGGAATAATGTCCTTTTGGGAATAAGAGCAAAAAAACGAATATTTTGTACATCTACAAAATATTTCACAAAATGCACAACATTTTTCAACTGCAGTTTACATGGCTAATGAAAATGAATATTCGACTAATATTCCAGTTTACATGCAGCCGTGCATACTCAAATTAGCGCAGCTCTGGCGGACTTGTTCGACCGTGTGAACTCAGCCTCCCTCTTTCATTCCTTCAACCACCTTCATTAAAATATGTCAGTGTTGCGAGATTTGTGCACATCCAAAAACCTGTTGATATCCAAGTCTCATAATGTTTAAAAGTCAGTCTGCTTCTCCTTCTGACCAGAAAGGTTGGCTTTTCTTTTGAGCATGCATCTCTGCAAACTGTCGGCTAGTTGGTTTAATACAACGCACAGAGCTGGCTGTAAACAGGTAAGAGGTCGTGTGTCGCAAACTGCCGTAAAAACCCCTATTGAGACGCATATTCTGAATGAGCTGTATTCCTGAATTATATCAGCATATCCCACATGTCTTAATCGGAAAATGCTCCATTCAGAATAAGGCCTAATTCAGAATATCCATCAGAATATGCTGTTCACATGACCCGCATCAAATTCACAATACAGTCATATTCTGAATAATAGTGTAATACTAGCAGTATTAATATTATTCATATTTTGTTCCTCTTACTGCTAAACTTTGTTTCATCATAACATCTAATGATTTTACAATGTGTACATTTTAATTAGTTGGCTAGTGTGAAGAACTTTTTAACTTGGGTTTTGAAAAGTGAAACACACAAAAGAAAGATTCTCATTATTCTATCAATTTACTAATCCTGTTCATACTCCCTCTCTTTGTTTCTGACATTCCATGAGGTATGATGTTCAACAAAACTAATGGTCACATTTACATGAAATCTACTATCCCCAGAAGATCAAACCTTTGCTAATGATTACACTGGCAAAGCTTTTCTCCAGTGCCACACTCAGACCAAAGTTTCAACTTTGCATACAAACTATCTAACTGACAGTTTGATATGAACTTACTGAACACCTTCCAGCTCCCCATAGATCATTCTTTGCAATAATATGTCGTGTTTGAACCAACTGCAGCCAGGACTTTCCTTTGTATGGACAATCTGTCTAGTCAAAGGCTAATCCCTGCTGTAATAGAGACTGAAAGGGCACGGTGACCTTGGTAACTAATGCAGTTACAGTTGGTAAATTTAATGTCCATCCATCCATCCATCTGCAACCGCTTATCCCGTTAGGGGTCGCGGGGGGGCTGGAGCCGATCCCAGCCGACATTGGGCGAAGGCAGGGTACACCCTGGACAGGTCGCCAGTCCATCGCAGGGCTGACACATAGAGACAGACAACCATTCACGCTCACATTCACACCTACGGGCAATTTTAGAGTCCACAATTAACCTAACCTGCATGTCTTTGGACTGTGGGAGGAAACCGGAGTACCCGGAGAAAACCCACGCTCACACGGGGAGAACATGCAAACTCCACACAGAAGGGTCCCAAGCCGGATTCGAACCTGCAACCCTCTAGCTGTGAGGCGCCAGTGCTAACCACTGCACCACCGTGCAGCCCCCGGTAAATTTAATGTCCCCAGTAAAATATCCAATTAGGAAAGTCATAACTAATGTGTCCGCTGGTGCAAATAGAGTTGTAAGTGTAAAATCCATTTGTTGTTTGAGTTTACTGTCTCGGAGTGACGGAGTATCATGACCTCTGCAGATGAAAGCTGATATTTGAGGAAAGCCATCTTCAATGACGCCAGCTCCATCTGATGAATGGCTTCATTTTTTTGGGGCGACAGACTCCTTCTGGGGACGGCCTTGAACAAATACAGCAGTCCAGCAGGTCCCGATATCAAACGGATGGACTGCAGTCCTCCGTCAGCTCCTCACTTAACTACCTGTTCCTGGGTTAATAAATCCAGATCCATGACTGGTGGCTCCACATCCGTTCTGTAACCTTGACTTCATCAGCTCCCGTTCATGGCTTCATTTCGCCTGCACACATTTCCATAAATGACACTAAAGAAGAAATATGACGGGGGTTTATCCTCGGCTACATTCCTTGTTACTCATCCCGGCTCTCGCTGATGCTGCCCTCTCATGAATCATAAAGGACCGTGAGATTTGCTGGGAAGTTTGCTAAACACCAAATTGCAACGGCTTTGTTCTTCTCAGTGCAAACAAGCAGTTAGCTGAAAAGCTATAAATTCCCACGAGACAAGCCCACACTTGAAATAAGTTCACACTCTCCTTCCTCAGCATTTTCTTTACCAGATTAATCCTGGAACAGATGAGGGATAATTCATGAGCTCAGAGATCTAATCAAGCACCTCTCATATTCCCCTGGAGCCTCCACGGTTTAAATAACCAACTCTTTCTTAAGGCAAAGAATAGCCTTCAATGGGTGAGTAATAACACCCCTGAATTTGCCTTTTAGCCTCCAGCATCTCAATAATTTACTGTAACTCATATTAAATCCCTCCACAGCCTGCAGCAGCTGAATAATCAAACCGGTCCTTCAACACTGAGCATGTAAATAGCCAAACCATGCAAATCGTATAGGGGTGGGAATCACCAGAGGCCACATGAATAATATCGCCATACTTACTTACTCGTAATACAGTTTTCACTCCCATATCTGGAGGCCAAAGGTCAAGGGACTTTGAAAATGGCCATGCCAGTTTCTCCTCACCAAAATGTAGCTTAACTTTGTAGAGTTATTTAGTGTTCTTCCCGACAAGCTAAGCTTCTCCACTGAGTCTGCTACAGCCTCTGACAGACAGAATAGCAGCTGGGTCCCCCGGCGGGAAGTCACATTGTAAGAGGTTAATATATATATCTATATTAATATAGATATATATATATACACTGTATGTTAGGGCTGTCAAACGGGATAATAACCGTGAATGCAAATTCGTTTTAACACCAATAAATAACGCTCCAAATTTTGGCGAGGAAAAACTGATTAATATGATTTGAGCATGTTTTTTATGTTAAATGCAGTACCTGTGAGGGTTCCTGGACAATATTCATTCAGTCATTGTTTTGTGTTGTTAATTGATTTCCAATAATAAATATATACATACATTTGCATAAAGCCAGACTATTTGCCCACTCCCATGTTGATAAGAGTATTAAATACAGATCCACGTTTAAGGTTCATTTTGAACAGATAAAAAATGTGCTATTAATCGCGATTAACTATGGACAATCATTCGATTAATTGAGATTAAATATTTTAATCGATTGACAGCTCTAATATATATATGATACAAGTATCAATACTTGACATCCATGTATCGATACAATATTGCCACGCAAAATACTGCGATATTATGCAGTATCGATTTCCCCCCCACCCCTACTTATAGCCTAATTAGCTCAGACACCGGTCACCAAGTTCAAGGCAAAGGAAATGTGATTACCTGTCCATCATGTCAGCCCTCATAAAGTTTAATCACACAGGACAACGGGGTAGAAGCTGTCTGAATATGAATGGATTTCACCTGACTCACCGGCTTTTTAGATTTGACTTTCAGGCAGTACTTTACAAAGTTTAAATTTCATTAGTTGTAAGTTTAAAAGTTGAGCGGTGACTCAGGAGAACCAGCGAGTCAACATCACTTAAACGCCCAGGGACGAGGGCGAAAATGCAAATGAGCATAGAAGACGCACAGCGGGAGTGAAGTGGTATTATCTGTCATTAGGCTATGATTATAGCACACACTGCAGTGGCTCTAACTCAGCTCAGAGGGGAGATACACACCTCAAGGAAGACTGGTGAGGCTGAGAGAGAAAGAGAAAGTACACTTGAAGATGGCGACTGGGAAAATTGCTTTTTCTGACTGATATTGTGATTGCTCTCTAAACTGTAATTATTTTCTAGAAGCCCTGTATATTACCCGATATACGACTTAAACGGGAAGCACAAACTTATCTTGTTCCTACATGAATATAATCTGATCAAATCATGCAGTTTCTTTCCTTTAAGGCCCAGTTCTACCTACTTCTATGTTTTCTACAAAACAATTATAGAGTGGTGTTTCTTCTTTGATAAAACCATCTTTGACCAAAGATAAATAGGTACAGTAGTACCAGCGCTGGGACAAAGAGAGCATGTTAGGCACACAACAGACAAGATTTTCTTTTTGTTCTTACATAAACTCACAGAATTAACTTTAGGTGACAGTTGAGGTGAGATCAGGCGTTGCTATATCTTATCTCTGAAGGTTTTACCACCAGCTAGCTGGCTAGTTAGCAACAAAACAACACCGAACCACTGGATTGTTTGCTGCCCAAGAGTGGAGTGCTAGGAGGGGAGGACAGTTTGGAGGTCTCTGACCAAGAATACTGTATCTCCCAAGGACAAAAAGTATTGCAGAGGCAATTGGGAATTAGCTGCTGAGAGCTGAGCTTAGCTAACAGAAACTCTTGCTGTGTCTCAATTCACTTTTTTCTGTACTTAGTGCATTCACACTGAGTAGTTTGGCAAAATGCAGCGCACTATGAGTACCCAGAAGGTGTACTCATAATTAGGGTTGGGCGATATGGCGAAAATATCATATCACCATTTTTTCAGGCAGGATCACGATCCACGATCTTATAACGATTTCTTTTCATGCTGGTTTTAAAGACAATTTTGCAAGTTACTGAACATTACAACCAAACTAATTTCCCCATTTAAAAAAATCCAGCTTTATAAGCTAATAAAACAAGGAAAAAGAATAACAGATCATTAAGGCCAAACAGATTTTAATCAAGTGTGCATTTCTGCAAAGTATGAACATTCAACAAGAACTTTGACTTTGTTTAGACTTTTGCATAAATCCCATCCCAAAATGAACATTGGTTTCAGAAGGTAAAGTGCACTCTTGATACATAACATTAAAGGAACTGAATTTGGAATTGTAAATCAGGTAGCTGAGTAGACACAGATCCACAGGTGGAATATCGACAGCCATAATAATTACTACTGTCAGCTCTCTGGGCAGAAAGAAGGGTCGACACATCACTGACAGAACCTCTAAATCAGGGGAACAGTGACTGTCAGTGATTCGGCTGTTTGTTCACCAGCCATTATGCACATCAATACAGAGTCCGTCCCCCGTTGCTCTTACTGTACCAGTCTTTGCTTTGCTCCAGGCGGTGGATTGTGCGGCCTGCTAGCTGCACAGCAGCGGGTGAAGCCAGGTCTCCGTCATTAACATCACGCAGCAGTCCCTGTAGCTCCAATTCATCCATTTTGTGAACGATGGATCTGGCGTTAGAGAGAAAGATGCTTGGTAGCGGTAGTTTGTATGGATGCTTCTTCAGCCTAGCAAGCAAGCATCCCCGTCTGCTTCCTGATAGAGTATGAGCTGTGGCGGAGCCACACGTGTTTCCTGAGTCACAGTGACTGGTCATGGATATATTTAAAGAACTGGATCCAGCGTTGGAGGCGGGGCCCCGGTCATTCCTATGAGAGCTGCTCATTGGCGAATGAAGCCTAAATGGCTCAACTTACCCGGATCTTGGTGGAGTAATGTCCGCTCGGTCACATGACTTGGTCACGAGTCCTAACATCACGCCGTCGTCACGGCTTGTGCTCCAGCCTCGGTCTGGGTCTCACTCACATGAACGGAGGAAGGGAAATAACTCTGGATTCAGCTAATACTGTGTTTTATAACTTTAAAAACTATTTTTTTTAAATAAGGACTATCACAGTGTTCGTACTGGGGAGTTGATTCACCTCAAAAAAAATTATCCGCTGAGTTACAGACGTCTATTTCCCAAGGTAAGTCTATGGGGAAAAGTCTTTTTGGGCCCGATGCATCACGTGACGGACACAGAAGTTGCAGTACTGCCGTTTGGTCACTACGAAAGTCGAGATCGACGACCGGCGCTCTTCCTGGGGGCTGGTGACTGGTGAGTAAAAAGCGGTGAGGGTAGTTTAAGACACACCTTACAAAGCTCGAGGCAACACGTCTCACATGTGCTTCCTCCCAGACACACACAACAGTGTGTATCATCATGTGTGTGTCAGGCTATGCCCTGGTGACAGACTGACAGGTTGTAGGATGGGTTTGGGAGGGGAGAGGAGGGAGGGGTTTTATTATTTTATAATTGACGTTTTATTTCTGAATAACTAACAAAATGTTCTAAATAAAAAATAACAATGTTGAAAATAAGAAGTTAGGACTGATTTGCACGACTTAAATTACATTTTTGTTTGATAGATAAAGTACCGTTGGGTACCGGTATCCGTTCACATGTGAACGCTACCCAACCCTACTATGTAGATAGTGCACACAGTGTACCACATGGAAGGGTACTGAAGGAAGTATCCCAAATGAGACACAGCTCCAGTCTTTATCTAATTCCATATTCTGTTTTAGACACCAGGGAGAGCCATTCAAATGATTCACCAAATAATGCAACAAATGCAGCTGACGGAGAAATATTGATGACAAATCAGTGTTCCTGTAACCTGAAGCTGTTTGCATATGGCCAACAAGGTAGCAACAAAACGACGACGCTTTAGTGCAGCAGCTTTCACTGAAGGTATAGTGTTTAATCACTGCTATTTAGGAGTTCATATTTCACTGTACTGTTCTGATTTGTCACACCTGATATGAGCATTTCAGCATAATCTGAATATATACAGTGTCTGTATTAAACAGGGATGAAAAGCAGCTCCAGTTATAGTAGTGATTTAAGCCTTGCTGCTCAGATGCTGAATTATTGTGAGCAAAGAAACACAAATATCAAACATATCAGGACGTATTTCAGCTCCTTCATTTCACTCTGATAAACAGCTGCAGCCAGACCTTGCCCCTGGCTCTGGAAACAAATGAAATGTGGAGAGAAAAGTCAGCGTGGACGATTATTAAGTGAATGATGTACTATAGGTAAGCTCTTTGGGGAATAAATGGCTGAAGGACAAGTTATTGGTTTCGGGGAGGTGTGTTTGTTTTTGGTTATGGCTTTTAAATGGCAGATACTCCTACGGGTACCAAAGCTTTTTACATTCAGGTGATAAGATTTTAATTTGGCTCTCTGCAGCTTCTGATGACAATAAATTCATTCATCTGTCCTCTCAATCCAAACCCTCAACTGTAATTTACTTTCTTAAATGTAAAATTTCGGTCTATTTATCTGGCCATCCTTCCCCTTTGAAGAGGTCATCGTTAATCTGCTAAGTATTGATTCATCCTCCATTCAGCAAAATAATTATCACTGTTGCCCTTGTACTTATCTAATCAGGCAAAGCAGGCTGCAATCCACAGCCATTGCCCTTTTCTGACAACTAATAGAAGAGTTAGACACCACTTTTTCCATTAAGTGTGAAGTATTTTGGGGTTTTGTTACAGTTTAATCTATTAGATTTGTGCGTGTTGTTTGTTGACCCATTTACCCCACAAGGAACATTACAATTGTATTTCCTCTCATCTTCTCATTCTTGTTTTCTTTCTCACAGGGAGCACACAAGTCTTCTCCTTATCCATCCATCCTGAATCCTCCTCTGTCAATAACGACTTCAGTTTCTATGTCTGTTTTATGAAATCACCTCAAGGATAGGGCTGGGCGATATGGCCTAGATATAATATTGCGATATTTTTAAGCTATATCGTGTTACATGGTATATATCGTGATATTTTCAAATAACCTTTTAAGCACTTCATAAATGCTTGATTTAACCCTTTGATGCATACAATCACACCGATATGATGATTCTTGTAGTCCCTGCAGCATATGTCTGCACTAAAACCGTCTTGTTTATATTCATTACAAGATGAAGAAAGTGGTTTGAAGGCAATTACTCTTCAACTCCCAGTTGTCGGAGCTATGTCTTTTGCGATGTGATTGTTTACAGCGGCCGTAATTTCTTTCCATTTTGCACTTTTTTTGTCATATGGGATTGCTTGGGAAAGCGAGGAAGCCAGAGTCATTTGCTTCTGGGCTGGTTCTGGTTGCTTTGGTCGTGTTCTCGCTACCGTACTCACTTTGCTGCTTCAGTTCTTTCAATTAATTTTTTCAGTTCTTTCAATATATTCAGTTCATCCTTCAGTCCAAGTGGACGTTTGTGCCAAATTTGAAGAAATTCCCTCCAGGTGTTCCTTAAATATTGCGTTCACAAGAACGGTCCGGTCAGAACAGGCTAGCTCACGGCTGCCACTCTGCACTGCCCTTATACGGCAGTTACAGCTGATAACGCTTTCCCGACCAACGGCATTGTCATGGAAGCATAGCGCCCAGCCTCCGGTCCCCCCTCAGCTAAACACTGTTAGCTCTGTCAGCACTGCTTAATGCACTGTTAGCACTGTTAGCACAATCAGCTGCGAGCCACCCACTCAGCCGTCGCCATGTTGAGAGCTGTGTGGAGGTAATAGAAATGCACCGATCAGACTTTTTCAGTCCCCATACCGATAGCGATACCTGGGCTTAGGGTATCAACCGATACCGAGTACCGATCTGATACCAGTGTTTAATTAATAAGCTGTATGCTTCACTGTGTGGAAGTGACTGGGATCATTCTTTTATGTGTAAGGTGACATCAGGCTGGACTTATACATTGCTTTCCTAACTTTGTAAAACTAAATATAACAAACAAATATATAGATATAAATTTACTGAATTATTATTTATTATTAAAATAATAAATTGTACACCAGAAACTTGGTAAAAGATCTTCAATATGTAATGCTTTTTAATGCTACATACAACAAAAAGGTCAAAACTTAAGCAGGAATCAAAAATCCAGTATAGAATGTATATAGTATATTAAAGGGACTGTTTGTAACTTTGTACACGTATAAATCATTGCGGGTCGGTGTCTCATACGAGCTCGCGTGTGGCTACGCTGTTAAGATAAGACTCCAACACAAACTACACGGAAGCACCGTAACCACAAAGTTGTATCTAGTGAAGCCCGTCTGTTAAACTGTGTCAACTCTTCCTGCTCCAGCCCCCCCCGACCGCGGCCAAAAGATACAGGAGAGACCGTAGCTTTGGTCTCTAGGGCCGGAGTTTCTACTCTGCTTGCCTTCACTCACACTCCGCGCTCGATCTCACTCTTTCGCTCCACGCTCACGTGCATGCGCGCACACTTCACACTGCAGAAGAGTTAGTTTAGCTCTGAGAATATCTAGTGAACGTGAAGTGGACGTTTGTGCAGAAATAACTGCTGCAGCTCCTCCAGACCAACAGAGGTTTCCCGTGTCTTGTGAAGTGACGGTGTGTCGCCTCACTGTGTTGATTGATGCTCGTTCATGTCTATGTAGAGCGAGCACAAGCGCGAGCAACAGAACGCTGACTTTCGTTGACTTAATGGCCACAGGTGTCGCTGTTAACAAGACATTTCTGATTCTTACAAACAGTCCCTTTAACATAGAATTGAATTGGATAGATCGAATTTAACAGATCAGCCCATTGTCACGGATTAATTCTTAACCGATTATTAACCGTTAACCGGCAAAGTTTTTGCCTTGCATGCAGCGGTGCGCCAGCGAGCACAAGATTCACCGTCCGGGTGCGTTAACTTATCGGTATCCTCGATATCCAATCCGGTATCGGAGCATCCCTACTTTAATTATAAGTTTAGCTCCACGCAATTAAACAGCAAGAGCTTCTTTCAAGATTCTCAATTTTGCACCAATGTTCAGCATTCACACACAGAGAAATCCATCATAGAAGACGTGGGAGACCAATTTTGCACCCAAAGGAGCCTCTTCAAAAGCCTTATTATAATTTGAACAACTGGGAACAGCACGCTGTGACATTGTTTCTTCTCTCTCTACAATCTTATCTTTTCTCTACTGGAAGCTCAGTGCTTCATCACATTCAATCCATCCACCTACACAGACACTGAACACCAGACAACAAGATGCTGAGAACGATTTTGAGAGGCATTCAGGGAAATTAAGTGAAAGTGACTTTAAACTTAACACGAGATGTACTTCACTGATGGATTAGATGAAACAGCAAGATTTAATTCTAAGATTTTTTTTTTTGATTTAGGAATTTAACTTAGAAGCTACTTGATAATTTATTCAAATTTTTTTGAGGATTGCAAAATATGTATAGTCAACACACAGTACATCTAGCAGTTGCAGAGTTGTGTGTAAAGATTAACAGTAATAAATCTAGCTAAAAGATAATTGTACATTCTTTAAGAGGACCAATTTGAGTTTTAGACCTTAAAAGTGTTGGCATTTTTGATGAGAAAGAACATTTTGGTCTTTACGCACTTTTTGAAGTGGCTGTTTGAGAGTTAAAGAACAGAAAACTGTCTCAATTTAATACTGATTCCTCTATATGACCTACAGAAGTAAACGAGACCATCAGCGAGGAGGTTGGCTATTCCTACATAGTTATTCTTAATGCTTGTCATTGGTGCCATCGAGTCGGATCAAAATCAGACGAAATTATGTAGGTTCACCAGATACTCCTTCAGTTCAGCCTCCAGCAGGGCCTCCAGCAGGGCCTCTAGCAGGGCCTCTAGCAGGGCCTCCAGCAGAGTCTCCAGCAGAGCCTCCAGCAGGGCCTCTAGCAGCGCCTCTAGCAGAGTCTCCAGCAGGGCCTCTAGCAGGGCCTCTGGCAGCGACCAGCCCGCCGGATACAGACCCAGATCAGGCTTTGCTGCCGCCTTCGACCTGCAGTCAGAGCTCCGGCGGGAGGTGGAGAGGTCCGGGCCTGGCAGCAGCGGCTCCTCCTCTGGCCAGGAGCAGAGCTTCATCTCACTGCTGGAGGCCCAGGCCGTTTTGCTGGACCCACTGAAGGGAAAGGAGGAACGGGAGAACCAGAACCAGGACTGAGCCTGGCAGAAAGTCAGACCATGTTGCAGTAAAATGAGAGGTTTTCTAAAGGGAGTCTGGTGCTCGGAAACTGGGGCTTCTCCATCTCCCGCTGGAGCTCTGAGCTATATAGCCAATCTTCTCGCCGATGGTCTCGTTTCCTTATGTAGTAATTTAGAGACATCAGTATTAAATTGAGACGGTTTCATAACCAGTTAAAAGTTTCTCACTGTAAGTTTAAGTTTAGATTTAGTTTTTAGGTATGTGTAGTTAGGGGCTAGAGGATGCATTTTGTCAGTGGGGGTCGTCATAAGTGCAGAAATATTGTGTAACATTTTGTACAACCAAAGACACTACTCTCTTCTTGCATCACAACAAGGCTCACGGCTGAGGAGTTTGGAACATAGCACGTATATATGTTCAGAAGCGGTTGAAATCCAAAGCGGTAAAAGCAAATTAATCAAAGAATCAGGAGGCTTTCTGAAGGCATCTGAGGAAAACCACCAGCTAACAGCAAATAATAATACAGCAAAGCTAATTAAATCCAGTAATTAATACGGACATAAATTCAAAGCACTGCAGTGCTCGGAGGAACCGTGAAATAAATCAGAACAAAACAAGTTATAAGACAACAAAACTTTCTGGGGCACAATTAGAGATGCAGCAGAGAAGCAATAAACAGTAAAGAAAAAGGAAACACAGCCATCCCTGATGAAAGAAACCACTAATGCTGTTATTATTGTTATTCAGGGAAGATCTGCTAAACACGTTTGCTGTTTCTTTTTTTTTCTTTTTTATTTCATTTAATTATTTAATCGATCTATCGTTTTCCTGCTGTTTATCCAGGGCCAGGTTGCATTAATCTAATAAATAAAATCATCAGGAATTATTATTCTATACTGCTGGGAAGTAGTGAAATCATTCTAGTCCATATCATCCCTTCTGGTTTTCCATCATACTTTGGCCTGTATGATCGTATTAAATTGCATTCTATGTGGTATTAAACAGGTCTTTAATTTAACTTGGTAAAACCTGAACATGCATCTCTCAGCAGACTGTCAGCCTCAGGTTACACAGACACATCTGGAAATGAAAACTCCACAGAGAGAAGCTGTGAGATCTCATAGATCTCTCCAATAATGAGTCTGTGACACATCACTTATACAATGCATTAACTCTCAACCTGACAAAGAGATATCATATCACTACTTTCCACATTCTGCATCCTGGGAAAAGTCCTACATTTCCCAGTGTATTCTCCACCACAACAGAACAGGCATGCCCTTGTTTATACAATACATCTCTTTACATACCTACTTACACTCATACTTATTAGCAGGTTCAGTCTTGCTCAAGGGCAACATTTGTACATAAGGAGCTGGGGATCAAACCACCAACACTCTGAATAACGCAGGGCTCCAGACTAACCTTTTACACTGGTAGCATACATTACATTTAAGTGCATCAGCACCAGTTTTAATTTTGGTCTTCAAACAAAAATGCTTATTAGTTTTAGTCACATTTTAGTCATTTTTATCCTTCCTAGTTTTAGTCGACGACAACTCAAAATGTTTTCGTCACCAAACAGTCATTAGATTTTAGTCAAAATGTTTTCTCTCTTAATTTTGTCAACTATTTATTTTTTTACTTAATCTAAATCCTGTTTAGTCATCAGATTATATTGAACATTTCTGTCATTTTAATCAAATTTATTTCACATTAAATTTGATCTTATCATTATCTGATGAGAAACACAGGTTGAATGATCAAGAATGCAAAATGTAGGTGCACACCGCGTCTCCTGGCGCTGCAGTAATACATTTTAAGCCTCACCTTTTTTGTCAGTAACCACAGACATTTGTAATTTCTTAACACATTATGTAAATTGTTGATTGTTAACAGGACTAAAGGTGCAGATAAATGTTTTTGGAGTCAGATGAGGCCATCTCCGCAGACAATCTTGGATCAGAAGGCCGCTGGAAGTATACAGGGTCTGAGGAGCCAATGCTGCAGCGCGCACCACATGTCATGTGACAAGGAACGACCAATCACAGCAGGCAGATATCTTTTCTTTCTTCCGTGAATATTAGTCTACCGTAAATATGTGGAGGAGAAGTTGATCATTTTGAGCAGGACTACCCAGACCCTTTCTGTCCGGGGACGGTTGAAAGGTCAGTCAAACTTACAGAGAAATGGATACTGTGAGGGATTCACGGTGCTGTAAATGCATTTATCTTTGTTTTGTCTTTATTTAGTTTAGTCAGTGCGGCTTCCTGCTAAATTACCGCAACTTTTGGTTGCTTAGTAACGGCAGGCACGACAGGAGCGCAACCTCCCAAGCACATTGGAAAGAAAGAAAGCGGCACAGCTGGCGTTTTCTAGACGTTTTTAGGCGCGGCATGTGTACGGCCCCAAAGAGAGATCCGCTCAGAGCAGATCACCTTTTTGGCGATCATCGGAGCAGAAAAGAAACCTGCAGTTAAGTTGTCTTGTGGTTTTAAATGTAGCCTATAGTGTCACACACAGACTTTTTGCCCTTCCCAATTGTGAAATGAATCCGAGCAGGATTAAGCATCTCACTGGGGACCAGGGAGACAGGTGGGTTTGTGATTTGCGTGAGGTCGGTCTGGTCTGGGCCGCTCAGGGCCACAGACAGGTGTAATGGGACCAGAACATTTTTCTTGATGAAAAAAAACCCAACAGTTTTCTTAATTTGAATTATCGGTATGTTTTATGGTTGTGATGTCGCTCGAGGAGGAGTACAGGGCGCGGTTTCACACAGACCTGCTAAATGTCAGGCGCACCGGTGCGACAAATGAAAATATGTAGTCGCACTTGACATATTTTTGGGCGCATGTGCAACCAAAATGGTCGCACTCTGGAGCTCTGGATTAATGGCCAACCTGTTGCATCACCTGAGCTGTACAACAGTCACCCTATTCTTAAATGTTACAGCGTTTATATTAGCTACTTACTGTACGGTATCTGGAGAAATAGGAAAAGTAAACCACCACACAAAATTGAACTAAAACCACAGCATACATTTGCTAATAGCTTTTTCAAGCCTTTAAGGAATCATTTTGCTTTTTCCTCAGAGAAAAGAAGTGTAAAGAACACCTAAACGAACCTGCAGCACCAAATGAGTAAAACAGGAAATCAATGTTTCTGGCAGCTCGAAGGCACATTTTTGTTCACATTTTAGCCATTTGGCTGCCGGTCTCTGAGCCGCTGAACACACAGTGACTCTTTCATGTTGTAATAGCGGAAGGCGATTAAACACAGAGTGACTTTATGGCCCTGCGGGGCAGCTCGCTTCACACACTGACTTCCATGAATCTCATCACTAGCGGCTCACTTATTTGCTGCTCCGGCTAACAAGTCATCAGAGCGCCATCTGTGGCTGTTCAAATTTGTATTTCTATTTTGTTGTTATTTAGTACCATCTCCAGGATGAACAGTGAGCTGTCTGCAGAGGGGGAAGGAGATGTGAAGGCTGGGATCCCTCCACCTCTGCAGTCCTAACTTATTATGCTGCTGTGGTTTATGGTCTGTGCATGATGAGCGTGCTGCTGGGTCAGGCCGAGCGAGATGGACAGATAAGCAGATACAGAAAGAGAGAGCGAGAATGGTCAAGGCAAAGAAAGACAAATGAAAACTAAATAGGAGAGACAGCAGAAAACACTGATTGCAACAAGAACTGCACCAAAAGACATATTCATGTTGATCATTCAGTGTTGTCCACCTCTGACATGATAACAAGTCCATGTGAGAACAGACTGAAACCTGCAGATAATAGGGGTGTGACGATTCACTCAGCTCACGATACGATACGATACACAATATTGGGTTCACGATCTCGATACGATACAATATTATAACAATAATTTTAACAAAACTTAAATGATGAAAATATATGACTGAAAAAATAGCCTTTTATTCAAAAGACACAAAATGCAAAAGAATGCTGTTGTTTGCCCTTTAAATCCATTTTTTATGGTATCAGCCCTTCCTCCTGTCCTCTGTCAGTATTTGACACCCTGACATGAGAATGAGCTGAAGCTACGCAATGCGAGGTGTTATGGGTAACTGTCTCAGAGCCTCACAGATGAGCCGAGATGCACACCTACCAAACTGAGACTGTCATCCCAACGCAGTGGGTTGAGATGGCGTTATCAGCGTCAACCGCCGCATGAGCGTGGTGCAGAGCAAAAAAATATATACCGGTAGGTATAGAGACAAGAAAGGAAGGAGGAGGAAGGAGAAGAGGAAGAGTTGAGCAGAAAGAGCGACACAGCAGCAGGAGGGCAGAGATCAGGTTGAAGAGAGGAAAGAGAAAGATAGTGGGTATGAAATGAAATGGAGACAAATGTATTGGGAGGATAAAGAAGAGGAAAGAAGCTGACAGGAAACTAGAGGAAGAGAAAGACGAGTCAGAAAGGAGAGGGCTGAAAGTTTGCAGCAGATCTGAGTCAGAAACAGCTGGAGGGAAAATAGAGTATCAGACAGTAGATGTTTCTTTCATGGTGGAATAGAGGAAGGACGGATGAGGAACTATACTCTGCTGACAGAATATATTGTCTGTATTCGAAACCGCCTTCTACATACTACTGAGGAACGCAGTATGCAGTATACAGTATATACTGCAGTATACAGTATATACTGCATACTACTGCGTTCCTCAGCAGTATGCAGTGTGAAACTGAAAGTGATTTATTTTGCAGTATGCTAGGCCAGGTTATAGCCTTTAAACAAGCTCTTAAAGCACTGGACAAAAAAACTAACTTGTACCACTATTGCAATATCATCGAAAAATACAAATTAGATTTTTTTTGTTTGTGACCAATGTTTACTCTATAAGATACTGTATGGTTTATCTCCACCACCCCTTAAACAATTTATTCTAACAGCTCACGGTGAAGTGAGACAGCATCATCAACGAGGGGAGACGGTAAATATCAAACATGATCCACAACATTGCTTTTTCAGTTCCAGCAACTAAACAGTGGACTGATCTCCCTCCAGATATTAGAGGAATGTTAAAAAGGGTCACGTTGTCTCAGCAGGAATCTCTCTGACCTGTCAGAGGCTGCTCTTTACCTCTCCTCTTCTCTCTCCTCTTCCTCTCCTCTTCCCTCTCCTCTTCTCTCTCCTCTTCTCTCTCCTCTTCTCTCTCCTCTTCCCTCTCCTCTTCCTCTCCTCTTCCCTCTCCTCTTCCTCTCCTCTTCCCTCTCCTCTTCTCTCTCCTCTTCCCTCTCCTCTTCCTCTCCTCTTCCTTCTCCTCTTCTCTCTCCTCTTCTCTCTCCTCTCCTCTTCCTCTCCTCTTCCCTCTCCTCTTCCCTCGCCAGTCTGCTGCTCTGTAGCCGCTCTGTGAGCATCACTGGCCGTCTCTCCAGCGAGCTACGCCGGCGGGCCATTGTGGAGCTGTTCAACTCCAAAAAAGGCAGATAAACACAGATTCACGTTAATTTTTTAATAGACATTTGTGTTGTGATATTTAAACAAAACTATCCGTCAACAAGGAAATAAAAGCCTCTCGTCTACAGACCGGTCTCTAGAGAGCTCCAGCTCATAGCGGTCTGTGAGCGTGACTACCCTGCTGGAGAGGTGGCGACCCCGACAGGCGCTAGCTAGCTGTCACAGCAGTTTGTGGAGCTCCAAAACTCCGAAAATGTTGGAGCAAATGTTCGATTCGCCATCTAATATCGTAAAATTGCCAATATTCAAAATCGACGCAGTCGATTTCTCTCCTCAAAAATGTTCTGAAATGAATTTAGTGATGAAATAGCTACACAGAATGGAAAAAATGTGCCATGTTTGGCTGCTGCTGCTGTTGTGACCATAGCCGTTACTGCTCCAGCGCTTTGCATTGTGGGATACAGTAGGCGAGGTAGACTGGTCCGATGCATACTGGAGATTTTTTCCGAGTCAGTACGACATCCAGGTATTTTTGGCATACGGGAGATTTTGCTTTTCTTTGCATACTACATGCGAAAATTTGTCCAAATCAGTACATAGTCCTACTACTAGTATAGTATATTGTTTCAGATACAGCCACTGTATTCATATACACTCTACACTCTCTCCTCCTTCCTCATCTCCTCTATCCTTCCTTCATCTTGCCGATTGTCTCACTATCTTACAGCAATAGTTGTAACACTAAACTGCAGCAGTCAGAGATCAGTCTCTAAAACACTTTTTGTATGATTAGGCTGCACGTTTGTTTCTTTTTAAGCAGCTTGAAGGTTGGAAATCATCTTGTTCCACACTATCAGTATCATGTACTCTGAGTTAGTAAAAACCCAAGACTCCATGTTTTATAGTCACACCATCCCGGCAAATGTAAATATTCTTTGAGCATCATTTTATACACATTTCTTTAAAAATCCAGCCTGACATATTCCACTCCACTAGATTTCGAAATAGACTAGAAATAAAGATCTGCAGGTTTTAGCAAAGTTTGAGTGCACAGCATGAGTTTGTATTAACTATGGGGTTCAAGAGGTTGAAAGACAACACGGGTGGGTTTGAGGAGAGATGAGAAAAGGGAAAAAAGACACAGAAGCAGAGGAGAAGAGGAAGATGAAAATAGTATTCTGCACGAGTCACATTGTCTTTAACAGCAAAGGCAGGCAAGCCAAGAAACAGGAGGACAAGAGACCATTCTGTTGTGGAAGAGGAGAATAACACAGTGGAGGGATGGAGGACTTTTTCCTGCCATCTGTTTCGGTTACATAGCAGCATACATCACTGCCCTCTCTCTCCTCCTTTCATCCTGTTTCTCTCCTCTTGGATTTACCCCCCTTTCTCTCTTTCTCCTCCTCTCTCAGCCAGGGAAGCAAAACAGCAACGCCCCACTACAGTACTTATTCACACACTGACACAGCTTCAGACCTGAAACGACCACATGTTAATGTCAAAACAGGCCCTTAAGGGAATACAAACTGGTAATGTCAACCATTACACAATCAAACCAGCAACATCTCAGTCTCAAACACACCTCCCCAACCTGCAAAGAACCTTTTCCCTCACTCACACCTTCACACTCTGGCTGCTCTCTGGAGTGTGTGTGTGTGTGTGTGTGTGTGCGTGTGTGTGTGTGTGTGTGTGTGTGTGTGTGTGTGTGTGTGTGTGTGTGTGTGCGTGCGTGCGTGTGTGCGTGCGTGCGTGTGTATGCGTGAACGTGGCACAGTCCCAGGAAGCTCCTCATGCTGCATTGAGCACCAAATTAAGCAGAAAGAAAACAGATCACCTTGTTTTCTGCACACGGTGGATGAGCTGGCTTCTAATAGTGGAGACAATGCTTCTTTCAGCCCACAGAGGATACTAATACACAGCTGAGACCTTTCACTGCCAAACATCCAGCTGTGTGAATCACATCACATCACACACTGCACTCTGTGCAGCAGCAGCATCCTCAAATGCAGCTCTTCAGGAGGAATCCTGACCACAGTCAGTCTTCAAATATAGTCAAACAAACAAAGCAAGGACGTTGCTTAAAAAGTTCAAATACTTCTGTTTCTGCTTAACGTGACTTGTTAAAACTGATCCAGTTCTCATAATAAATACACCAAAATGAATTCCTTATTCACATCAAACTCTCCTTATTGGCGCTGATGCGCAACCAAGAAACACAAAACCCTTCAGATAACACAAAGCTCTGCACTTTCCCAGACTGATGGAGTAGTTCATGAGACAAACAGCTGAGATATCCCTGCATTCAGAGAGCAGGAGCTTTGTATTAGTCCAGGCAGTGGCACAGAAGGATGAAGCCCCCGTTTAAAGCCTCTCCTCCGGACTCACTCCGGACTCACTCCGTCTCCTCCTCCGGTAAAGAAAGTAAAGAAAAGCTCCCAGCCTGCTCACCTTCTCCTTGTCCGGTTGTCCCGTACGAGCTGGAGAGAAGCAGGACGACCTGAGCGATAATCCCAGCGACTCTTTTACTCCCAACATCCATGATGGAGAAGAGATGAAGGAGGCTGCTGGAGGAGAGAGACGGAAAAACCTCTCCTCTACACCTCCAACAGAGAGCTCCAAAAAACACGACTGGAGGGAGAGAGAGAGAGAGAGAGATAGAAGGGGTGAGAGAAAGAGAGAGAGGAGGAAGAGAGAGAGAGAGAGAGAGAAGGGGGAGAGAGGAGGGAGAGATAGAGAGGAGCGTGAGAGAGAGAGAGAGAGAAGGGGGAGAGAGGAGGGAGAGATAGAGAGGAGCGTGAGAGAGAGAGAGAGAGAGAGAGAAAGAGAGAGAAGGGGAGAGAGAGAGAGAGAGAGAGAGAGAAGGGATGAGGGAGAGAGAGAGAGGAGGAAGAGAGAGAGAGAGAGAGAGAAGGGGGAGAGAGGAGGGAGAGATAGAGAGGAGCGTGAGAGAGAGAGAGAGAGAGAGAGAGAGAGAAGGGGAGAGAGAGAGAGAGAGAGAGAGAGAAGGGATGAGGGAGAGATAGAGAGGAGGGAGAGAGAGAGAGAGAAAGAAGGGGAGAGAGAGAGAGAGAGAGATAGAAGGGGTGAGAGAGAGATAGGAGGGGTGAGAGAGAGATAGGAGGGAGAGAGAGAGATAGGAGGGAGAGAGGGAGAGAGAAGGGGAGAGAGGGAGATGGTTTTACATCACAGCTCCACCCTCAGAACCCTCCTCTTCCTTTAGTCCCTATGTACAGATGTACTGTATGTTGAATAAAGCCGTTTCTTAGAACCTCTCTGATGCCAGCTGCTCCTCCAGTTCTACATGTTCTCCTGCTGCTGACTAATAACCAGCTATTGGTCATCATGTATTGAGCTGAATGGTTAATAACTCACTCTAGGAGAGCTGTCCATCACAGCTTCTAGGTCGAACCGTCACCTACATGATGTCCGTAGCCTTAGCTAACCAACACAAATACACACCTGTAGCGTAGTAATGGCTAAACTCTTACTTGTTATTATCTCTGGAAAATTGCTACTCCTTTTGCCCAGTTTTAGCCTGACTAAACCTACGAATCAAACTTACCCACATAACGTGGAGGACTAGACTCCAGCTAAAGAGTTTGAACGACAAGTCCTCCCAAAGTTCTTAATAACTAGCTAGCCTACTGTGACTATTTAGCTAGCTCCTTTCAAACTAGCTGACGCTACTGACTTTGGCTGCGTCCTACATCTCGTACAGTGTTGTCAGATCTCACGGGAGAAACAAGCAACCAGGTCGAGAGAAACGATCCCAAAAGAAGGAACTCTCCCCCCAAAAAACGCCCAAAACTAGCGACCTTACCCACCTACCACAATGTGAGAGAGATAGGCGGCCACTTGATCACTTCATATTTATGCAAGAATTTATTTTTGATTGCATGCATTTCATCTCATTTTTGCATCTATTTTTAGCTTATAACTTCTTGTTAACTGACCAACACTTAGAAAAACAGCAAACTGCCGTCGAATCGTCCCCCACTTGAGGGCAGTCCAATCTTTAAGTCCGCTCTCTTTTCCCCAGTCTTTGTTGGACTTTTTGTTATATTTTGCCCACTTAGTACCTGGCGTTATTATCTAAACTCCATCAACCCCACGGAGATTTGTCTCACAACAACAACACAGAGTGGTGGCAGTGGTGGCAGTGGTGGCAGTGGTGGCAGTGGTGGCGGCGGCGGCGGCGGTGGCGGTGGCGGTGAGCATCTGTGTTGTTTATGGATCCTGCAACAGGGCAAACTAGACCGGTATAGAGGAGAGACAGCCCAAATAAGCAACTACACTTTAGAAACAAGCCCACTACCAATATTTGAAAGCAACTTTTAAGAAAAACAAGCCCAAAGTCGCTTATGATAAGCAGACTTGGCAACTATGATCGCATACTATGCACTATACACTCAATATGTGTGCTATCGTTCAACATACTTGTGTGAATAAACAGTAGTATGGATCTTTTCCGATGCACTGAGCAGTAATTTACGTCGTCACTTCCTGAGAGCCTCCTTTACCGGTTGGAGACATGTAACCATGGTAACCTGTGCCAACCTCATATGACCAAAACGACGATTTGTGAGAATCAAAGTCTGAATTAATTTAAAATATATATTATGTCTAGCAAAGTGAAATACTATACTTAGTTAAATTGGGGCATTATTGATGTGACAGAGTTGTCCGTCAAGTCCATTATGAACGTTGTCATAACTACTGCATTGCATTGTGGGATATTTATGCCACCGTGGTGTCAAGCGTTGCATACTGTAATATTTCACCAGAAATAGTATGCAATACGTGTACTACCTGTTTTATACTAAGGTTTCGGACATATTGGTTTGCGTCCGAAATTCATAATTCCCACAATGCAGTGCAGTAGGGAGGACAATGTTCAAATCGGACATTGACGGACAGCTCTGTAAAATCAATAACGCTTCAGTTTAACTGTAAGATTTTACTTTGCTAGACATAATATATAACTTAAATTAATTCAGACTTTGATTCTCACAAACCGTCGTTTTGGTCACAGGAGGTTGGCACAGGTTACCATGGTCACACATCTCCAACCGGCAAGGAGGCTCTCGGGAAGTGACGACGTAAATTACTGCTAAGTGGGTACGAAAAGATAAATAGGCTACTGCTGTTTATTCACAAAAATGTACGTTGAATGATAGTACACCTGTTGAGTACGTAGTGCACAGTATGGGATTTTGGATGAAGCCCTAGTTTCTATGCAAGAGCCATTTTGTGTAGCGCAACCCGTTTGAATTGCGCAAGCGCAAGAGCTGTTATTAATCACCTCAGCCAAATCTTGGCAAGAAAGAAAATAAGCATATTTTCCCCAAATACCATAAATATTTAGTAATCCTTGCTACTAAGGTGCAGACTCTTTTCATTTAGACTCTATTATGTGTCTTCTTGTTATTGAACCTATACAACCGCTCCTGCTTCTAGAACTCTTAATGATGCCCTCCACTTTGAATCTAACCAGAAATGATGCACTCAAGGAGCAACATGGCTGCTGTCAGTTACTTCCCCTCTATCCATGACAATACAGAAGAAAACCAGACAATCTGGGCTCCTTTTGACCCCAAACCAAAAGAGCTGAACTCTCCGACCATCAGTTCCACTGAAGACTCTTCTAATAAAGATTGCAAATCCGGCGCTGGTCAATACAGCTCAACCACTTGGCAGAAAGGAGTTCAAGCAGCCTTGACGACATCGGGCTGTTTGGCAGTGCCTGATTACAGACCTCTGGAAGTCTTCAGTGCCACAGCAGAGGATCCCGGTTCAGCCTCATGGAGCGAGGTGAAAGAAATGTGTGAACTCTCCATCAGGATGAAAGAAATCGAGTTACGCAGCATGATGGGAGAAACTCCTTGCATCTCGCTGAGTAAGTACATATGATAATAATTACCTGTGCTGCTATTAGACAGTTTAATAGCCCACTCTAGAGTCAGGGGAGGCAATAGAATTGGATGTTGTGCATTTTTTAATTCCATCAGTATAACTATATCATTCAGTCATGATCAATAAAATTAGAAAGCTTTACGATCTCCCCAGCTCTTTTGAGTCTGCTTCTCAGGACAAATTACATTCATACAAGTCAAGAGATTTTGGCAAAAGTAAGCGTTTCTTCATATACAATGTTTTATTTTAACCATGTACGCTTATGTTTCTTTCATTCTCTCTCTGTCTCTCTTCCAGATAAATGTCGGAGCGACATCGAATGGTACAAGCAGACGAAGAGAAAACCAGTGTGAAAGACAAGAAGACATTATTTTGAATATGTCTTGTTCACTTCTTGTTTATTTTAATGAATGAATACTTGACAACAGTCTTCTAAACTATCATCAAACTATCTCAACTTTTTAAAGTTTTCTCAGTTATCCAGCATGGCAATAATAACGTGTTAACACAAATCGCACATTATCTTTTTAACGTTTTTTTCTGAAAATTCTGTCAATATTTGCATGTATGACATTTGAATGGAAACTTGGCTCTTGGCCTTTAACTCAAGAGTGAATGTGCTTTTAATTACGACAGGTGGGTCAAAGCAACAAGGAATTAATACACAGCAGGAGTTTCAGACCAATTTGTGTATCACAGAACCCGCCTGGGGACGAGGTTATGTCATCATGTTCAACTGATCAGGTCCAGCACCGAATATTAACTGAATACATTTATGAGAGAAGCTTTTGGTTGTATTCATTGGACGGTCAAGATAAAAGCGGTGAAAACAGAGAGGAGAGGGGAAGACGTGCAGAGAGAGTCAGCAGGGGAATCTGATAATGAAAACCTACTGAGTATAGACAGCAGGGGAGTCCGATGATAAAAAAAAACTGTTGAGAGCAAACACAGTGGGGGAATCAGATAACACTGAAGCCAGACTCTGCGAGAAACAAGGGATCACACCGTGCACTAACACACACACTCAACATGAGCGTCACACACCTCGGTGGCCTGCAGACACCGCACACAGAGAAACCAGCTGGCTCTTTAATGTTCAAATCAGACGGGTGACAAGCTTTAAAATAATGTGTACCTGAGATACGTAACAACACACCGAGAGGGAAACAGCAGGCTTCTGATTGCAGGAGGGATTTGAAACGTAATAATAAATCCTGAGGGGTCAAACCCACACACAGCAGGAGAGTTAAGCTTGATTTATGATTGGCGCATTCGTGAGGGTCGCAAGTACGGACTGCCAAAGTGACATCACACCATCAGACAAGGCCTCTTCATTGGTGTTCTGTGCGACCACCATTGGACCTTATTTCTGTAAAAAATATCAACGGTAGTTAACGGCGAGAGACAAATAATCTTTTGATCCTGTTTGAATTGCACCAGGAATTACACATATGATGTTTATCAATTTAAAACATAATTTTGTAATTCAAGAAAGTCTCAGTTTGAAGTATCAGAGTGTGAAAATACGTAATTAGAAAGACTACACACCCTAAAGTCTTGTAAGTGACGTCTCTCTGTCTGAAGCTACGATGTCTGTGTGTTTCCTACTGGGATGAACTCACACCAGCAACAGGTCGGATCGTTCTCTCTCTTCCTGGCTGATAAAAAGACCAGGAGTCTGATAAAACACATCAGGTGAGATAATGTTTCATTTGTGCGAGGAGCATAGCTAAGTAAGCTAGCTAGCTAGTGTTGGTGACATGCACTCACCGGCCACTTTATTAGGCACACCTGTTCAATTACTTGTTAACACAAATAGCTAATCAGCCAATCACATGGCAGCAACTCAATGCATTTAGGCATCTAGAGGTGGTGAAGACGACTTGCTGAAGTTCAAACCAAGCATCAGAATGGGGAAGAAAGGGGATTTAAGTGACTTTGAACGTGGCATGGTTGTTGGTGCCAGACGGGCTGGTCTGAGTATTTCAAAAACTGCTGATCTACTGGGATTTTCACGCACAACCATCTCTAGGGTTTACAGAGAATGGTCCGAAAAAGAGAACATATCCAGTGAGCGGCAGTTGTGCGGACGGAAATGCCTCGTTGATGTCAGAGGTCAGAGGAGAATGGGCAGAGAGGTTCGAGATAATAGAAAGGCAACAGTAACTCAAATAACCACTCGTTACAACCAAGGTATGCAGAATACCATCTCTGAACGCACAACACATCCAACCTTGAAGCAGATGGGCTACAGCAGCAGAAGACCACCCGGTACTAGCAAGGTGTACCTAATAAAGTGGCCGGTGAGTATATTGTGCGAGACGAGAGATGTAGTTCACTGAGCAGTGTCACACCAAACTAAATGATACCACGACAAACCTCAACCCACTGTGACTTTCTGGACTTGAAGAATTATCTTTTAAATTGACAAACTTAATCACATGTGTGATTCATGGTGCAATTCAAACGGGATCAAAAATATATTTGTCTCTCGTCGTTGACTACCGTACATATTATTTTCTGATATGAGGTCCCATGGGGTGCACTGGAAGGGGCGAGACTTTGCCTCTTTAAGCTGCTTTCTTGCAATGTTTTTTTTTTTTTACTTGCCATTTCCATTTGTCCTTCGTCGCCCCTTCACCTGGACCTGCCTATCTGGACCTACCAGTAAACTTCTGTACCTTCATAAATCACTGAACTGACCCTGCCTGCTGTCTATGTTACCTGTATTCACTGCTTTGTGACATTACCAGCAGCTCTGAAACTCACTAGTTAACATATTCGGTCCCATTTGTTTAATCCTGCTGTTTTAGGAGGAGATGTGTTGTGACTATTGTTGTGTTATTTCCTAGCAAACAACAGCTAGGCCTCACTAGAAGAGGGGGTCTAACAGTATGACCCGGCACTTCCAGGTGACACTCTGTTCTCACTTTGAGTTTGTGCTCAGGGGATTTCGGTTTTGTTTTGTTTCGTGCTCTCTCTTAAATCTTTTGTCGTCAATATACTTCCATAAAAACATGTTTTTATTTGATTGAGCACTCATTCAGCCATTGACTCCCAAAGGGTCCCTCACTACTAAACAGCCAAGTTAGCCGGTCAAAGCTGTCATTATATTTTCAAACGGTAATCCCTGTGGAGAGGCAACACGGTACTTCTGAACAACATCATCAACAATGGAGCATTTCTTTTGTTTCTTTTTGCCATGGTAACTTCCAAAACAGCCGAACAGACTCTGAATTGACTCAAAGGAGAGCAGCATGAGTATGAGCTGAGAGAGAGAGAGAGAGAGAGAGGCAGGTTTGAGTGTGAATAAAACTGATCCTGGTTTAATCTCTGTATAGAGCCTCTTCCATTTAGTTTGTAGTAGTTCATTTTCACACACTTTACCGTGTTTAACAGCAAATTTGGGCACATTTTTTTCATACATAATGAGGGAAAGCTGAATATTCATGTACAAACAGTGTGAATATTTGAGGAAAACATTGACTCAGGATTTGTTAGTAATTCTGTGTGACTCTCTGGATAAATATTGATAAGAATCACAAGTTCTCATTTGGTGTCTGATCCTGTTGTCAATAATCTTATCTGTCACATGCTTGTTTCTGAAAGATAAGAGCCTTCTCTAACATATGAACAGCATGGAGGGAGGTTGTAGTGTGTTCACTGTGCTAACATTTTACAATAAATTATTCTATCTGTCGTTAATTTCGACAACAGAATAAAGGTCAGGTCATACTGGGATTGGTGAAATTTCATGGCAAATTCTATTTTTCCCACTGGAATCGCCATGATCTGTTAATTTTGGTGAATTTTGACCCATAATGGAAGGAAGCAATCTTGACAATGACCAAAATCAGTCCAAAAGAGAAGAAGCTATTATATATTATAGCTAAACTATATTGTATTATTATTAGGGCCGTCAATCAATTAAAATAGTTAATCGTGATTAATCACACATTTTTTATCTGTTCAAAATATACCTTAAAGGGAGATTTGTCAAGTTGATACTTGTCATGTTGTCATGTTGATACTCGTATCAACATGGGAGTGGGCAAATATGCTGCTTTATGCAAATGTATGTATATATTTATTATTGGAAATCAATTAACAACACAAAACAATGACAGATATTGTCCAGAAACCCTCACAGGTACTGCATTTAGCATAAAACAATATGCTCAAATTATAACATGTCAAACTGCAGCCCAACAGGCAACAACAGCTGTCAGTGTGTCAGTGTGCTGACTTGACTATGACTTGCTCCAAACTGCATGTGATTATCATAAAGTGGGCATGTCTGTAAAGGGGAGACTCATATCTTGAGGTCAGAGGTCAAGGGACCCCTTTGAAAATGACCATGCCAGTTTTGCCTTACTTAAATTTAGCAAAAGTTTGGAGCGTTATTTAACCTCTTTCGTGACAAGCTAGTATGACATGGTTGGTACCGATGGATTCCTTAGGTTTTCTGGTTTCATATGATGCCAGTAGCTTCACTCTAGCTTTTGAACCCGTTGCAATCTCCGAAAGATCGATTGCATTCATGCGTTCAAGAAATTAATGGCGTTGAAATGATTTGCGTTAACGCGTTATTATTGCCATGCTGGATAAATGAGAAAACTTTAAAAAGTTGAGATAGTTTGATGATAGTTTAGAAGACTGTTGTCAAGTATTCATTCATTAAAATAAACAAGAAGTGAACAAGACATATTCAAAATAATGTCTTCTTTATCTGGAAGAGAGACAGAGAGAGAATGAAAAAAACATGAGCGTACATGGTTAAAATAAAACATTGTATATGAATAAACGCTTACTTTTGCCAAAACCTCTTGACTTGTATGAATGTAATTTGTCCTGAGAAGCAGACTGAAATGAGCTGGGGAGATCCTAAAGCTTTCTAATTTTATTGATCATAACTGAATGATAGTTATACTGACGGAGTTAAACAAATGCACAACATCCAATTCTATTGCCTCCCCTGACTCTAAAGTGGGCTATTAAACTGTCTAATAAAGCATAAAAAATATGCTCAAATCTTAACATGGCAAACTCATCCACTTTTGTTTAACCTCTTCTGTCTGAGTAGAAGAAGAAACCTTTATTTGTCATAGTACATACAGGTACATACATGAAATTGGACATCTGCATTTAACCCATCTTAAGTCTTTTTAGGCTGCTGTAAGCGCCCGGAGAGCAACTTGGGGTTTAGTGTCTCTCACCCAAGGACACTTCGCCATGCAGTCTGTAGGCACCGGGGATCAAATCGCCGACCTTGTGGTTAGAGGACAACCCACTCTACCTAAAGAGGAATGGTTCACAGACAGTCCCGTTAGCAACTAAGCTAACAAACATCCTAACAGACAGTTAGGGAGCGGTTAGCATGCTTTTCTCCCGGTTAATGAAACTCGTCATTGAATGTAATGATGTACAGAATGAAACAGGAGAGTAAACTGAAGAGTACAGAGGAAATGGAACGAAGCTCAAAGAGATATTGTGATTGGCTAAAGCTAGCATGTGCTGAGCTTGTTAGCGGTTAGATCACCAACTACAGCAGTTCACCAACTAGCCCTGCTAGTAGTCCCTCCGTCACTGAGCCTCTAGAACCACATACTGTGGTCGTTTGTTGAATGTGTGCCACTTTCTGGTGGGACCAGGGCTTTAGTCTAAATTCTCTGACTGAAAGTGGTTCCAATCATCCAGCAGTGTACTGTGGCGGGTCAAAGCCACCGTGAGCTGTCAGTAGAACAGATAATGGAGTAAACCGAAGCATTAAAGGCTCAAAGTGACTGTGAGTTGTTCCTGAGCCGCTGCCTCGTCTTTTTTATGTCCACGCTTCTATTAACTGTTTGTTGAGTACCAGATGGAGCGGGCTGTTGATCGCTGCACTCTGACTCTGCTTTATATTCACAGCAGCAGCTGCAGGCTGCTGGAGGCCTGCTGCCCGACCGGCCGGCCAGTTGGCTGAAACAGAAAAGACACTCAGAGTTTCTTAGAGAGCAGAGCAGAGATCAAGCTGCTGGAAGCCAGAAAAGAGGCAGAGAAATCAATGACTTTCAGAGAGAAGTCAACTGATCTGTGTACAGTACACTGGTACAAATGATTGGAATGAGAGGTTCACCCTTCTGTCGGCTCTTAATTAAAGACCCATTTAAGCCAAACAGCGCTGAGTTATGCAGCGTCTATTCTAGAAAGAGCTCATAAAGCACAACAGAAGAAATGTAACTGTAAATGTTTAGAGCTGGAGTTTGACCATAATGATAGAATATGTCCACACTTAGTCGGCTTAAACCGAAGACCTATCTTTTTCTTTCCATGTTATTCTTTCTTCCGCACAAAGTGGGCATTCTGGACCTGGAATTCTGGAAATCTCCCTTTAAGGTACAATTGAATTGATACAAAAATGTGTGATTAATTTGTGATTAATCACGATTAACTATGGACAATCATGCAATTAATCGCGATTAAATATTTCTAATCGATTGACTGCCCTAATATAAAGTACTGCTTATGTCTAAAATCTTTTATACATATTTTGAGACCTACCTACAAACAGATTCAAATTCCTTTATGTGTCAATATACTTGACAAAAAAAGTTGATTCTGATTTTAGGCGGCATGTCGGATTGGAACTGGAGAGAAATGAATCGATTAGTTCAACTATTAAATCAACCGCAAACTATTTTGATAATCGATCAATCGGTTTGAGCCGTTTTTTAAGAAAAAAAAATTCAAACTCTTTGATTCCAGCTTCTTAAATGTGAATATTATCTGGTTTCTTTACTCCTCTATGACAGTAAACTGAATATCTTTGAGTTGTGGATAAAAGACTTTTGAGGACGTCATCTTGGGCTTTGGGAAACACTGATCAACATTTTTCACCATTTTCTGACATTTTATAGACCAAACAACTAATCGATTAATTAAGAAAATAATCAACGGATTAATCGACAATGAAAGTAACTGCTAGTTGCAGCCCTATTTCAGATTTTACTCAACTCCGTCTGGATATATTCTTCATCTGGAGCTCCTGCTGACATATTTACATTGTTGTTACTACTGAGCAAAATAATCATTCTTTACGTTCTTGTCAAATGGATTGCGATGTTCCCTGGAGATGCCTCAGTTCCATGCTGGTGGATGAGCCAGACTGTAGTGTGTGTGTGTGTGTGTGTGTGTGTGTGTGTGTATGTCAGTATTTCACATATGTACACCTCCTTGTTTATATCTGACCTCCAGAAAGGTCATGGCATTGCCCTGCAGCTTTATCAAAAACACATGAATGTAGAGGAGCAGGCTGGAGGAGCCTGTGTGTGCTCTCTCACATAGCCAGTTTCAATGTAAAGTGTCCTTGTACTTGATACTTAAAGTCGATTTGAAAAACATTCCTGCAGCCATCAGGAAGATTTGTAGTGTCTCATACTTAACTGTGTCACAACAAAATATATATTTGAATTACAGAGAAATAGCACTATATTAAAATCACTTCATATTTTTAAATAACATGATTTCGATCCTGTTTTCACAGACTGGGATCAATTAAAGCCCGTAATTCTGTTCCATAAACATATGAATGAAGGTATATTTTAATATATTTCCATTTTGATGCAATTGACACCATTTGAGCCTTCTTTCTGCAGATCTTCAGCCTTTTTTCTTTCAGTTTTATTCAGAGTTCATTAATTTATTCATGTAACACATTTTATTTTGGCAGAGCAGCACAGAATGTTCCCCACTGGGCTTCAGCGTCCCGGAGTCATGCTGTTTGCTGCCAACACATTTTAATAAATGTCAAATTGGGTCTGTTTCTAGTTTCATGTCTCTTTTTAATTTAACCTTCAATTACAGTTGTTAAACGGACGGAGTCTCTCTAAAGAGGACAGACCTGCAGAGACATTTAAACTCTGAGACCTCAAATCCAAGACTCTGTGTTTTACCTGGTTAGAAAGAATAGAAAGTGAGCTGACCAGACCTCTGCAGCCCGCTTCCTCATCTCTGTTTGAGGCTAGCAGCTCACAGCTACATTAGCCACTGCTTGAAGTACACACCCGTATACACCCGTATTTCCAACCGAACTGCCACAGGGTACTTTTTATTTTATTTTTGACAATGTTACAGGACTGCAGTACCAAATCGGTGGAGAACTCTTTTAAAAGGTTATTAACAAGTTATTAAAAGTGAGTGGAGAAAATAAAGATATTTTCATCGCTTAAAAAAATAAACCTTTGAAGTGAGATCAGAAGTTTTGCTTTACAAATGTAAGATATCCTTTAATAATAACAATAATAATAATAAAGCCTGATAGTTTGGGTGTTTTGAAGTGGGGTTGTATGAGGTACTTATCTATAGTAGGTGTATTACCTACAGTAGATGACGGTCAGCGTGCCCCCAGTTTGGAGAAACAGACAGGAGCAAAGCAATACAGTGCTGTGGCTTTTAGCCACTGAAAAGAGAGGCTCACCTAAAAAAATCGTTATCCGTTTTAAATGTACGTTATATTTAGAATTTTTTCACTACTTCATCTTGCCTTCAGGTAGCCATTTCATTGGGAAACTGAACTGAAAGTGAAACTTATCTATGCTCTCTCCAAAGCCAGAAGGCTCAGATGACAAAAACAGTCTACATGTAGATATGTTTCACTTTCAGTTCAGTTTGCCATCGGAAAATATTCTAAATAAATCATACACTTAAACCGATATACATTTTTTAGGTGAGCCTTTGTTTTAGGTGGCTAAAATACATTTTTCTGCCGTTCCCGTCCACAAAACTGTATTGCTTTGCTTCTGTGCTCCTGTCTGTTTCACCATGCTGGAGACGCGCCGACTGTCATCTACTGTAAGTATTACACCTACTATGGATAAGTACCTCATACAAACCCACTTCAAACACCTGTACTATACCTTTAAAGGTGCAGTGTGTAGGATCTGGTGGCATCTAGCGGTGAGGTTGCAGATTACAACCAACGGAAACTTCTCCCGCGTGCAAGCGTGTAGGAGAATTACGGTGGCCAACGCGAAAACATGAAAACGCAAATGTCCCTCTCTAGAGCCAGTGTTTGGTTCGTCCGTTCTGGGCTACTGTAGAAACATGGCGGCTGACTCCATGAAGAGGACCCGCTCCCTATGTAGATATAAACGACTCATTCTACGGTAATGAAAGGTGATTATACACTAAAGAAAACATACTGATATAATATTACATGCTACACACTGTTCCTTGAAGTAACTTTATAAAATGCACTTGTAGCTACAGTTCAACAAAATGTCAATATTTTTGTTGCTGTCAGCAGTTTCAGTGCACTTTATCCAAAAAACACCAAACTGGAGTTGGACCTCAGAGGGTTTAAATATGGTCAGAACTCAAAATGGGTAACAAGTTTGTTAACTTGTGACAAAAGTCAAATGAGTGAATCTGCAGGATTAGTATACAGCTGATCAGAATACACAGTGTAATTAGACTCTGATGTGATGAAATAGACTCTAAGAACTCATCTGGGCCAAAAAGCATTCAGTTATATGTTGAAAACAAATGAATAGCACTCAAATTATCATCACGTCCTTCTGATATCAATCCTCTGACGATCAATGATTAATCTGTCTATCTGAAGAGATTAAATCTAAGAATATGAAATATTAATCAGGGATTGACGAGGATTACCTACCAGCCATGCACTTTAACGACTTATATAATTACCTCTGCTGTCTGGGTTTAATGAACTTCTATAAGAATTAATGACTGGAAGAAAAAAAAAGAAATCTGTGAAAAGTGCACAAAACGTCCGCTTCAAACCAGATCCAGTGTTTCTTTCTGGCAGGTTTTGTGTGAAAAGGAATATTGTTAAGAGTTCGAGAGCCTCAGGTAGGGATAGTTGTGTGTTGTTTAAACCTTACCTGACAGATGGTGTGAAATGCCTGCAGGCAGCCAGTCAGATGATTAAGACAGCAGCAGGTTTCCTCAGAGAGGCGCTTCCTGGCTCCGCTGGGTGGACTACAGGTGAGCTGCTCTTCATCTGATCTGAGGAGAGGAATGAGGTTTTGTTAAGCTGACAGGTTCTTGTCTGTCTGCAGCTGCATGTCTTCATCACTGCTGGCCGCTGGGAAAAACAAATCAGTGTATTTGGAGGTCAGTATTGTAAGAATAATATCCCTGGTGTGTCTTTACCCACATACTTTATTAATCAATGGAAAAATGGAAAATATAAATGTGTTGTAAAAGATATCCATCGATTCATTACCTATATACTTTTATATGGGATAAGTGGGTATACAGCTAGAATATTGACTGTGACAGAGCTGGGCTAGAAACGCAGAGATAGTGAGATGACATACAACAAAGAACAGTATGCTTCTTAACCACTCAGCCACCAGGACTCCCTCCAGTTGACCTTTTTGGCTTGAAGGAAGTTGGTTGTACCCGTAGCGCCCAAGAAGATGGTCGCAACTCGGTGGAAGCCTCCAGATACACTAACTCGGCAGCAACTGTCCACGGCATGCATCCGTGGAGCAAAAGAGGAAACTCTAAGTCTTTGGGCCAAAACAGTAGAGGATCTTAAAGGCCTCTTGACTTAAGAGAACTCCCTCCTTTTTTTTCTTTGTTTTTATTTACCTGTTTCTTTAGTTCTCAAATGTAACTTCTATCTATTTATTCGTGAATCTCCCTCTGGTCTTGACCTGTGATATTTTTTGTTCTTTGTTCCATGTTTGGGCTATATAATCTGTTTCTTTGCCGATTGCTGTAGACATATTCAGATGTTATAATACTTGTTTATTTTATAAGGGTTGAAGCAACACCGTTTTTATCAATATTACTTATGTTTGTTCCTATTCCAGACATGTACTGTATATACGTGCAATATGTTAGTATGCATGTTTATTTGTGTGTGTGGGTGTATGTGTAGGTATGTGCGTATGTGTGTATGT